>NC_060211.1:33552500-33897500 GCF_021130785.1 Homalodisca vitripennis
GGTCTTCTTTCGGCTAAGAGAAACTATGTACCAAGTTTCAAGCATCTAGGAATTTTCTATCAAGAGTTTCGTACAAACGGATGATTTAAAGGATACATTTGGTGATGTATATCCTTATTTATTTTGTATATGTCTTCAAGGATAAGACTTAAAATTGACTATTAATGGATTTACAATATAAATTTGATGTAATAAATAAACAAGTTCCGCTGTGGTTTCTTACATAATTTGAAGGCTGAAGCATTTTTTAGATATCGTGACATACTATCATCACACAAAAAAGAAATGTTTATAGCCCCGGCGGACACAATAATTTTATCAGCCTACGTAGTGATACTCAATAAAGCTCAACCAAATTCCATACCTGGAGATGCACCATCTCTCATTCTTGTCCATGTACATGGAGCATAATAAAGTTGCATTTTTCATAGCAGTGTTCAAATAAATTCAAAGTTCCGGTGAGCTAGAGAGGGTACTACAACGCAAAAACATAATTTTTCTAAACCAAATTTGGTCACTGACTATAACATTTACTTTCCACTCTATTATTTTTTCCTTTTACTTTATAAATACAAATATCATATGATTATACTCAATTTGTTTAAACATGTATTAATTCTTCTATTTTCAAGTTGTTATCATAGTTACATATAAGACCAATATAAAAATATTTGGTAACGCTAAGCTAAATCCAAACGAGTTACATGTACGGACTTGTATCGGACTCAGTGTGCCTATACAGAAATGTAATTTCATGCAAACTTTCAGGTCTATAGGTCAATTCGTTTTCGATATATCGTGTGGACATACATGCAAATAGACAGACAGACAGAAATAAAATTTGTCCAGTCCTCGTTCAGTGATACAAAAAATCAGAAACAATACGTTTCGAGATCTGCAATCTGATCTCTTCTTCAGATAAATAACTAACCTAACACACAATTACAAACTAGGTTAAAATAATCAAACCATACCAGAGCGTTTGTGACATGGGTAAGTCAGGAATCACAACCACCATGTTTGTGTGTCAACTTCACTAACTCTAAAACATGCTCTTAAAACTAAACACAACACTAATTATTAAAACTTAACTGCATTCGTCGACCAACCACCTACGACTCAGTCCTACGGTTTGTGGTATTGATATGATTTGTTTATTTTAACCTAGTTTGTAAATATGTGTTAGGTTAGTTATGTACCTGAAGAAGAGATCAGATTGCAGATCTAGAAACGTAGTGTTACTGATTTTGTTATATCACTGAACGATGGCAAATGTCCGGAAAAAATTATATTTCCTTCACCATCCTTCCATCGTCAAAAACAAACTTCAAATAAAGAATTGTCCAGTCCCTCGAGTGATAAGCTTCGCTAACGCTTACCAACTATGACAGCAGCTTAGCACTTGTCTCATTACATGTAATTGATCCAATAAGAGCGTAGACTGCTTGCTCAACCCATCTTTGCCGGTTCTTGTCTCTCAATCTATGAACTGTGTTTGCTCGGTGATTTGTCCTAATTAGATGTCCAGCCAGGGTCAGGTGGTACAGTGTATATGTTAACTACGAGACGTATGTACTGGCTTGGCCAGACAGGACCAGCTCATCAGTCAGTCAGTGTCGCCAGTCAGCGCATGCGCAGTGTGGAGTTTGTCTTGTTATCGCGCTGTCAAACTCAGTTGCCTCGGGCCACAAGCACCTGCAAGGTGGTCCAACCTTCCCTCACCCGTCTTCTGTTGGTTTACGATTAAAGCGATAATATAGTATAATTAATCTCTTTTATATTTCAATGTAATGTAGAAGAGTGTTCATTTTGGCGCCAAAACAATTTGTAAGTATTCTTGCAGATTGCTAGTAATATTACGTTTCAAACTATAGGCCTATCCAAAACATGATAAGGCGGGAAAAATTCTGGTGTTATGATTTAAGTAAGGAAATTAGAGACTAATTCGGTGCACATCGCTATAGTGTACCTGGTAAGATAATGAGAACAATTCTTCTAATCTTAACCCAGGATAGCTGCTTGTTAAGCCAGACTGAGCTGTTTGTTAGTGGTAGAATTCACAGTAAACAACTCACTCAGTATAAATTGTTTTAGTAAAAACAATTAGCGCCATTTCACCTTCACGTCTTCCTCGTCAGCTTCTTTGTATCTCATCAGGGTAGGGTGAAATGGAGCGAAACACAACATTCACATTGTTCATTCTTTAAACAATAAATACTAAATTCACAAATTTTGACTAAATTATAAAATACATCACACTAAACAAGTCTGATCTAATAAACATTTTTACTAAAGCTCTTTTTTGATTGTGAAACAGTGTTTTTAAATTTGTAAGAGCGTTCGTTCAAAAACGCATTGCAAATTACTAATAAATGAAGTTAACATTTCGTATATGTAGATATAAGTTTTATAATTTAATTATGAATAGGTTCTAATTTATTACGAACATTTTAAATAGTAAAAGGTAACCTAGATTAAGTAATAACATGTATATTTTTAAATACAACCACTAACTAAGCATTATTTATTTGTCAAGACACAATACTATTTTAATTTTAAAACGTTGATATTAATAATCTTTATTATTGATATTGCAGCAGAAAAGAAGAAGTTATAGGTTAAAACTAGATAAAGTGTACTGCGTTTCAGGTTAGGTTAGGTTAGGTTGTCAATATCCAAATTTTCACAAACCCTTTAAATTGAGGAAAGTAACAATAAACAAAACACTGTATAATCTTAAAAATGTAGTTTAAAATTAGAGTAATACTGAAAGAAAATCCGGAGAGAAAAAATCACAGTGATGTGAGAACATGTATGTCACCTTAAACTCTTACATTGGTTAGGATCGTATTATTTTAGGACGTGTACAGGGCATGGTAAGGTACAGCGGCTACTGAACCAAATTATGTACTTGAAATTACCATACAAGGGTTTTGTATTATGTAGCAAATATACACTTCCCTAAGAAGAATTATTGTCTCACATCAACAGTTTCCCATGTAGACTGTAAATCAAAACTCGCATTTATTACACACTAAAATGTAGCAAATGGTGAAAAGCGGTGGGAATGGAAATTAAGACTAAATTTAACTGTTGGAATGTAATTTCCATGATCGAGAACAAAATTAAAAGCTCTTAAACCTGACAAGAGCTGTAATTTGGATCCCAGTTTCGTACGCTAATAATAATCATCAAAGATTCAGTGGTATGATAAGACGGTCCATGGATATTTGATGATCCACGCTAAGTACTGACATGATAGAGCAATCAAAATGAATTATTTACTGAAACTCTCAATGCAGCATTGACGAAATTGTACTGCATTAAAATGCTACATGCTGGAAGTGAATTAAATTCTTGGCACAAATTCAAAGAATGTACAGCCGCTCTAACCCGGTAGGAATGACGGATGGCGCTTCGCTTTTTTCCTGATAAATTGAGTCGTAAATGGATCAAATTTGCAGATCCCTTCAATGGTCACCTCTTAACTTATCGGGTTTATGGGAGATTTTGCAACCAGTTAAAAATTCCCACCGTAATTGGGCTCCTTGTTGGCTCTTCTACTAGTGATGTAAGATTAAATGTGAAGTTGAGGAATGTCTACCAATTTTTCGGAGAAGTGGTTTCAGGAATCGTTGGAACATACGCCGTCAAAAGTAAGAGCACCGGATGACGCCGCTAATAAAGGCTACGGATTTTTCTTCCACCATTCAGCGAAATGAGGTGCGAATATGAGTACTTGTCGCAATGAGCCTCTACTGATTACCTCAGGAATGTTTATAAAAATATTAGAAATTTTTGAAGGAAGGGCTTGAGAGAAATTAAGTCTATAGTGGATGTCACGAGCTTCTAGACTTGTCACAATATATCTATGATAACTAACCTCAGCAATTAATTATTGTGAACACCTTGACTTTCAATCAGAGATGTCCAAAAATACTGCTTGTGGATTCCACATGTCCTTATAGTTCAGATCGGACAGGAAGATGTAGAGATAAAGAATTTCCAGACAGTAGGAACTGACACAAGAGGTGTTAAATAAACTCAAACCTAATTGTGTTCAATGTTCTTTTGGAGGGCATAAAGTCTAAGTTGTGATAAAAGAATTGTGTCTGAAGACAAAGAGCTCACTGGAGACCTTAGGGAAAATTAGGACTACTCGTCCTCATGAGGGTGAGCCCTTCTTTAAAAGGAACTAAATAGAAAGAGTTTTTTTATCACCATCTCAAGGGATGTTTCAAAACGATCCTGCTCGTCTAGTTGAGATATCTCGATTGTCTCTAAAGTTCAATTGAATCGTTTGCTTTTACCGTAATCATAAATCGTTATTAATTTTTTCGCATCTAAAGGCATTTCTGAACTGTATTTTCTTATAAGACGTGATTATTACAAGGTCAAAAAATACCGAGTGGAGTAGATCCATTTATGAAAATGGAATCCAGTTGTGCTTTTATATTTAGCCAAACACACGTATCTCACAGTTTTCACTCTTGCACCTTAAAGAAAATTGTACTTAGGGGCCTTGTAATAAATACATTTGTTAAATACAAAAAAGGATAATTTACTAATAAACTACCTAAAATCCGCATTTTCATGGTTTCTTCCTTATTTCATTTAAATTGTTACCATTTTTAACAAAATTATTGTAGGCTTATTCGATTTCTGTAAATTACAATTTTCTGATAGCAGGATTAAAATTGGTAAAGTCAAAACTTCAAATTCGACTAACAGGTTACTAACCCTTTAAAGACTATTTCGCGTAGGAAACAATTTGATATCTGAAAAAAAAATAATTATATATCGAAAACCGTGAGGAAAGGTATTAAATACAAATATTTTAAGCAAGACTACAAAAAATAAAACCGCCCTTAAGTAACTGATTGGGAAGTAACATAAATAATTTCTTATTAACGACTGGTGAGTGATTGAACTCAAATAGTACATTCGATTTGCTTTCATATGGTATATAGTGTAGCTTATATAAATTGTCTTTTAAAAACAGAATATTAGAGGCTGTGACTGGATTGGTATTTTGATTTGTATTATACTGTACATAATATTAGGATTAAGCCCTGTTTATAACTCTAGTATTGTGTATCAGTACTGCAACAAAGAACGTTTATTGTGAGTTAAGATTAGTCATTTAAACGTAAAAAGTAATTTATTGATTTCATGTAAATATGTTTTTTAAATTTTTAGATTGCTAGAGAAGGCTTTAAGTCTCTCTCCCTCATATTTTTAATACGATTCTCTACAGACGCAATAGTACATGAGGACGGGCAAAAAAAGTAAGAGGAATCCAGTCTCTTGTTTTTATTTTTCTTTGAAAGAAAGAATATTAAGCGATAAATCGAATAAGTACCTCAACATTTGTCCAAACAAAATAAATCCAACCACGTCTAGTACTGACATGTTGTCACATGAAAGGTGTGCAGTACGTGCAAGCGCAACTACTTGGAACCGATTTTTGACTATTGGCCCAAATCAGGTTGGCCAACCTCATCACGTCTGTCGCGTTCCTTGAGCCTTCCACTTAACATCAAATGGACGCATAAAAGAATCATAACTTTCCGGTCCAGTTTTTAGAGGAGAAACAAATTGCCGCGAGGTGTTTTTGGCTGCCGCCGTAGAAGCGTCTAGCCTCGGACTACATAAATAACAGCTAACACATTCCAAATATGAAAACTATAAAAAATATGGGAGGACCGATTTAACAATCTGAGTGACAAAAAGACGAGTGGACTTGCCGCGCGCCGCTGGCCGAGCCGCGCCGTTGTGACAAAACAGATGTAGCCTTCGGCGGCAAAAACTGCTGATCCAATTATTACAAGAGTCCGAGTAGAGGAGGACTCTAAATCAAAGATGGCCGCCAGCCTGCTTTGATCTATCACCAATTATAAATTGAATTCGGTAATTGAGAGGGAAATATTTTGTTTGGCCAATTAGTAAGGGTAAGCAGTGGTTAATTTTTTAATGGTGCCGGGTCCGGCAATTAAGGATTGATTTGTTTCCAAACTGGAATTCTGGGAGAGATCGGATCTTTCAGTAGCCCTGCGTTCCAATACGACCCTGGAGGGCTATAAACAGTACTTTGTTGAAAAATGTACTTTTCAAGCGTTACTATTTCAGGTTTATGTTTTGGTATTTTACGAGCACAAGGTGGTTTTATAGACCACGCTGAGGTTGTATGCAATAATCCGTCAAGTTTATGGCTCATATTATTGTCGAGACGTCTTGACGACAGATAGACAGACAGACAATCATATGTAAAAAATTGCTACATTCCTTAAGCAGACATTTTGAAATTTTATGAACAATTTATTAAAGACCAAATATTGTTGATATATCTTACTCCACGATACATTCAAATTATTTTCATCAAATTGGATTTACTTGCCGTGTTTGAACACTCTTAACAAGTGTCTATACAACGAGTTACCAAAAGATTATGAATGTGTTGGGGAGTTATGATACATTGTGTCAATATCCTATATCTTATAATCTCTTACGATTTCTTATAATCTCAAATCCCTTATAATCTTAGATCTCTTATGATATCTTATAGTTTCAGATCTCGTATAATCTCAGATCTCTTATGATCTCTTATAGTCTCAAATCTCTTATAATCTCAGATCTCTTATGATATCTTATCATTTCAGATCACGTATAATCTCAGATCTCTTATGATCTCTTATAATCTCTAATCTCTTATAATCTCAGATCTCTTGTGAGTTCTTATAATCTCAGATTTCTTGTAATCTTAAATCTCGTATAATCTCAAATCTCTTATGATATCTCATAATTTCAGATCTCGTATAATATGAGATCTCTTACAACCTCGGATATCTTATAATCTCAAATATGAGACGCCGCATTAAGAGGAAGGTGAACTAGAGCTAAATTCAACATTCAAATTAGATCAACCCTTCCTATCATACCTATGTTATGTGTAGAAAACTCAGTTGCTCCACCGTGCTTAGAGATCGTGTCAGAAACATCATAGTTCACTCAATTGTGCACCTGATGATGCAATGAGACTGCCACTTCACCTATTTATAGGCGTTTCTGATGTCAAAACAATGTAAAGTTTCGTTTTGAGCTTCTTCGTCATCGATTTTCTTTGACTCTCTTCAGACAAACATGACTCCAGACTCCAGGAGTCAAGTCTGAGACAGCGTCACGTACCAGACACTGCAATAAAAAGAAGGTGAACTGGAACTAAATTCAACATTCAAATCTCTTATGATTGTACTCAGTTTAGAATGTATTTATTCTGCTATTCTCTCGATGCTCTTATGTATAAGAGCAATGTAAAAATATTCACTAAAGTTCTGTCAATAGAATTATGTAATATAACTAACACTGTGACTTGTATTAAATGTCTGTTACAATTTATTATGTTATAATGTCTTTATGTTGTTTATATCAACACTATCCTTCTTTTCATAGCGCGAAAGTTGGCGTGCCCAAGTTGAAAATAATTTATAAATAATGCAGTGTTTCGGAGTAAAAATCAGGCTTTTAATTCTTTGTGGAATTAATTACTTTGAGGAAATAGCTATATATTACTTAATAGATTCGTGGATGTATATATTCCTGCATACTAATATTTCTTCTTGTAACAAATTAACTGTCCCCGAGCTGTATACCTTTTTATGTTGTGCGTATGAACATTACGCTATATTTCCGTTGTTAATCTTGATACTAACATAATAGAATGCAAAATCATTTACAACATACACATTCTATGGAGAATAGGATTTTTTCCAAAAAGATATAAACTTCTGATTAGGGTGGGGCACTGCTGAAGACCCTCACTGGTAAAGCCGGAAGAACTGGGAACCTAAATCGGCAATTTCTTGCACTGATTAACATATATAAGGGTGAGATTAGCGTCCTTATTATGTTGCCTGATAATCCCTTTCTTGGATATTACGATTTCCGGAGATTTTGTGCAATGAGATGGCTGAAATAGGGTTTCGCTCAACTAGCACAGATATTAGGTGTAGTTCCTACTACCTAATCTGGCAGTCTAAATAAGTGTGCTAGTAGCATCTGTGCTGAAGTTCAAGGCTCATTGAGCAAGGCCCTTGATGAAGAGATGAGGGTTTATTTTTGACGATAGAAGGATTGTGAAGAAAACAGGATTTTGCTGGGCATTTGCCATCAATGCCATCGTTCAGTGAAACAAAAAATCAGTAACATTACGTTTCGGGATCTGCAATCTACTTTCTTCTTCAGGTAAATAACTAACCTAACACATAATTGCAAACTAGGTTAAAATAAACAAATCATACCAGAGGGTTGAGACACGCCAAGTCATGTTGTGTGTCAATTCACTAACTCTAAAACATGCACTAAACATAACACTAATTAATAAAACATAACTACAGAATACGGGTCACAATTTGTCTGCATTTGTCAACCAACCCCCTACGACATGTGTTAGATTAGTTATTTATCTGAAGAAGAGATCAGATTGCAGAGATGAGGTCTATACAATCTCATATTTCGGAGATTCTGTGTAATGAGACGACTGAAATAGGGATTTCTCTCATGACCAGCGTTGTCATTGTGTGTACGTAGTTACTAATATCTAAGCCTGGAAGTTTATATAAGGGTGTCAATAACATTTGTGCTAGAGGCTTATGGCGCTTTGATGAATATCCTTGAAAAAGAGATAGTCTTCACAGCCTCTGATTTCAGAGATTCGCTTTGAGAATCTTTATTCAAAAGTCCTGATATGTTACCTCATTATTAATTTTCCAAAGTTGTAACATTTTACCGATCAAACTTCTACTGCTCTGTAAGTATGATGCCAGTAGACGGACAACAAGTATATCTACTTTTTACAACTGCTTTGATTAACTATGGAACACATCTGAAACATAAATGCTAAACCGTTCTTCTAAATCGTGCAAAAACGAAAACTGAATTTTCTGACCAAATTTATGAATTAGTTTGTCGTAGAGATATGTGGATCTTGCTTTCTTCACACTCATTCTCAAAGTAAGCCTGGGCGTCGATGAAAGAAATAAAGAAACACTTCTTTATTGAGGCGAAATTAGGACCATATGGTCCTTTCTTACATTTAACCTCTTAAAAAGTTAATCTTAATAGTGCAAATTAAGGCTAATTAAATATAACTTACACTTACGGTATTCCATTCACTCTTCCACTCACACAGTCACGATTCAAAGAGTAGCCCCGCCGCCCGCTACGATCATTCGTTCCAGGTATTTTCGTCTCAGCTCCGCCACAAACCGTTTTTGGCTCTCAATTTGTATGACAGGATCTGGTAAGGAGTTCCATAATCTACAGGCGGTAACGGTGAAGGGTCGGTTATAGGTTTTGGTTTTGTTTATTGGAATTCCGAGACTTAGTGCACCAGACCGAGTTTCTCTTGCGCCACTCCCCGCCAAAATCTGAAAGTTTTCAGATAAATATTTTTGTGAATTTGTATTAATAATAGAGTACAACAATGACAAAATTCGAATCGATCTTGAATCAGCTAATTTTAGAATTGATGATTGAATAAAATATGGTGTAACATGATCCCTTCGACGTAAATCAAACAGAAAGCGAATGCAGTAATTTTGTGCTCTTTGCAGTTTAGTGCTAAGGGCTACAGTCATGTCATTGAATATAGAGTTGCAGTAGTTAAAGTAAGGAAACACAAGTGACTTGATCAACAGAAGTTTAATGTGAAATGGTAGAAGTCCTTGCATTCGTTTCAGTGTGTGCACAGCAGCGAACACCCTGTTACAGGTGTACAAAACTGCATCAGTCCATCCAAGTGTGTTGCTTATGATTAGTCCTAGACTTTTTACCCTTTCAACGTATGGTAAAAGTTTTCCGTCTACAGTTATTGTGTATTTTGTAGGTCATTGGAGTTGGCAAGTCGTTGATGATAGACAATCGTGGGTTGGGTTTTATCCGGGTTAAGTTTAAGTCCATTTTTTAAAGCCCATTGAACAAGTCGTTGTATGTCTTCATTCATCCACTTCACAGTCTGGTTTATGTCGATAATGTTTAAGTGTGTCGATGCTATAACTCATAGACTGCCATTATTTATTACGGCACCACTGAGCACGATCTTTCCATTCAAGAATTTCGGCATAGATGGTGGGCACGCCTCTCGGAGGACTGAGGCCCAGGCGATCTCAAGAGCCGCGATTTCACAGTCGACCTCCCCCAAGAGTGTTGTCCGCCCCACGCCCCCAGTCCGCCACGGTCCGTCACCTCTCTATACTCTATCTCAGGCCTTCCTGTGTCCGGGCTAAGTCAAGTGGTCATCCTTTCTTCACCAGGAGCTTTTATCCCTCGAGTGTTAGATATGGACATCCCAAGATATATGGATAGATCTGGACCAAACAATGGTAGCTTTTTGCCGCTTTCTGTGATGTTACGAGTACATTTTAGGATTTGTATCTGCAAGTAAGGAGATACGAACCACTATCTTCAGTTATGACTAGGTCTAGATCATTACCCGTAAGTGCATTTCATTATCGTTTTATTGTTTCTAAGACGTGATAGTTCTGTTTTATCCAGTGGCGTACACAGGGCTTGTTTTAGGGGGATATTTTTAGGGACCAAGGGAAAACTATTGGTAGGAGAGCATATAATATGGAAATACTATAAGCCTCAAAATTGGGGAGGTGAAAAATTGAACAAATCCCTAGGGCCACTCCCATAAACGTTTTGATGCGTTGGTAATCCCTCCTTAATTAATAAAAATAATACTCTTTATTGCAGGAAAAAATTAACAATAATTTTATTGCAAGCGTCATATAAAAAAATAAAAGGCCTAATTTAAAAACTAATTTAATTGAAGTAACTATATAAATATCAATTTAAAATTACATTTTTGGCACGTGCCATGTGTCATAGGTTCCTCGACTGTGGCAGAATTCCTTTGGATATCAGAAAAGGAGACAGAAACAAGTTATTTCTAACTGTTACTGAAGACTATACCAGCGACCCATCTACTAACTCGTCAACTGAGTAAAATGCTCTAGACACCATGAAGTGTTTTATTCGAGATTTAAATTGGTTGGGGTTATTGATGCGTTTGATATCTTCAGGTAGCTTATTGATTGACCTTACACCAACTTGAGATGGCAAGTATTCTAAAGCAGTAGTTCTGTGCTGTGCCATACGAAAGTGCAGGCCTCTAGTTCCGTATTGGTGTACGTCGCTACCCCGAAGTGATACACGATTGAATCGGCAGTATAGCACGTCGTCGAGAATATAGAGGCTAAGCAAATTCAGCAACCCAGGTTCCCCGAAAGCGACTTTGCATAAGTCTCTTTGGCTTAATTTGTAAATCTTTCTGACAGCTTTCTTTTGCGTTCTAAACACTCTATTAAATTTTAATCTAGAACAGCCGCCCGACAATCTCAGATCATAAGCTAAATGTGGATGTTTTAGACCAAAGTAAAGGGTGGTGAATTTTCCCCGGAGGGCCTGATAAGTCGTTTTCGGCGGTTTGTGGAACTGTTGAAATCATAGACTGGTAGGCCTCATGGTGTGCTTCCGGGATGCGCAAAAGGCCCTTGAGGCTTAAGTGCATGGCAATAGGCCGCACCATAGAAGATGAAGTTGTCTTCCAAATATCCAAGGAACAGAATTTTGCCAAATTGCGTAAGACATAAATGAAGCAACCGTTAAACAGACACTATCAATGTGATCGTTCCATGTCAGCCCTAGATTAAGATGCATCCCAAGAAACTTGGTGGATTCTTTCTATTATGGCTTCATCCACCATTACAATTGGTCAGATTTCGTTTTCATGTTGCCGAAGACAACAGTAATTAAAGTTAAGAATTCTTTACCTTACATCGGCTTAATTTGCCCTTTGTGACTAACCAAAAGCATGAAGACCATATCTACCGTACTAACTCTGCTGATAGTAAATGTTGACACAGTGTCACTTCTTGACTTGGTGTTGAATAAGAGTATGATTCCACTCAAAATCTCCCAAACTAGATCTACAAACTTGAACTGTGTGAAGATTCAGGTCCCAAGCCACCAGAGGATTTGTGTAATGAAGACGTCACCACCGTGTCTAACAAGTCCCCAGTTATCCTAACATCTCTCCCTGATTGACAGGGGTGGTCCGGGACGTCTGCCCGGGGACATTTGTTACTTCTCCATCGATCGGAACGTTTTACCCCGATGTCTCCCTTAATTGGCTTCTAGTGGGTTGTTTACGGGCTTCTGTTTTTGCTGCCGGACTATTCGGTGCGCTGCTGCCTCTGGTCGCATACCTCCAAGCTCCCCGACACTTACGTATACCACCGTAATTGGCAGTTAAGCTGTTTTTGGCGGTTAAACCGATCTTGACACTAAATGTTATGGCCGACAAACTCTCGCCGATTTTCCGCAGTAAAAGTTGGACTCCTCCGGTTTTATACTCTGTTCTCGGTATTTTAATGTTGTTTATCGCGCTCCCTGGCCTGCAGAGCGTTACTCGCTCGTGAGAAACGAGCGACTTTACGCGAAATTCAATCGCTCCATTACATTTCTCACACGTCGCTGGATCGCACGTTATAGAATCTGTACGCTGTTTTATAGGCTAAGATTTCTGCATAAAATCAGAGTAACAATTTTTGAGGCCACAATCTGTTAGTTAACATTTCCGGACCCACATTTGCCTACTTTTTTGTACTAAAACATTCTAAAATGGTCTTTAGAGTAACAATTTTAGTATTAAACTTTGTTCTCCTCCGTAGACTAATGGTTATAGTGTCGGCTCTCTAACTGAGAGGTCACGCGTTCAAATCTCGTGGAGATCCAATCATGTATAGACACGAAACAGTAAGTGTACTTTGAAAAGAAACCAGTGTACATCGCAGCCTGGATAACTGAGGCTAGGCTTAAAAGAGAACAAAAACAACAAACAAGTATTAAATTATTGAATTAATTTGTATTAAACATAAATTTCCTAAAATTTTCATTACACGTTTTTAATGTGCATGATTCAGAACTTGATCCATGGGGACCTAACGCTATTCATTTTGAAGATAACTTCTTTTAGGCAAAGCAATTTCCATTTTACCATTCAACGAAGAATTAAGGCATTTAATACAGAAAATTCATGAAAATTTGTAACGAGGTTCTTATAAAAATGGCTGAAAATCAGAAAGTGAATATTTGCTCGTATACATGAAGTATTATTACTTCAGAGAGGGGGATGTTTTTAATGATTTCTGACAAGACAATTTAATTTTTTTTATCCCTAATGAAGTATAATATAAGAAAATGACATGGTGTTTAATTAATACATTCTTAAAAAATTTGTTTTTGTATTAAAAATATAATTTCCTCCAGTGGCCTTCCATGTACATACAGAAATAAATTAATTCCTTATCTTGAATTTTTTTATCTCCACAAAAATCCGTATTGTGAATAGTGACTAAAACTGTTTTTTTGAAAATTCAATCGTTTAGCTACCTTAAATATTCACGTTCCCTGTGTAAAAATATCAAAACGATAATAAGTAGAATAAATTCATCCTTTATAATATAAAAGGTGATTTTCAATTCTCCACTAATAAATAACATACGTTTCTTTCACTTAATGTACTGTTATGAACATTTATAAATATTGTAGCATAATTATCATTTATTTCAGTTCTGAAACCACAAGCATATTGTTCCAATTTTTTTTTCAAAAAATAAGAGCATTAGAGAACAATTTTATGTACAATAACGCCAGTGATACCAGGATGATATGAGTACCTCTTCAGCTAGATTACACTACATTATGTAGTCTGTGGTCTGTGACGTCAAAGCTATTTTGAGCCTAATCGTCGCCAAAATTTTGGATCTCTTCAGACGAACATGACTCCAGATTCTAGGAATTCAGTCTGTGACAGCGTCAGATTTTAGAAGCTGCACTAAGAGGAAGTTGAACTGGAGCTAACTTCAACATGTACATGGAATCAACCCTTCCCACCATAGTGTTATGCAATATACCATCGCAAATTTTTATCTTTTTGTAAGTAAGAGGAATGCACACTGAAGGAATATTCTGTTTTTCAATAATTACGGAATATTTCTGAAGTAATAAAGTAGGAAGTCAAATGCAGAAATATTCTTGGCTTATTTGAGAATGACCCTATATTACAAAGCCCGGGCAAGTAACAAATGCGCCCTTAGCTCCCCCAGACTCGCGATGTTGTGGCCACGCTACAATGCCACCAGTCGATAGTCCAGGCTGTCTGAGGTCCAGGTGTTACCACAATACAAGAGGCGACAATGACTGCGGGCAGCGTCGTGTGGGGCGACCCGATCCAAATTGACTTTTCAAAGTTCGGCGCTGAAGTGCAATTGTGGGGTTCCATTCGGTGGCGAAATTTATCACTTTCAGGTCAAAACAGTAGCCACCCACGCTCTTAGGAGCTGGATTCTTGATTTATTATCAGCACCTTGACTTCGCAATTTCTCAGCAGCAGCGAGCTTGTCAGTAGGCACTTTCATATATTCAGTGTACACTTTACTGCCACTGACACAAGCATCATAACTGCAAGTTGATGCAGTTATTAATGAATCACTAGAAATTTTGAATCCTAGAATCACTGCACTATTTTGCAAACCCTTGCTATAAAAATACTCTTTTCTTCTTTTTCAACCAATATCTGTTAACTCTCGTCGTTCCATTATTATGTACGTTTTTGATTAAAAAGAATTCAATATACAGGATGAAATATGATTCCCATTCCATGGCAAATTGTCCTTGACTCGTGTCATACCAACTTGAAATAACGACACACACAGTTTGATATCCTTTTACCAACTATTCAAAGAATATATACAATAATCCCATAAGACGTTTACCTATGAATTACCTAGAAGCACAGCACTATTTTGCTCGTTTTACAGACCTTTGCTATAAAAATACCCTTTTCTTCTTTTTCAATCAATATCTAACACCGCTATTTTTTCTTTGTGAAATATACTAGCTACAAGGTTGTGGCCACGTCACATGTCACGTAAACAGGCTTCTCCGAGGTTGCATGCATTTTGCATGCAAATTTTAAGTTGAAGGATTGCATTGGTCTACATGGTATATTATGTCACATCTTAAAATGTCATACGATTTTGCTCAGTTTTTACAAATTATTTATTCTGCGATTTTTTGGTTGCCGTAATGGTTGGGTTTAAGACCATTGTAAGAGGTGACCATATTGTCACCCGGCCTTAACATTGACTTTCCATTTTTTTCTTCTTTTTACTCTACGAATAAGAATTAAATGTTGAAATCTCAAATAATTAATTTGTTTACAAATTGATTTATTCTGTTATTTTTCTTCATGCCATTATCGTTGGTTATCCATAAGACTAATGTAAAATATTCGTTAATGCTCAGTCAAACCCCATGGAGTTAAATGCACCATAATTGAACCAAATATCGCTAATTAACAAATGAAGCTCAAGTAAATTTTCATGTATATATACTCGGGATATCGTGCAGGAATACAGACAGATAATATAGATTAATTTTTCATTTATTTTATGTTTATTCGCGTAATAAATTTATCATAATATAAAAAGTTGTTTGCCTAAAATATTTTGTTTAACAGTTTTTTTACTTAGTCTCTTCTTATACTTATACTCTTCATGAGAGCTGTCTGTATAAAAAGATCAGCGCTAATCAATGGAAAAGTACAGTTTAAAATGAACAAAAACACGAAATTTCACCAACTCATTATATTAAATGAATAAATTAAGGTTTTTTTAATTGGTACAGTTTTAGCAATTTCAACTTTGCCCAGTGTTACTAGAAAGTCGAACTGAATAGGGCTAATATTAACTTAAAAAAAAAAAAAAAAAAAAAAAAAAAAAAAACACTGAAAGCAATATAAATGTGTAAGGAATAATATAGCCAAAAATAGCCAACAGGACAAGAAATGAAGTTAAATAACAACGCAATAAACGCATAGTTAGTTAGCCACAGACGATTTGCACAGAAAACAAAGCAAGTTGCTACGACCTTCACTGATTACTCGTTCTGTATCGTTAATAAAGTACTGTATGAAATTCAGCTCACAAATTTATTTAAAAAAATAATTCTTTCTAATCATATTTGTATATTTTAAGTAGAAATATAATATTAAAAAAGTAATAAGTAAATGTCCCTATTAAGAGGAATGAAGTACTTTATGTAAATATTTATGCAAACGATGGCATGGAAGAATTCCGTTCCATCATGAAAAGATGATATATTTACAAATTAAAATCGAAAAAGAAATGCCAGAAAGTTTCTTTCTCACATTTCGAGAAATTATACTGATATATATATATATATATATATTATATATATATATATATATATATATCATTATATGCATATGATCACGCAGAAACCACGATTTTGGCCACGTGGTCAATACAGGAAATAAAAATGAAAAATACCTGAAACATCAACAAGGAGTGGATAAGAAGGGTGACGGTACACAAATCTGAACACAACTCACACTATCTTTGCATGAAACGTAGGTGGTTTATCATTGTGCATCAAGACGATGGTACACAAATCTGAACCCAACTCACTCTATCTTTGCACGCAACTTAGGTGGTTTATCATTGTACATCAAAACGACGGTATACAAATCTGAACACAACTCACTCTATCTACACGCAACATTGGTGGTCTATCATTGTGCATCAAGACGATGGTACACAAATCTGAACAAAACTCACTCTATCTCTGCACGGGACATAGGTGGACTATCATTGTGCATCAAGACGACGGTGCACAAATCTGAACCCAACTCACTCTATGTCTCCACGGGACATAGGTGGACTATCACTATGCATCATCTCCTTCTCACATTAGCATAAGTATATAGTATAGTTCGGTTGGCAACGGTGCCCCAGAAAGCCTTCAGCATCGAATTATCTAAGAAACCGAGGAGTGATGTCCAATATTTCCAAGAAGTCCGAATAATATTGGATTCTTTAATATTACGGTACTTTCTGGGCACTGGCTAAGTTCCATGTATGAGTAAGATACTAGTTTTAAAGATACTAAATTAGTAGGGAAGTATGGCTTGACCAATTTTGCTCATTTAAAACATGAATGAAAGTAAAATGGTTATGTGTGTTATTATAAATTATTTATTTCAATTGTATGAAATTGTGGTTAAATCGGGATTATTGATTTGCACGTAAGAAAGATTCATGATCCCCTACCTTCTAGTCTAATGGATAGGCCTACTTGAAGATTTCTTTTAGATGTATTAAAGACTGTGCAATCAAATTTGGGCTTGGAAAATATTTGTTTGCGTTAAATTTATAGCTCTTTAAGAGATATTTCCTGAATACAGTTATCACTCCATGTGAAATTACAATAATTTAATTAATTTAGGCAATATAATCAATTTTGTAGTCAAGTCCAAATAAAAACTGTTTAAAATGAAAACGTGAAATTTTTACATTAAATACATGTTTCAAGGAGTCACATTTTTTTAAATTCAGATGTGATTTCAGGATATTACATTAGTTTATTAAATATAATTTTTTTAATTACAGTTTTGAAAATTCTTTATCTTAACGAAATAAATTTTAAAAAAGAACATGTCAGTTCCTAAATCTATAACTCGTGTACATACTATAAATATTTTAACCTTCACCTGCTTTTATTTCAAGCTGTAATTTTACGTGGGGTTAATGAGAAAATGTTTTATTTTTATCCATTTAGGCAACTTATATTAGATATGAATTTAACAAAACATGTTTTATTTATCTAAAATCGTGTACACCACCATAAACAAACGTAACTTTAACTCCCATTAATTTTATGAATAAACAATACTAATCATAACTTACTACTAATTTCGTAAACAATCAACACTACAAGCCAAAATTTTTGCCTTCAGGAAATCTACCGATTAGTCATAATTTTTAATAATATGTTTCATATCATATACCTACTATACCTATTGAAATCTATACCTACATAATTTGAAAATAAAGTTTCTATCATTTCTATTTGCATGTTTTAAAAATCTTTAATTCTGTCACTTCAAATGTACTAGTCAGTTCATATAACAGGCTAGAGTGAGTGGCCAACGTAATTAGCTGAGTGTTAGAGAAGCCCATCACTTAGGAGACTGGCCAAATTTATCTTCTGACTACCTGTGAGGTATCTCGAGAACTAATTGTGCTACAGATTTGTAACTTTGCATAAATCGTCATTTCTACATAGGCAACATTGAGTTCGATGGAAATTCGTATAGCGCCATGGAATTTGGCTGAGCGTCAGCGAAGCCTAATATTTGGCAGGATATTACGAGAACTGATTAAGCCTTGAAATTATGTATATTTTGACATTACTCAATTCTCTCTCTCTTATATATTTGTATTACACAAGGTAAAAGTAAAGTAAAGTAAAGATGTCTTACTTTACCAGGCGAAGTTAGGGCTAAGAAGCCCTCTCTATTACTGTACTTAACCATGTGACTAACGGCTTAAAGGTGACTACCGAACCACCACCGGTGGCCGGGCAGGCGGACTGCTTGCAAGGACAGGATATAGTATAGTATTAGTATAGTAATATTAATAATAATGCATGGTGCATTAAAAGATTTTACCATGCTTCTTGGCTGAGTTAGATACATCCATCCCTGCGACCCAGCAGGAATCACTTCTGGCTGGTTTATATATTCCAGTTCAACCCACCACTGGGCACAGCAAAAACCGATGTGTCACTTCAATCTGGGCAACCTTATGGATGTCTAGGAGCGGCACATCACTAACCGCAAATGTCGAGATTCTGGGGTTCATGGGCAATTCGATAGGTCTAGTCTACCATGGGAGATGACTGTTGGAGTTGGTAGGGTTTGTCCCCTAACCTCAGAGGTTCTTGCTAGCCTCAACAAGGGTGTGCCACACCCTGCCTACTTTGACTGGAGAGGCTGGTTCAGAGCTGGCCTCCCCTTCTTCCGGGGAGACATGACTTTGAGATGTAGTGCCCTAATTCTTCCTCATGGATCTCGATAGGAGGCGGCCCCTACTCCCTAACCTTACCAATCCTGAATATCCTGTCACTTCGGAAGTAGCGCAAAGGTTTTTAAAGAAGTGCAATTTATAAGCTTCTTGTCCTAAGAGAACAAAAAAGAGAAAAGTAAATCCATAATGTTAAAAAACCCACACTCCCCCACAGCCTAATAAATTCAAAAATGCCACAACATTTCTTGTACTAGTACACCCCAAATCGCCACTCATCAGACCATGCAAGAGCAATAAATAACGCTAATGGAAGCTCAATTACCCGTTAAATGTAGCACTCCCATACAACATCACATCTAACGGGCTTATAATGACTGTAGAGCAGTTTCTGTAATAAATCTTGGTCTCTGCCGCTGACAGGTCCCCAATGAAGGCAGCGGATCCGACAGCATCCTGACAGCACTGCAGCATTAGCAACAGATTTATACCTTCATACTCCTCCCTCCCCCCTCCCCCCGGCTGCCGCAACTATCGCTGATTAAATTATTCAAATTCACAGCATAAATTAGAGAGTTAATGGAACTGGTTGTCTACCACAAGGTGGGTGGAGGTCTGGTTCTTCAGAGGCGATCGGCTGGTTTGATTGAAGCGTGAGGAGTAGAAGAACCAGTGTTGATGTGGGGTCATCCTGATGACCTTGGAAATTATAAAAACCACGCTGTCTTACTGTAAGAAAATATTATTGTTGTATAACTTATTAAGTATTTGATAAACTGGAACTGTACAGCTAATTTCTTAGAGAGTAGGCCTATTTATAAATTGAAATTTTGTTTTAAGAAGATTCCAAATAAAAGAAAATATTTGTCATTTTTACGATTCTGACGATTCTGCAGTTTTCAAGGATTAACAAAAACAGAAAAATAAATAAATTAATAATATATTTTATCAGCGTGAAAAAATAATTCTAAGAGGGTCATATTCTAACAATTTCAGTACGGTACTTTTGAATTATTTGATGTTTTAGAACAAAAAGTTATATTTAATGCCGTATTAATTTTTTATTTAAAAAAAGGAGGGACCGATCCTCATTTGAGCCTTATTCTGCTCATCCTTCTGGTGCACTGGCCTGCGCAATGGTTGGTTTAAAGCGTTATAAAGCATTGTCTAACTGCCAACACCTGTTGCGGAAGTTACTGCCTCACGTTTGTATTCTTCATCCTGGAACTTTTAAATGTTCATCTTTCAATACAGATTTATAAGTAAAAAATGTATAAAACGATGCAGACTATAAAATGTTTCGCATATTTATGTTTCCCTGGAACTTATACAGTATATTGTTCTAAAAATCATAAAAAATTAACAATATCATATTATTTGTTTTTATAAAGCGACAAAACTATTAATTGAACAAACTTTTAATATATTTTAAAATAACATAACAAACTTTAAAATAAATTCAGTAGTTGAAAAGTTATGATACATTGGAAAATAATTTATGTAACTAGAAATTCAAAAGAAAAGAAATAATGTATACTCAATTGAATGTAAAACTTATTTATAATCAAGAAGCATATCCTAGAAACCCCCTATTTGTAACAGGAAAGTACTCAAAAGCAACGATACGAAGTAAAGTTTCAGCCCGTAAGTCCTTTGCTGTAAATTCTGTTTACTTTTTATTGTAAACAAACATTGGCCGTCTGATTAGATAAGAGTATATCTGTAGAGATAAGTTCTCTGAAATCATCTTTGACCGCATTTGGCCAAGTCAATACCACTCAATGTACCAGATTACAATGTACGGATAGGATTTATTATTTCTTGAATCCCCCCTCCCTCGTACATGACCCTTTGACCCCAAATGCACCTAAAAGGTAAAATCCTCCTATCCAAGTCAACAGTGTAGTAGCGCGTCGGTAAGTCAACTCGACAGAGGGGAGGGAGGGGAAATACCTAAACAGTGTTGTGTCGTTCACACTCCAAGGAGCCGCGAATGACTTGTCACTATTATAAGTTATGGTGCGGGGGCCGGTGCGGGCGGTATCTGGCGAGATGCTGATAGCGATATCTGATAGCGAGAGGATCTTATCAGAATTTATGGCCGTAATCTAAACAGCATTTGTTCCTCTCAGCTTTGTACTGCTCGGACAATTCCTCACGGGGGCACTTAAGTAGATCATCGCTTCGAATAATGAGTCAAAATGATGCCGAGATAATTTAGAACAAAGAGGGTCTGAGTTATATCCTTTTGTCAGTGTATCTCGGAGATTTACTCTATCAGATGTTCTGTACGGCTTCAGACTCCTGGGAGGTATGATTTACTGCCTCCTCACTAAATCATCTCCTACTGTACGAGCCTGCACCGCGGAGCGACGTCATGTAGAGTTAGTTGGCTATGGGTGGGGAGGAATGTGTGACAGTGTTAGTGTTCATTATTTGGACATGTTAAAATACCTATTGTTTTTATAGAACAATCGACCAAACGCGTGTCAATTTAACACTTTTCATAAAATATCGCTAAACCAAGTTATGTATGTTGAAAACAATGTGTTATAATACTATAAACAAATACCTGCCCTACAGTGTTTGAAACATAGTGCCCAAATAACAAACTGTAAATCTGCGTGTAACAATAAACAGAATGACGGAATTCAAGCCTCAAATTTGCTCAGTGTTACCACTTGTAGAGGAAGTTATCACAACAAATTTACTCCAATCAAGACAAAAACTTAAAAATATTTGACATTACACTCCCTTTATTTTGGACGTATTTTATTCTCTTACCGCCCTCTCCATATATCGGTGGCATCTCAGATGGGTCGTCTTCGGTGGGAATCTTGTACAAAGAGTTTTGTCCTTTTATATATTAAAAATCCCTTATAACAAATAGTAAGCAATTTGATCATTATTTTTCTATTTTTCTTTCTTTCTCATTTTAGTTCCTAAGATAGCCAGATTCCGTTATTTGCCCCCAACGCTTAAACTTTTTTCAATCAACTTAGAACGTTATAAAACGATGTAGTTGAGTAACAGAACTAACATTATGCCCCCAACGCTAATTTTTCATTTACGGATGATTATAATGAATTACAATTGGTTACTAGCTAAGAAAAATGGGTACTTACGTATTATATCGACCACACCCTTACATTTCTCCAAACACAAAAACTCAACAAAAACAAACATTACCAAACAAAAACTAAAACTCTTTATTGAAAAAAACACACAAAACTCGTTTTTATTCTTGATCACACTCTGCCACACAACATGCAAGTGCCTCCGGCGAGTGCTGCTGAAGCCCGCGCTGATGTCAACGAAAGAAAAACATCCCTCGAGATAGTACCTATTAGTATATAATAGTAAAATATCAAATTCTAGAGAGGCTGATCAGAAATATAAATTGAATTGAAATGGAAAGGCAATTATGTACCGTGCAAAAAACTTAATAATCATGTGATGCCGCGCGGCCTACCGTAATCGGGATTCTCGAGAAAGATAAGATAACAGCGACAATAATACCGATCTCAATACCTGGAAATGCTTGATGATTGATGGAATGTTAGTTATGTTACTCAAATACATCGTTTTATAACGTTCTAAGTTCATTGAAAAAAGTTTAAGCGTTGGGACATATAACGGAATCTGACCCCTAAGGTTAGACTTCAAAACAATGTTCAAATAATAGCAGTTCCGGTGAGGTAAGGGAAAATACAACAACGTAAGATTGCGCTGAAATCAAATCTTGTCACCAAGCTTTAACATTTTTGTTGTTGTTTTTACTCTACGAATAAATGTCACATGTTATTTTCTTGTTGTTATTATAATTACCCATAAGGGAAATGTAAAAATATTCAGTAATGCATGTGTAATTCCCATGGAGTGACATACACCGTCATCAAACTAAAGGTTACTAATATATAAATGAAGCTTTATGCAAAATTTAAAGTCTCTAGGTCAGTTCGTTTTCGAGATATCGTGCTGACAGACAGACAGACAAAGATTAGCATTTTCCAGCCGTACGATTGATAGCTCAGCCAATCAAAGGCAAAACTAAGTACAAATATAAGTAGACTCTAGTTTTATAACTATTACACACACATAAATTAAGGCCTTAACGCACATATTATGAAAATAATATGATTTAATTTAAATTTCTAAACATTTTAAACTCCTGAAAAAGATACTTGGTCACAACAATCCTTAATAATTTTTGATACAAGAGAGAAACGCTAAAAGTAATAGGAATGTTACTGGAAGTAAAAGAGATAAGGCTGGAGGAATACAAACTAATCTAGAGTTTGATAATACTGGTAAGATTAAGGTAGGTGAGATATAAATCAAATGGCTCCGAGATCTGATTTAAATTGTCAAGTATTGTGATAACACAGATTTAAAAAATACTCGTAATTAGCTATTTTCGATGTTTCACAACAACAATTTTATTCAGGTAATTTTATACTTTTGATATTATTGAAAAAAATAATATCACAATAATCAAGAGCAAATATGCATTGTATAGAATACCACCTGGTTTCTCATGAAATCGACAGATAGATATCATATAAGAGAAATCGATCGCCAGGCGCGTAGTTTTGGCGGAGGCCGAAGTGGAAGGATATTTAAAGGTTTAAAATATTAATCGATATTTTTTCTCAAATGATATTTTCTTTAGCTAGAGGCATGAAAAAGAGACTCCAAACAATAATAGTTACATCGTTGTCAGACAACTAGATAAAGATTTTCAAAGTAGCTGTTTTCAGCCAATAAGTCGGTCTGTACAATAATTCGCTATTACTTACGTATCTTGACGGTTGGTTTTATGTATATGTAATATATATATAAAGGAAAATATGTATATATATATATATATATATATATATATATATACATATTTTCCTTTTTACACCATTTTTCTACCTGCACTATTTTTATTGGACATCGTATTGGTAGAGTATCGAAAGGGTTAAAAATGAGATTTTTTTCTTATCATAATACAATTAAAAACTAACTGTCAGAAACGACGACCATAACCATACACGTGCCGCATATTTGGCTAAAACATCGTATTTCATTCTTGTTATTTAGTTGTAGTTATAGTTGTTTTTATTTAGAAAATTTCGAAAAAGAATATAACTATTGTTTATTTTTCTGGTGGTCAGTTTTGTCTGCCAAGTTATGAAAAATATAATACGAGAAAAGCAAAACCGTTTCTAATTATTAACAATTTTTAACTATAGCGCGGCTTACGATAGATTCCTTTCTTAGAGCACTATTTTCCTCCTCTATGCATTTCAAGAAAATCCAGGTTGAGTGTTTATAAAAGACAAATTGTAACTAGGCCCTGAACTATTATTTCCTAAGGATTCTGATGTTCAAGTGATGACTATTTATTTTTGTAGCGTCCTGTACATTACTTACAATAGTGTTAGTACTAGCGTTTGTTTACTGTTTAACTACCGGCCAATCAGTTGACTAGAAAATAATAACTGGGGTAATGAGTTTTGAACTATTTATTTTCCTCTCCTTTGTCTCCTACTTAAATATTTAGACGAATCAAAAATGAAATCAGAATCAGAAGTCGTGTAATTTGGTAATAACAAAATAGTGTATGAAATCAAGGTCGTACGGCACAGTTTTAAAATTCACTACAATTTGGTAATTTGTAAAAAGTGTATTTAAAGAGAATAGGAGTACAGTTATCATACAACAGAAATGAATCCTTCATGCCTTTTTCAACAAGTGTCAAAATTATGGATCATTAAACCATATCATTGTGGGTATTGTTCTTATGGTTAAAGGTAGAAACTTTTAAACTGGCGGAAGATTGTTACATTCTGGATTCTAACCTAAAAACAATTTCGTAAATGTAATTTTTAAACACAACATTCATAACAATTCCAAATGTGTGTAACACCGAGTTAAGTAATAAACTCAATTACGCGATTAAATTGTGGAACTCCAGGCTGCATAGCACAATCGCGGTGCCTGCTGTAGATGCAAAGTCGGGAGCAATAAAAGCAATCTGGGTAATTCCATCTGGAACCCGGCGCACACAAAGTGGTATAATTGCCCACCCACAGTCTGCGGCCGCATTCCGTCCTGTGTACCGAAACCGAATGTCAATCCGAATTAGACAAGTTTGGAGCGGGATTTTATAGTCTGTTAGGAGCGGACGAGAAGACAGAGATGGGAGATATGGAAGCGGCGTGCCCGAGGTTTGGCGACGTCCGTAAACAAATGTAAATCCTTCCCCGAAAATAAATGACAAGTTTGACAGGTTATCAGAGTTCGAGGTATAATCCAGAGCAGCGCCAGATTGACGCGAGATAGACACGCGGTAAGCCTATTAGCTCGCTTCGCTCTGTACACATAAACCTGAATAGAGAATTTGATCCGGGATTTACGATTTGGTCTTTGGAACGATAACATGTTAATATGCTTCGTGAAGATGTACCCGGCTCTTTTTCTATTCACCAAAAAAGGTAATACAGGTCAAGTCAAGTTTATTCAAAATGCAAGAAGAATCATGTTTGAAACCTTTTAGGGCCAAGAGCCTATACAGGGTGTAAATTAAGTCCTGAGACGCCTGGATATATTCCAAACGGATTGCGATATGGATGTAAAAACTCCACGATACCTATTAAAATGTTTTTATGAACTTTTTGAAGGATAAAAATATTTCCCGCCATTTTTCAAAGAAGGGTTGAGGGGGGTCGCTTGAAGTTTTCAAATTTCAACCCCTACCTTGTGACTTATCATTTGAAATGTAAATTCAAGATAAATACAATGACACGAACAAAATATCTCTACGATGATCCTAGCAAAAGTTATGCGCAAACAACCCTTTACATCTAAGGGTGTAAATTAAATCCTGATACGCCTGGATATGTTGCAAACGGATTGAGATATCAATGTACAACCTTCGCCAAACTTACTAAATTACTTTTTTGGATTTTTTTAGTGTAGCCAAAATTTAACTCTCCTTTTCAAAACAGGTAGAAGGGGGTAACTTTAAAATTTCAAATTGCGACCCCTATCCTGTGATATATATATTAGAGGTATATTTAACAGAAACAAAAGGCTACTGGGTTTTGGATATATCCGGCGGACAGACAGACAGAAAGATCTTAAAATTGTCCAGCCCCACTAATTCTCAGCAGACTAATTAATAACTAATTATAATACAGTAAATTTAGCATTAAACCCTTATTAAAATATTTTATTGTATGGAATACATTTCATGACAATATTAATTACTATATTATAATAGAAAAGAATAACAAATCGGCTTGATACAGTATGTAACAGTAAAATCAATACATTTACTACGGATTTTCTCACTAATATTTTTATTTTGCGTGGGATTGACGTCGGATAACCTGTAATGGCGGATAAGTGAATGTCGGATTAGCGAGATTCTACTAAACAGCTTGAAACTTGAAATGAAATTGGAACTAAACGACTTGAAAGTATCTAAAAACTAATTATTATCAGCCAAAAGACAAACAGAAATGTAATAGTTAGTGCGGTGACCGAAAAGTACATACCTCAGATACGTTAAGAAAAACTCCAGTTACCGAACAACGAAAACTGCCGTACCGGGCTCATCTTCACAGTGGAGTGTCAAGTACCTCGTAAACAGAAGGTGTTGCATTTATGGGCAACCAAACACCTTTTTGTCTTGAAAACAAGTTACGATTCGGTCGGAAGTGAGACATGATAAAGAAAGTGATTTCGGTGCGGGTTTTTGTCCGGACCCGCCTTAACAGGTGTGGTGTCCGGCAAGAAGAACAATTCAGCACATTCGACGGCGGGGGAAGGTGACGAAAGCCGACATTACCGCCTCCGGAGGTGTTGGTGGCGGTTATTGAACACCTAACGGTTCCCACTTACAGCACCCGTCTTACCGATTACGTTACCACAAGAAGAGTTCTCACACATTAAATTCGATACTTTTTCTTTTTAACCTGCTGTTATATTTTATTGCCGCTGCTGATTACCGAGGTTAGTGGAAAGTACGGGCTTCAATTATTCCACTCGGGCAAGAAGTGCAATTTTGAAGCTGTTAGAGTAAGACCGGCCTCCTCACTTGTTTGGTTAACAAATCTAGTTTTTGCAGTGACGGAGGAGGGGGATCAATCACCTGGTGGCGCAAAAACAGCTGATTTAATGAACCCGAAGTCTTCTTGCAGCATAAAAACATTCGACTCAATAAGGAAAACCAATCGGGAATTTCAATTGAGAAGATAAGATTTAGTTTTAACTCCACCGGTTTTATTATTTTAGTCTTGGTGTGATTAATTCATTTCATGAATTGCCATTCAGGCGCTTACTCAGACCGGTATTTTCGGACAATTTTACCGGGGCCCGTGGGCGGGCCCCACAACATATCTATTTGAAGGAACCGTGTCGACGAACCAGATAGCTTAATCTTATAACTGTAACACTATTATAGGCTAAATCTCTCATTAAAATTTCAGTGAAACTGTGACTATTACTTTTAATATCATTATGATCACGTTCAAACCCTGGGCAGTGTATTTCTGTATTCAATTTTTCATTGCCCTGCATCAACCCTATTATTTTCGCAATAACTGTATCAAATAAAAGTTTTTTGTGGACTCTCTCACTATGTTTCCTGATAAATCACTACAAGCTAATCAAGATAAAGTGTTAAAAATAATAAGAATATGATCATACTTCACGTAACAGGATGACCGACCATATTTCCAATTGGATAATCTTACTTTTGATATAAAAATCTCTCGTGTTCATTTACATCGTGCATTCAAGCGAAAAACTTAATAACATTTCTTAGGATCAAACAAAAAAATACCTCAACACTTGTATCCGACCTGATCCTATGAACCATAATTGGAGTGTCACTACAAAATCCGAATTATTTTCTATTGAGGATGAAAATAAAATAAAAGTAGCATGTACCGTCTTTTGGCAAACGAGATGAAAATCACCTCTTTTCATAGTACCTATTACTAAAATATTAAAATTCTAATGCATTTTTTTTAGAAAACAGTAGTTACGTGAATGACGTTGTAGTTTATTCACAGAAAATGTCTAAGATGTGTGTTATGATTTAACAGTGTGTGCTTTGTACTTTTTGACTGCCCATGCCGCAATAAGATGAGCGTTATCGTTATTATTATGTACTTAATAAGTACACGTCATCGGTTGAACAAATTACAAACAAGTTCCTATTTACACAAATTAAACATTATTACTCATAATAAAATATATGAACAAAATATCAATACTCTATTGACTGTCAAAGATAATATGACTTTGCAAATTCCTCCATAAACTAATCTGCATTTGTACAGAGTTTGAGTGAAGCCTTTCCAAAAAGCTAGTATAGCTTACACATTACAGATATGTATTATAGTGATTTTTCTAATTTTTTTACACAAAATCACATTTATTCCTATACTTTTCCTGTCTTTCCGGACCATTAGTACAACAATATAAAGTACCATTTCGTATTAGTGTGAAATTCGTGTTGTTCATAAAACAGAATTAAAATGATGTATAAAGCTTCGAAATTCTAGAGTGCTCTAGTATGTTTTCAGCACTTTCAATATGAATTCTTATGTAAACAGCTTTACGTTGTTGTCTGAATCTATATTCAACTATAAAGGTTTTACACGTATCAAATTGTGCATAAAAACGTAAAAGTTTTTTATCTAACATTTTTTAGTATAAGTTACCACTTTTTTAAATGACCTTGAATTTTTCTCCGTAAGAGCAATGTTAAATTCCACGAACTTTTACAGCTTTGGATCTTAATATTATGTGAGATATCTTATTTTAAAGATATATTAAATACGCATCAAAAGGACATTTAGTTTTTTATTTTATTTTTATGTTGTAGTTGTTTTAACGTTGTTTTATTGAGCTAAAATCGGGACGTAGCCTTCCTACAGTTGGGTTGCAGGCAGAGATGATGGAGTGAATATAATAGGCCTAGGACACTATGCTGTATCACGTGGTCTTAGTCGTTGCTACTAAGCAAAAAATCTTAATTAGTTAGTCAAATATCGTGGATAAAATCTCAAAAACAGTGTTTTCTACCGTAGGGATTCGGAAAAGGCTCTTTGAAGATTGGAGGGAGGTAACTTAACGGTTAATAAGTCTTATTTCAACTTCTTTAGTACTTCCTTAGAGTTAATCACGTGACTCAGTGGCAAAACATACGTTTAGTGTAGCATAAAGTACTAAGTATAGCTCTAGCACCTCTAACAAACTGCCAGTTTAGAGCTAACCGGTGATCGAGATCAATAACATAGAGGATGTACGAGCGTGGGAGGTGTGAGAGTTGACACCTCTATGGTGAGCTGTAATCATCTCACCGACACCTCATCACAGCTGATAAACTAGGGATGGTTCACACCTCCTCGCTCCGCCCCCGAGAACTGACAAAAACTGGAACACCTTAAGGCGTTAAGGAGACGTGGGATACAGACTAACCGTATGTCGCTTTGTGTCCTAGAAAAAAAACATTGCTATCTTCTTGGTACTTATTGCTTGTGAAAAGCTTAAAACTAGTGGAAAGGACCTTTAATAGTTTCTTTAATTTTTAATTGCTTGTTCCCTCTTATACTGTACATAGAGAGTTAGACCTCACATCCGCGATGTACGAGTATAGCGACTGAACCAAAAAACCTACTTTCTTCGTTTTAACGAAAACCGCCATATTTCAACCCCAAAGAATTCGGGGAAATAATTTTTAACACCCAAAAATATTCCAAAATGGAACTTTGATAAGGGGGGTCATTTTTGGAAAATTTTCAAATGTACTGACTGACCTTACCTCATTTTAAAGGGCACTGGTCATTTTGAAAAATGCTTTTAATTTATTTAGTTTCTTGTATACAGGATTGTCCAAAATTTCAAAGTTGTGAGGATTCATACTTTTTTACTGTTAACTCGTCAAAAACTGTAGCAAATCCAACATTTTTGAAGATTGGATCCACGAGTTATAAGGCTTAGATAAAGCTCAGCTAATTAATTTGTTCCTCAATATATAAGTATAGGTTAAACTAGACCAGTAAGCCAATAAGAATTATTTTTTATCTAAAATTTACATAAAACAATGTACTTACTTGTACATTTAACAAACACATTCTTAGTGTAAATTATTTTATTAAAGTATTAGAAATGACGTCTTTATGACGAAGAGTCATATTCTGCGGCATAGTCGGATTAATTTCTTTTCGGGGATCACAAAGTTACACCTAAGGTTATCCATGTGTATTTGGTAATCAAACGAATCAAAATACTAATTACATCGTTTTAAACCTATACAATATGGAAAACAAACAAAACTCGTGTTTTGTTTTCACGTTCAGCATCGAACCATTATCGATAAATTCGCCCAATCATTCTATTGACTATAAATGATAAATTATTGCCAAATTTTTGATGAGTTGGCAAACCCCTGTCAGGAATGCGATAGGCTCCTAGATAATCGCAGTCAGATATCAGTTGTTGATAGTACAAGATTGAGTGAGGTCTTTTATCTGTATTACTGCTTATCATGTTTGTTTTGTGGAATCTTATCTCCAATTAAAGTAAATTTAACTATTAAATCCAATTTTTCGTAGAAGAGATTTTTTATTGTCGGTTTAGAAATATCTGTTCTTGACCTTTACCAGGATTTATGAGAAACAAATAGCTTCGCTTATTGTTCGGTTCATGAAATAATGTCAGGACAATAAACAGGGGAAGAAGACAAGAGTGTTTAAGTGAAGCAAATTTAGGAGGTAAATTGATTCATTTTCTGATGAAAACACCCTACTAATAACAATGTCTTTTACGTATTTAGGACAATTAAAATAAAATAGTTCTTATTATAAATACAAGGTAGAAGTACACCAAAACTACGTATTGCGTACTTCTCAGGCTTCGCTGAGTTTGAATGCATAATTCCAAGTAGTTTCACGAGTTAAAATGTCACGATTGTATTGTTTTTATAATTTTTTTCTATTTTTTTTTTTTCATTTGCATCATGGTTACCCATAAGAGCAATTTAAAAATATGCATCACCGCTCACCAAATCCATGGTTACTCCATGCACTGTCATCGAACTCAATCTTACTTACTGTATATAGAAACAAAGGTGCATGCAAATGTTGAAGTCTGCAAAGAATAATAATGTATCATTTCATTCTTGAGATAACGTATGGACTGATAGAAATAAAAATTTATCCAGTTCCTCGAATTTTAGGCTTCGCTAATGCTCAGTCAATAAAATAAATGCCTTCGCGTTTCTTGTTCTACAACAATATCCAATAATATAATTAAATATATTGGATTAAATGTTCCTCCTAATAAATTTACTCTGTGTATAAAATCCTACTAATCATTCGAAGCTAAATTATTTAGTTGAATAAATCAATGTAAGCATTTTTCATTGAAAATTACCAAATCGGAAGTGTTCACATAGCGACTTTCCAAGACAGGTAATGTTTTGTGTTCTTCCATAATAGGCTACTTCTCGCCAACTATCAATATCTCCTTTTGAGTTATAAAAATCTTCTATCTCCGTTTGGAATCAATCGCGGTGTTAAATATGAAAAACTGCTGTCCAAATTTGTGAAGAATCGCAAGAATTGCGCGCCTCATCTTAAAGCTGCGTTTACACTGGCAAGACACACATTTTGTGCTCTTCACAGTAAAAGCTGTGTAGACCAGTGGGCGTAAATAAAAAGGCCTTAGATCCTAATATAATTGGTGGAAGCTGAATATTTGGGTATATTATTAAGATATATTATAGTAAAATGTAATCTGGTTTGCAGCTACGAAATATTTAGCTTCACTTTTGAAAGCCAAAAAAAAACCTTGAAATATTCGGACGTTTTTCTGGGTTTGACTTATAACTCGTGAAGGGTAGGTTTTACGAAAAGTCACCCACACCTTTTTTAATGTATATCAAATATTAAAAGATTTAAGCGCAACCGCAGCTCTGTAGGCCAATAGTTCCCGAGCTAATGGACTTGACGTTTATTCTCCAAAAAGTTATAAATTTCTAATGTAATCATCTTTTGACTAGAATATTAGCTCTAAACCTCACCCCACAGGGAAAGCCATACAAAAAGTAGTGATAAAGCAGTTATTTCGGTTTAATCTAATTACAGAACTGCGTTCGCAGGTCCAATAGGTCGATAGTTACCTATAAGAAACGAAAAGTTGGTATAATCGGATTGGTAAATTGACCCAGACGAATTGCAATTCTATAATCCTTTAGAGATATACATATATATATATATATATAAAATATATATATATATATATTCTTCGCGAAAATCGAAGACCAAAGACGGGCGCTGAAATTATAATTCTACCCATTGATGAGTTATTACTGTCTTGTGTGAACATATTGTTCGTTGAATACCGCAACAAACAAGGATATATTTTAGCGAGTACCGGCAACAATACTTGTGATTAAAATTCGTAATCCTTGTCCACGTTATGGCGACAGCAATTGCGCAGGTACTCTTGACAGTATGAACGCAAAAGAGGCAGCCTGCACAATAATTTAATTAGTCAGGCAGGCCTAACTTCCTCGCTTATCACCAGGGTGCGCCACCGATAAGGACATTTTATTATTCTGACGATTCTCCATATAATCAGAATACTACACACGGTGTATTGTTCCGTCCAAAGTCCAACAAACGAAACAAGCTCTTTTCAGGGACCACACAAACAGAGTATATTCTCCAGAGTGTAGAACCAGGCGTCATTAGGTTTGCAGGGTGATTTGAAGCCAATTAAGGGAGGTCAGATTAAATCGCTATCATTTAAGAGATGACTGATACGATCCGGCAATTAATCATAGGAACGGCTAATGATGCGGTTAATTAAAATTACAGCGCGAGTCAAATCTGTGTCAGATCAGATAGATGGCGACCGGTCACCGTGCACGCAGAGGAGTTGTGTGTTTGTGTTTTTTAGCGATTTGTTAGTCTGATCCCGCATATTTTGAAATAGGAGCCGAAGTAAGATAAAAAGCCTTGCTTATAACAATACAAGGTAGGAAATTCGCTACGCCATGTGTCGCTTAACAGGTTCCGCTAAGGTTGTATGCAAAATTTAATGTCTGATGATTATCTTTCTCGAGACATCTTGTCGCATGATACATTAAAATATTTGTTTATTACGTTAGGTTTCATGAACTAGGTTTTACAACGCAAGAATGCGTTAAGAACAGATATTGTTACCGACGTTTAGCATTGCCTTTCTACTCAATTATGTTTTTTCTTTAGTTGGGGCTTCATGTGTTACTGAGTGAAAATGTTCACTAACGTTCGGCCAAATCCTATGGAGTGACATACACCACCCTTGAACTCAGAGTTGCCTATATAAAAATTAAGCTTCATACTAAATTCTAAGTCTGGCTCAGAGTCTATAGGTCAGTTCGTTTTAGAGATATCGTGCGGACAGACAGACAGATGGAAATGGCATTATCCAGCACCTCGAGTGATAGGCTTCGCTAGCGCTCTCAGCCAATTATATTTCGATAAATAAAATAATACAACGGACAGAACGTAAGTATCTTACCAACCAAACCCAACAAAGTAACTTCAACACATGTAAAAATGTGTCGTATGATAAAATATTTATGATGTGATAATCTCGTTGCTACTTTGGTTACTCACAAAAACGATTTCGAAAATTTATTAGTTTTATTTTTTATTCTTACCATAAAGTTTTACATTTTACTCAAATAATTTCTCCTTGTTCTTCTTTGAGTCAAAAGGGATCTATGTACCAAGTTTCAAGTCTCCTTGACCTTTCCATCAACAGTTCTCGTACGGACGAACGGAACTTAAATGGACAGGAAATAAAGAAATAAATATATTAAAAAATACAAAAATGCTTCGGCAGTAACATTTGAACGTTTTAAGAAAATACTAATAGCTAAATATGCATAAAAGCGGTGCAAATGCTAACAAGTTTGAAAAGTACCTCTCAGATTTTAACATATGAACTGTGGTTCTCTTCATAAAAGAAGTTCCTAAATGTTTTAAAAATTATGGGCTAAAAAAAGGTCTTAATTTTGTAATGTATGTAATGTGCACAAAACTTACATTGTGTTCATCTATGGTACAGAGTTTGAACGAATATGTTTAGAAGCAAACACCCTTCAGAGAATATTAACTACTGGGAGCCGCTGAAGGAATGGTTATTATATCATTAATTCAAAGCTGATCGGCCGAATGGTTGGCAAGAGTACTAGATTTACGAGTATTAAATGCCCGACCGTAATAGTAACTTGCATCCTAGATTGGATAAATTAAATCGGCATAGAGAGTAATGGGTAGTAATGGGTAGCATAACGGTAATGGGTTTAAAGATTGCGAACCAAACTCGCTCTAGGGAATTACATCCGATATTTATTCGTGTTAAAAAAGTCATTTTTAATTATGTGATATGATTTTATAGTAGCCTCCAGAAATGAAAAGGAGCTACCTGGCAGAGAGAAGTTATAACATTTAAATCAGAATCGATTCATCGTACAGTGTTAACTGAAAGTTCTAACTCACTGACTGTCTAACTCTGAAATGAAATAACAAAATGTTTTACTCTTGAGGCAAAATTAGTATTAACGAACACTATCTACCATTTTTACTTCTAAATAATTATGAAATACAGGGTATTTACAAACTATCTGATAATAATACTTGGTGGATTGGTTCTTTGGGATGAGACAAAAAAGTCGGATTTTGATATCGAAATAGTTGTAGTATAATTACATTTAGCAATTTTTGGGTTCTTCCCGTATTTTCATAATTTTATTAGTTGTTACATACTAAGGTATAGAATTTCAACCGTCAGCTATCTTGAAACGCGAAATGATAATATAATATTCTTTTTTCTCTTGATTTGAGACTGTAAGAACAATAATTGTACAAAATTTGTATTTTTATATTTACTTGGTTTTAAAAGGCAAAATTTAAACTCGTACAGTGAAGCAAATAGTAAAGTAAGAATTTTCATAAAATATCACCGAATAATTAGTTAACACTCTGTATTAGGATGATAAAATTGCTAACGATAGTAATTGCATGTCTGCTACAAAATTTCTATAAGATTCAGCTATTAGGAAGATCCTTAATGTCCAGACGTAATTTTCACCAATTTATGTTTTTCACAACTGAAAACTGCCTTATGGCAATCTCCATTCAGCGATACATCAGTAATCACAATAAATCTTTACTGTAAGAAGATGATAAATGTATTGTTTTTAACATTCTAACAAGAATTAGTCAACAATACTCCTCACACAGGTCAGTGGCCTCTTCTTTTTTAAACAACATTTTTTCTCAGAGTCATGTAGACTTACAGCTACTTGTAATTATTATTTAAGACATAAGTATATGAACAAAGAATTAATGCCAACAAAAATGTCAAGTAAAATTTAAATAGTTGTTTTAAATTCCTTGTGAACTCGTTGATTGAATAGTACGCTTCGTCTTAATGCGTTTGAGACAAGGTTGGAACTCCGAGAGAAGATTATTTAAACTGTTTACCCCTCAGGGAACCTATTAATAGTCGGACTCCTACTTGTGAGTTGTTCTGTGTTGTATTCCGACGCTGTCTCTTTCAATTTCCCTCCCCCTCGTTCAATTTCCATGCTCAGAAACAGTGCAGGTTTTTATTTACAGAACAGGGCTATTTCAAAGACGTACCTTGGTCTGCCTAAACTATTCTTTCAAGTTTGTATTTAGACAGATGTCCTCAATTTATCATTCAAGCCTAAAATGGGTATATGCTTGAAATAACTTTACTACTAACCATGATAACGTGACCGTTCCTGGTCAAACCACTATTAAAGTATATTCCCAGGAACATTAACGAATCGTTCTCATGAGGACATCTTCAACCATGACTACAGGATAATTTTTGTTTTTATTGCAACTAGAGATTAGAAACGACATTGGACTTGACATTTCAGTAACATCGCAACTCCCCATTCTGGATCGACGAGTTCGACCTATTTGCGTTTACAAGAAAGAAAACCGGTCCAAGACTCGATCCCAGTGGGACTCCAGTTTCAATGGCTAAGCTCTACCAAAGCCTATCTATCATTTGTGGGGCTGTAGAAATTCATTTCTATCTGTCTGTCCGCACGATATCTCGGAACCAAATGTATAGACTTGGCAATTTGCCATAAAACTTCATTTATACGTGATGAGAACTATGTTCGATAATGGAGCATGTCACCCCAAGGGATTTGGCTGAATGTTGGCGAATATTTTTACATTCATTGGTCTTATGTATATCCATGATGAAACGACAATACAGCTGAATAAATAAATTTTTTAAACTGTATTCAACCACATGAGGTTTTAACAAGCGAGACTTTTATTCTTAGAGTAAAAATAAAATATATTAGACTGGAATCAAAGTTAAAAGTCGGTGGCAATATTTGACTTATTCTCTCGTTGTAATACCATCGCTAGCTTATTTTGAACACTGCTATAAAAACTGTAAGTCTGCTGTTGTATTTATACTATATTCTGTAATCCTTTATTTGAATTACAATTATAATTTAATGATATTACTGAACAAAGATGTGAACGTATCATGTTCAAGATCTTTAAAAAGTCTGTACACTTATAAAATTTGCATGAAACTTTATTTCTACATCGACAAGAATGAGTTCTAGTGGTGGTGCATTTCCAGCCATGGAATGTGGCTGAGCCTATCATTCAAGACGCTAACACAATTTATTTTTTATATGCCGGGGGTGTAAACATTTCTTTTCTGTATGATTGTCTGTTTATCTGTCCGCAGGGCATCTAGAGAAAGAAGTGAGCTATATGGGTTCGAAAATTTGCATGAAACCTTAGGGAAGCCTGTTACGTGATAGGTGGAGTGGCGTACTTTTACCTTGTTTTTATTATGTGAAAGAACATTCAATATTTAACACAATGCGCGTGAAATATTTGGAAATAATTAGTAATATGTTACACACATTTCGTCTCCATTATTCTTTCCAGAACTTCGACAACTGCTTCCGAAGTATTTGGGAGTGCATCAACCGTAAATTTAATTTTTTCACTCCCAGATTTTCTTAATTATAATATTTAGAATATTCCAGAAAATTTGAACGCCTATTCATATTTTGAGTGTTGAAAAAGGATAATAATTACGTGTTTGAGATAAACCACCCTTTTTGAAAATTCTCGTTGTTGCTTTAGCTGTGTATCGATGGAAAAATAACGTTTTCGAGTTAAAGATTGATCTAGTCATGTGATAGGGTCACAAATTACTGAGCATTAAACAGTCAAATGTAAATTCAACTTATATAATGTAATTATTTGTATTTTGAATTATTCAAGCCATTACCTAATAGCCAACTAGTTATTTGTTTATTAACACTGAAAAGGAAACAAATTAAATTTGGCGCAAACTTTATTTTTAGTTATTTTCTAGATAATCGAGATAAATATTTAAATGTGACCTATAAACATTGTTGATTTCTGTTCTTATATTATAACACAAATAAACTATAAATACAAATACTGTTATTTCTTTAGATAACAAAACCTAATCTGTATCAAAGATATGAAAATTAAGTCATAGCCAAATTACCAAATTTGAGTTTGGAATTTTGTTGCAAAAGTACGTGTGTTCGTCTGACAATTTATAGAATATGTAGGATTGGTAAGCAAGTCGACTAATATTTCAAAGAACTAAATGACAGACACACAAGACTAAATGAAAGCAAAAACGTTTTCATTGTTCCGCACACGTAACAAATAATACGTAAGGGGAGAAATCTAATAAAATGTTTAAGTTTTTATTTACTGACGAATGTTTGTTAAACTACAATCTAAAGTGTATTTTTCGATACCCTATTGAAAGAAAGAGGAATTTATTTTTAATTTTACTTATCACATCGAAAGCCTACTTACATTCAATTAAGGAATAAAAACTACGACTTTCATATGTAACACCTTCCTTTCTTTTTCTTTTCTTCCTCTTCCTGGATTTTATTCAATATCAAGTAGTGCCTTCTTCGCTGTATCCTTATGGATTTACCTTTTTCTATTTTCTTACAGCGACGCTGGTGATTCTCGAAGTCTTGGTACCAGGTGAGAGGGATAGCCTACTCTCACGAGACTTGACACATCAGCCTTACTTCCGAAGTTATATTGACTAATAGCATCTGATACAGCAGTTTCAACTAGGGCTCCTATAATCATTTTCGCTTTATCACATCTGCGCCAAATGTGGTCATGAAAACGTTCATTACTGTTTTGGGTTTGGCCTTTAAGACACTTTTTGAAGCGATCTTGTTTTAAATAGGTACAATGTATTTCAATGTATATCAACGTATTGTTGATAGGTGTTTTGATATTTTTGCAATGGAGACCTAGTTTTTAGTTTTTCTTTGTTGACTACAGCACGGTTGAAGAAACTCTTGCTGTACTCACCTTGTGGAAATTTAAATCTCTTTGAGTTTTTCCGTCGAAATACAGTGATACGAAGTTCACATTTTCTCCTATTGCATTGTGGTAGTACTTGGTTAGCTTTGCAATTGATCTCTCTGCGAGGCTTCCGAAAGCTTTTTCTCCAAACGTAACTTTCTCGGCATTACTTGTATCTTTCACTAGTTTCCGTAAGGCCGTTCCAAGCCTTTGAAAACATGGTTACTACACTCTTCTTTTTCTATTGTTAAACCTTTTTCATAAACAGCCATCTCCTTCAAGTGACAACACTTTTGAGTCACCGTCACTGACAACAGTGGTGTAACAAAAGTGAACGCTTCCATGGTGTATATGCTGCAGTGACTTCCATTGCTGGTGAAGGTCTTGTGTAATTAGTATCACAGTCTGCGCTAAGTTCTTGGTACAAAAATCAGAACTCTGGACATTGTTTTCACCCAAACATTCTTTAGTGACAGCACAGTGTTATGGAAATACTTGGAAAGAATGCAAAAATCGATCACTAATCCCGTGTCAATATGAATAACACTACCGACTCGGTAATTTAATGTAAAGCCACGCTTATGCCGAGAGCCGTCACAACTCACAGATAAGTCGATTGTGGATGTGTCTGAAAGAGACTGGTCTTGACCCTCACAAAAACTACGAACACGTACTCTAGCATTAACCAAACAGTCATTATTTTGAATAGTTTGTGGAGTTTGGTCGAAGTTTTTTGGAAAAATCATTTGCTCATGTTCATTAATAAATAAAACTGCTATATCCAGAATGGCGTTTACTAAGAGTTTGGATAGCTCTATTAAAAAAAAAAACCACTTATGTTCCTAGAGATTAAAACTACAATTTAAGGCATCGATTTTCTGTATTTCTTTATTATTTGGAGGAAACTTAAGAGGTAAATATGTTAGAAATGCTTGCTACCAGGCTCACTTCTTCGTTGTTATTAAGTAGTAATTAGTTCATAATCATTCAGCTAAATATATTTTTAGAGAGTGTAAAATTCAATTTGGAAAGAACAGATAATGAGGATAGTATCCTACGTCTTTTATAGTCCTCTATCTACGTAAATACATACCTATTACATACTTTAGGAGAACTATAGTACGAGAAATATCATTGCAAGTCTGAGTTGTGGCAAACTTACACTGCAAAGACTCTGCTCCCTTATCTGTCAGATAAGAACCTTGCAGATAAATAATAAAGTGAAACTGTTTACATTGATATATCTCGTACTGTTGTCTTACGGCCTAATAAATCGGATCTTGGATCTCTGTTGAGATAGCGCAAGTTGAAATCTCTTGTCTGAGCACATTTACCACAATAGTGCATCTTGCACTGCAAAGACTCTCCTCCTTTATCTGTCATATAAGAACCTTGCAGATTTCAATGTCCCATGAAAACTAACAAAATTTAAATAACAGAAACCCGGTCTCTTCTTAAAAAAGAAAATTAGTCTTTGAAAGCATATAAAATATATTATCACGGGGTTTTCAATAGTCTCAATTTAAACAAGGGAACAAATAAACCTTCGAGCACAGATACTGCTGGTGGAAATCAACTGGAAAAAAGTTAAAGATACTTACTAAACATAATAAAATCAACTAAAGACAACAGTTAACGCTAAATCGAACTTCATGTCTGGTAAAATACCAGAGGAAATACTTTTAGTAACTACAACTCAAAATAATGTTCTACTATGTTGTTGATGACATCATAGCCATATTACTGCTCGATTTAGAGCAAGTGGCATGCTAGTAATATATCACTACCAATAACCGTAATAATTTTTTATGTGTGCTCCATATTCATGTCCAGATTGAAAATATCTACGAAGGTAGTGTTTAGGCTAATAAATGGATTGCTTCTCATCGCTTTAACAAAAATTACTGTCGTGTTAAAACTGTTCAATATAAATTAAAATTAATTTAAAATAATTTATAATTAAAATTAATTTTCTGTAATTCCATGCTCCTAAAATATTGGAACTAAGGGCACATATTAGTTAAAGAGATAAAGTAGTAGTATATGCTTACTCAAATGTGTTGTGACCTTCATCAAGTAAGAATTACTTCTTACTGTCTATTACATTTCAGGAACCATGCATCAACTTTCTACTACCTAGCATTGATGATTTATGAACTGCTGATAATTTTTCGTATTTTTTTAGTTTTTATATTTTTTTATTTTTTTCAATATAATTTACCGACATCACTTATATTAATAGCAATAGACTCGGCAACACCAACCAATGAAATACATGGTAGGCAACAATCAGATGGGCGGAGAATGCAGACTGCTGCTGACTGCTGCTGATCTCACTAGCCGCGCCTCCAAGTATTATGGCCACTGCTAATGTCCTTGTTAATTAGAGACCGGTGGCGATTGATGTACCTTAGAGCTACAGGTGGTCCTTCCATCAACATCACACTTCCACTCAGGTTTACTGGATGTTCCACATTTTAGACATAACTTCGATAATGCCTTCTGTAGAGAACTTCAGTAAAGTGTAACTCTTTGAATACTTTTTAATGTGTAGTATGTGCATTTTGTTTTTTAAAGTTTGTTATTGACGATGGAAGGTTTGAAAGGATAACACGATTTTGGAAATTGTGCCATCGTTAGATGTTTCATAATACAACGTTTCGAGGATTGGAATCTATCCTCTTCGTCATGTTGGTGGGGAGGGTTATTCATACATAGAAAAATAAAGAACAGAGAGAAGAAAAGAAAGAAAACAAAAGGGTTCAAACATACCCGAAGATGATGTGGGTCCAAGGTTCAAGCTTTGTCATTTCACAGAATCCAAGTCCTGAAAACAAGTCACGAGTACGAGAATTCAAGAGTATACAATGACACTTCACACTAGCACAGGCGAAAGTGGGATACTCTGGGGCTGCTTTTGACAACTTGACTTATGATTTGAAACGTATCTTCCTATTGGAGATTTCTAGTCAGGCAGGACGGTTCCTTAGACATCCTGGCTCATTGGAGAGTATTGGGTGTTACAAAGAACTCCACGATTCCTAGTAGAGAGTATTAGTTCTAGCCCGGCTGGCGATAAGGGTGTCCTCCTTTGATAGCCTATTGGCTTTCCAACCTCACAAATCCTACCTTTACCATCGTATTTTCCCATATGCCTTTAGTGGTAGCAATGCGCATTGTTACCACTTTGTGATAGAATCTAGTAACAACCCGGTTTTCTCTGTCGTTGGTAGTACAAGGTAATGAGTTGCAGAAGTTGTTGTCAGTCTTCTAACCATCCACAACCTGACATCTAACAGATTTATATGTTAGACCCTCCTAATATAGTAGTATAACACACAATTCTTGAACATCAAGGAAGAAAGCTGTCTGCATCATCATTAGACTTCCACGAATATAATCGATAGTGTCCATCGTGAAATGAGGAACGTACTATGTTATTTACTACTAGACGCCTTAATATAATCGTAATTTAAACTCGACAAGTTCAGCATTCTGCCTGAAGTCTTTTCTCAGCTTATAGCTAATATATCACTCCCGGATTAATATTTCAACACTTTTTTATTTATTTCGAACCCAGAGCCGCTCGCTGTGCCGGAGGGTCCCGACTTGCGAAAGCCTCATAGAAGACCGCGACTCGGTCGGAAAAGGGGACTCCATTAGGTCGATAATATTTCATAATAATAGCTGTAATAATAACATTTGTCAAAGTTTAGCGCAATAATTTACATTTGGCTGCAATCAAGTCAGTCCAACGGCCACATTAGGCCCTATTAAGACGTCCGGCAGCAGTCGCTCCTTCCCTGCCGTCCGCTCATTTGCATGCGATTCATTGTAAATTATCACACGAGGATGCTGTAATTACAGGATCTTCCAGATCAAAGCTCCGATCCATCGGGTGCCAATCATTACGAAGAGATCTGCTTCAGGGCGTCCAGACAAGCAAGCTTTACCATTCTGTTTTCCGTCTGGACACAAGGAAAAAAATTCTCAGAGTGTAAGTCTAAAACACGGTGACATGAATGTCTCAACCTCAACTACTTCATTACCAAGAGATCTACTTCAGGGCGTCCAGACAAACAAGCATTACCACTCTGTTTTCCGTCTGGACGGAAGGAAAAACAGTGATTTCTCATAGAGTAAGTCTAAAACACGGTGACATGAATGTCTCAACTACTTCATTACCAAGAGATCTACTTCAGGGCGTCCAGACAAACAAGCATTACCACTCTGTTTTCCGTCTGGACGGAAGGAAAAACGGTGATTTCTCAGAGTGTAAGTCTAAAACATGGTGACATGAATGTCTCAACTACTTCATTACCAAGAGATCTGCTTCAGGGCGTCCAGACAAGCAACGTTTACCACTCTGTTTACCGTCTGCAGAGAAGGAAAAAACAGTGATTTCTCAGAGTGTAAGTCTAAAACTTGGTGACATGAATGTCTCAACTACTTCATTACCAAGAGATCTGCTTCAGGACGTCCAGACAAGCAAGCGTTACCACTCTGTTTTCCGTCTAGACGGAAGGAAACACAGTGATTTCTCAGAGTAAAATTCTAAATCATGGTGACATTCTCTACTACTACGGGAATTAACCCGTCAGAGAGACCTTTAACTAATTCTCGGCTGGCTTATGAATGATTTAAGACAAATTAAGCATTTTTAATGGGGTGACCCAAAAGAGGACCATGCTAACTCAGTGCTGACCGAGAAAAATGAGTAAGCCTACCTAAAGGTCATCTTACAGGACTACCCCCAGTCATATTGATAATCTTACTGTAAAAGGCCTAAATCAGTGTCGTTAGCATTTTTTATTTGAACCTGATCTTTAGATGGCCCAAACTACTTGAATGCTTACATTCCTCTTTGAATGATAACAAAATTTGCTGTTTTTTCTAATGTTTCAAGTGCCATACTTTTAAAATGTTACCCTGTCGATGAACCGATTGCTGCGTATTAAAGAACAATTGTGATTAGTGGATCTTGGATACAGCTGGTCTTGCTAAACGTTATAGTTTTTTTTTTAATATACTGAATTTTCAACATTATTATATATTGCCAATTGTCAAGGAATGTCATTAAGTAAAGGTTATCCCAGTATTCAAATGCTTCGATTACTATTTAATTAATAGTTTTGGTTCCTCGCTTTGTTTGAGTGTAACAAATTTGTCTATCCGTATTAGCTCAAATAATGACTACCTATTCGGAGTTTTACATTTCCACCTTGATGAAGTGGATGATAAGATCCCAAAACGAAACGTTGCCATTGTCATCCTGAAGCAATTCCATGTTAGTTATGCATTTGTTTATTTATCAAAGGACCCATCACAATACCAAAATTAACAGAAGCGTAATGACGTTGCAATTAAGAACAAAGATTTGTGAAATCAAGAACATGACTTGAGTTTCTAATTACGTGGAATGTTGATGAGGCTACTTTACGACATGTAGGGTATCTGTTGCTCAGTCACCTGTAGTCCTGCCCCTCATCTGCCGGAAGTCCTGCGGCAGGTGCGGGGCATACCACGTGTAAACCCGGCCCGGGGACAACCGGGTTTATTGTAAATCTTGAAACACAGATGGTGGGTACTTGGTCTTGTATGGTCGTTATCTGCGAGCTTATTGTAGCTTTCCCTTTTCTTAAAACTGCTTGCGAGTTAGTACAGAGTTTTCCGAGCTCACACTCTGGAATTTTGCACTAATCAGCAGCCGACCTGTATAATACTAAGTGGCAATTTGGTATTACATGTTAGAAGCAATTATGTAGTGGTTTAATAAGTACTGGTGTAGTGTATGACAAGCTTACACCCTGGCATGATGCACCATTCAGCGGCCGATCTGTATAATACTAATGGACAGTTAGGTAGCACATGTTAGAAGCAATGAAATAGTGGTATAATACTTACTGGTATAGTGTAGTGTATAGCAATCTCACACTTTGGAATGATGCTCTATTCAGCGGCTGATCTGTATAATACTAATGGCAACTAGGTATCACATGTTAGAAGCAATGAAATAGTGGTATAATACGTACTGGTATAGTGTATGGCAATCTCACACTCTGGAACGATGCTCTAATCAGCGGCCGATCTGTTTAATATCTAAAGGCAGTTAGGTAGCACATGTTAGAAGCAATGAAATAGTGGTATAATACTTACTGGTATAGCACTGGTATAGTATAGTGTATAGCAATCTGAGACTTTGGAATGTTGCTAATCATCGGCCGATCTGTTTAATATCAATGACAGTTAGGTATCATATGTTAGAAGCAATGAAATAGTGGTATAATACTTACTGGTATAGTATAGTGTATAGCAATCTGAGACTTTGGAATGATGCTCTATTCATCGGCCGACGTGTTTAATATCAATGGCAACTAGGTAGCATATGTTAGAAGCAATGAAATAGTGGTATAATACGTACTGGTATAGTGTATGGCAATCTGAGACTTTGGAATGATGCTAATCATCGGCCGATCTGTTTAATATCAATGGCAGTTAGGTATCATATGTTAGAAGCAATGAAATAGTGGTATAATACTTACTGGTATAGCACTGGTATAGTATAGTGTATGGCAATCTGAGACTTTGGAATGATGCTCTAATCATCGGCCGACGTGTTTAATACTAATGACAGTTAGGTATCATATGTTAGAAGCAATGAAATAGTGGTATAATACGTACTGGTATAGTGTACGGCAATCTGAGACTTTGGAATGTACTAATCATCGGCCGACGTGTTTAATATCAATGACAGTTAAGGTATCATATGTTAGAAGCAATGAAATAGTGGTATAATACGTACTGGTATAGTGTATGGCAATCTGAGACTTTGGAATGATGCTCTAATCATCGGCGGCCGATCTGTATAATACTAATGACAGTTAGGTATCATATGTTAGAAGCAATGAAATAGTGGTATAATACGTACTGGTATAGTGTATGGCAATCTGACACTCTGGAATGGTGCTAATCAGCGGCCGATCTGTTTAATATCAATGACAGTTAGGTATCATATGTTAGAAGCAATGAAATAGTGGTATAATACTTACTGGTATAGCACTGGTATAGTATAGTGTATAGCAATCTCACACTCTGGAATGATGCTCTAATCAGCGGCCGATCTGTATAATACTAATGACAACTATGTAGCACATGTTAGAAGCAATGAAATAGTGGTATAATACGTACTGGTATAGTGTATGGCAATCTGAGACTTTGGAATGGTGCTAATCATCGGCCGACGTGTTTAATACTAATGACAGTTAGGTATCATATGTTAGAAGCAATGAAATAGTGGTATAATACGTACTGGTATAGTGTACGGCAATCTGAGACTTTGGAATGATGCTCTATTCAGGGGCCGATCTGTATAATACTAATGGCAACTATGTAGCACATGTTAGAAGCAATGAAATAGTGGTATAATACGTACTGGTATAGTGTATAGCAATCTCACACTCTGGAATGATGCTCTAATCAGCGGCCGATCTGTGTAATACTAATGGCAACTAGGTATCATATGTTAGAAGCAATGAAATAGTGGTATAATAAGTACTGGTATTACTGGTATATTGTATTGCATGCGATGAGAAGACGGATAAGCTATAGCAAATGAACAAGGGACCATATTATTGAACTACGCTGAAATAAAGCACAGATTGTCTGCAAGTGAAAAGTAAGAAACATTTCTATAAAAATTTATAATGGGACGTTACCTAGTAACGTGTGAGTATCAACGGAAAAATAACTTAACGGTAAGGTTGGTATCATACTTAACAGATATATCGTAAAATTTAACAATAGTTACAGTATTTTAAAATACATTAACTGAAGAATGGAAAAATAATAGAATTTTGTTATCACTCAACGAGGGATGAGCATTCAAGTAGTTTGAGCCATGTAGAAATCAGGTGATAAAAACTGCGATGATAAAGAAGATTAAGGATATGTACAGTATGGATGAAATTGTGACTGAAAGTAGTAACCTTAAGGTAGGCCTACTCATTTTTCTCGGTTAGTAGGTCCTCTTTTAGGCCACTCCACTAAAATGGTTAATTGTGTCATAAATTATTCATGAGTCAGTCCAGAATCAGTTAACAATCTATCTGGTAGCTTAATCAACATAAAACAATCTATAATACTTACTGGTGTGTTAGGTTGCAATTAATTGGATAAATTTACTTATACACAGAGTTCGTTTTATGTTTATTCTTTCTTACAAAGTGGAAACAAGTCTTAGATCCAAGCCCTGAATTGATTAATTATTCATTTTTGAATATATTTATCAACAAGAAAATTTGTTTTTACACAATATAACAACTATAATATCTGTAACTCTTTTCTTTTCGACCACTTTATCCACCACACAAGGTATTATTTATTTAGCATTACATTTCCAAGTAAACATGCTTATAAACTTTTAGTGGGCTTAACTTTTTTCCGGATGTTTAATTTTGACAAACTTTAAATGTCGCAATTTTGAAACGGAAAGTGGCATTATTTGCAGAAGGTTTATTCATGTTTCATTTATTAGGTTTAGTTCAAATCTTTTTCTTTCCAGATGTGATTTTTTTAATTGTAATTAAAATCGTACAGGCACTAAACAAAGTGATTTGGGATTTTTTTCGGTACTTTGGTATTTTCCGGAGGCCACTTTGTTAGGACGAGTTTTTCTTACCGGGAGCCAAAATAAATTACAGTATTAAAGAGAACAGACTTTATTTAACCTATTTTTTAAATTTACAAGTCACTACGACGAACAGTTACCATACTCTGCCTCTCAAAAGCAAGCGATGTCGATAAGAAGTGAGTTTCCACCAGTCGCCGCTACTCCCGATCGCCACATGTATTCTGCCAATAAAAATCTTTCTTTCTTGAGTTCGAGGTAAATCTAAGAGGCAAAGATAATTTATTTATGGTGAAATTATAAATTAATAAAACGCAGTACGATCAATGAACATAAAATCTAAAAAAAACAACAATTAATTATTTGAAAGTGGTAGGTCGTTCGTGCGTCTAGGTATACTTGAAGGGTCGCTCGTCTAGGCCTATTTGAAGTGTTTTTCGTCTGGGCCTACTTGAAGGGTCGCTCGTCTAGGCCTACTTGAAGGGTTGCTCGTCTAGGCCTACTTGAAGGATCACTCGTCTAGGCCTACTTGAAGGGTCACTCTCTAGGTATACTTGAAGGGTCACTCGTCTAGGCCTACTTGAAGTGTCGCTCGTCTAGGCCTACTTGAAGGGTCACTCCTAGGTCTACTTGAAGGGTCGTCGCTCGTTTAAGCCTATTTGAAGTGTCGCTCGTCTAGGCCTACTTGAAGGGTCACTCGTCTAGGCCTACTTGAAGGGTCGCTCGTTTAGGCCTATTTGAAGTGTCGCTCGTCTAGGCCTACTTGAAGGGTCTTTCTCTAGGTCTACTTGAAGGGTCGCTCGTCTAGGCCTATTTGAAGTGTCGCTCGTCTAGGCCTATTTGAAGTGTCTTTTGTCTGGGCCTACTTGAAGGGTCACTCTCTAGGTATACTTGAAGGGTCACTCTCTAGATCTACTTGAAGGGTCGCTCGTCTAGGCCTACTTGAAGGATCACTCGTCTAGGCCTACTTGAATGGTCGCTCGTTTAGGCCTACTTGAAGGATCACTCGTCTAGGCCTACTTGAAGGGTCACTCTCTAGGCCTACTTGAAGGGTCGCTCGTTTAGGCCTATTAGAAGTGTCTTTCGTCTGGGCCTACTTGAAAGGTCACTCTCTAGGTATACTTGAAGGGTCACTCGTCTAGGCCTATTTGAAGTGTCGTTCGTCTAAGGCTATTTAGAGGTGATTTGGCAACAAGAAGTATGACTCATCGGGTATTTTTCGATTTATTATGAAACAAGGACAGTACTAGTAAGACACATATTGAAGTTTCTTTTGTTCCCCGATAAGGAAAACTCGTCCAAAAATAGTGACCTCCGGATAATACGAAAGTACCCATTTTTCGTATGAACCTTTTTATTTGCAATTGTGTTGACTGTTATTATTTCCAGTAGCAGTGTTAGATTCACTTGAAACAGTTTTTATGTAGAATTCATGAATGGCCTCATGAAGCTGGAAGGTGAAGGAAGTGGCGTAACTTATATTCCATCGCGGGCCTCACACACGAGCCAAGTAAACGAAGAAGCTACCCTGAAGTAATTTAGTGAGCGCCGTGTGTTAGTCACGGACAAGCCAGTGAAGACAGCAATTAGAGGCTATTAATGAGTGTGGACAAGATACGAATGGTGGAATAAGTATAGGCCACAAATCAGGGAGAACATAACTCACCGAGTCCCAGACCTGGTGTGGCCTCGGGGTTGACTTCTTTGGTAGCCACCGCACGGCACCATCGCAATACTTGTCATTGAAGCTGTGGAGACTTTAAACGGTCGTAGATCTGTACATACTCACTGTCTGTACTGTCTCACTTGGCAATGGAATGTTTTATTCTTTATACTATATTAATAGTGCACTGAATAAGCATTCAACCAGCGTTTTCTTGAAAGGATAAGGTTCTTCAGAAAGGAATTGGTCTTCACCAAAAAAGCCATGCTAGTTTTGGTGGAGGCCGAAATGTGATGGTACCAAAAGGGTTAAAAACATAAAATAATAATATTTCTGAAATTATTTTTCTGTTAGGTAGATACACTTAAACCAACCTTCGGACACATAGTTATACCATTGTCAGACAGCTAGATAAAAAAACTTTAAAGGCCTGTATATAGTTAGCTAGCGCTGAGTTAACATTTATTTACGTATTTTACGGTTAGATTTAGGTGTGTCAAACTAAGAAAAATATAATCTGAAACAAAATTATTATCATTTAATATTTTAACCTTTTTGGTACACTCCCATTTCGACCTCCACCAAAATGAACGCGGTTGTGAGCAGTTCATATTAAGACGATTGCTCCCACTTGAGCCGGTGTGGATGCTTATGCTTCTGAATTAAAGAGGTTAGCAAAACTTGTGGGTCCATTCGTATCCGATGAAGCGCATGGTTTGCCACAAGATGCACAGAGGCAGACAAAGGCAGCTTGTTGCCTTCAAGATATAAACCTACCCAAAGAAACAGAGAGAGCACAACGTTCAATAACTGCAAGCGAAATTAACATTGGGGTAGTAGCGGATTAACCTTGAAGAAATACAAGTATAGTGGTGAAGATTCGAGATGTTTCGTGTTTAAAATAAGGAGACATTTAGCATGGTCTTGTCCACTTAAGAAAAACATGGATGCCTCAAATGCGATCTGTTACTGTCGCGGGGAGTCAGGCCATTTGCCCTGACGTGCTAATAGTCAGAAAAAAGGCGAGTAAGGATGGCGATTGTTTATTGCTCAGGTGGTTATCAGAGTTGGTCTGCGTTGGTCCTGTATAAAAAATACTGTTCCTTGGACTTGAGACGTCATTTTATTGGCTCAGGTTGTATAAGGTCAATTATTTCACTTGACGGCTCAACTTCGAGGGAACCTGGAAACTACAAACCAACGAATTGTAATGATGAATGTGGCCTGAATAATAAAATAGAACTTGTTCAGTCAAACTTGAACAAGGCAGATTCCTCAACCAGAGTTATTAGTTAGTTACACAAAGTAATATTAGTGCAGCTATGCTAGGTGAGAGAAGAGGTGTAAATAATCAGTACATAATGGAAGAAGTGTAAATGTGCACATCACTTTGGTGTCGATCGGGCTAAGTGTTGTCATCCAGGTATTGATTTTTGTAAGAATGATGTAGAAAAGGTAATAGAATCATAGGGAATTTTCGCCTTTAGATCTTTCGCCGATTAAGTAGGAACCTAGTCGTTTAGACTGTGAAGAAACTTTGTATAGCCTTATAGTTGACGTAACTCATTATGGAACTTTAAGGTATCTAACAATAACAGACAGATCCCAGCAGATTTTGTATTTGGAGGCGGACTTTTAATGCAACAGAAGAGAGAATTTCAAAAGTGTTGCTGGACAACAGACGAAGTGGAAATGGTATTGGTGGAGAGAATCCATAGAGCAATAAAGAGAATGGCAGTCAGAAATAAAGAAAGCATCAAGAAATGGTGCCTTGGTATAATTTTACTTCTAAGAAAGGACTTATTAACGATAATTAATCCTGTTCTCAATTTTTTAAATATATCTGGAGGCGTAAAGGTGAACAAATTGATCGCAATGAGTGCTAAAAAAAGTAATTTTCAGTTGGAGAACACTTGTATGTTAAACCGATTGTTCCACCATGTACTTCTCGATGGCAGCAAGGAGTGGTTACGGGACAACTGTAGCCAGCTACAGTGAGGTAAATGGAAGTCCACACTATGTGGAGTATGTTGGTAAAACAAAGAGAGACTAACAGAATGAGTGAATTTGGTGTAGACTATCTTTCTGTATGCGATTGTACTTAAAATAAAAATTGATAACACATAAACACTTACAGCATTGTTATTTTGTACATTTCCTTCATATATAAGACCGGAAGTAATACTGGATATTCAGAAAATAGTGCAACTAATATCAAAATGGCGCTTATTTTAAACCATTTACATAAATTAAGCAGAATCCCAATTATTAGCAGCAAGGCTACTTAAACCATAATTAAACCAAAAAGTAACTTAAAGTTTTTTAGGTAGGTACACTATAAAAATAAAACATAAACATTTTTTACAAATATACATTTTTGCATATATAGTGTTTATTAAACATAAATACATTTGTATAGGATTTATCTTCATTTAAACTATAAACAAATGTAGGATGATTGTATTAGACAAAAACAGAAAATCCGTTAATAATACATATTAAAACATAAGAAACAATTTTTTGATGTTTTATATTTTACCGTTTACGCGTCTTTAATACTTTTTGGCACTACTTTGGTATATACGTATATCAAAATTTTCGAACAGACATAATTTTAAAATTAGTTAGACTAATAGCTCTGTCATGGCTTTCAAGACATATAAGCGTAAAAAGTAACAACACTGTGGATTAAAAAAGCGTATGAGTTATGAAGTTTCGGAATACAAAAATACATAAAGACTAAATAAAATAAGATATTAAATAAAATATTGTTCAGTACCTACCTGAAACAATTACTGAATAACTTTCTGGAAATAGTTCACCGAGGTTTAGATGGAAAACTTGATATAAATCGAACTACCAGCAACTGCAATTTGTTACACATTCAGTTTTCAATTACGTATTTTTAGTAGATCACCAAAAAGGTTATTAATTTAATATTCTAACAAAACTGTACGAAAGTCGCAGTTTTATCTGTTTGAAACATTTCTTGCCATATGGAAGCATTCATTATCGTTCTAAATCTGAAAAGCTGTCTTTTACAAGAGATAAAAGAGCGTACATGAAGCGCCATCACAGACCCGCTCACCGTGATGATTCAAGACGACGAGAACAGCCACTTAGATAAGGACAAGTGACAGAGACGAAGGAGGCTGAGGGGAACAGCTGATGTGGAGAGGAGAAGATGGCTGTGGCGGATATTATTACATGAGCCGTGGCGGTGCCATCAAAGCAGGTGACATGTCCACTTCGAATAGCGGTATCTGACGTCAACCTTCAGGATTATTACAAATAAACCTAAAATTGGACAGCGGAATTATGAAAAAGTTTATTATAAACCATATAACAAGTTTTGATTAAGGATAAAAATACAAGAAAAGCCGGGTCACCAAAAAGAAAGGAAAGTACCTGTAAAATGTGTTTTTAAAAAAACGTAGATCAAATAAATTGTACATAGGGTATAAAAAAGTCCCGCACGGGCTTGATAATTCCAGAACGATTACATGTAAAGCAATAAAAATTGGTACATCATTACTGCACCTATAAATCTACTTTTTTCAGTAAATGCCATATTCTTGTCATTTCAGGGGGATGGCCCGCAAGGAGTCAGAAGGAAATCTTAAATGAGAGCATAGGTCAAGTAGTACATCAAATTAAAGGTCTTTATTAGTAGAGTACCATGCCGCAAATCCGACCTCAAAGGGTTCACTCTTCAAAAAATTATGCTCGTTTAAAGTTTGAAACATTTACAATGTAGGCCTTATTCTAGATGGTTTAATATTCTTGTCTTGGCTCAAATTGTAAAAGAAACTACTGTAAATGAACACTAGACTTAATAAATAATTTTTAAGGTAGTAAACATCCACTGGGGAATGGTCTACAAGGAGTTCGGAAAAAAGTTAACGTAAGCATAGCTCAAGATGTTCTACATTGTTTTGAAGTTTAATGTAAGATGTACAGTAATGTAAGTGAAGTCCAAAGCCCAACCTAAAAGAAGAAAATAAGAATTTTCTATTATAATAACTGATACCAGGTTTTTCCCTTTAGCATTCATCTCTGTTAAACAACCCCTTTATAATTATGTACATCTTGAGCTAAGCTTACGGTAAAAACTACTCGATCTATGCTCTCATTTAAGATTTTCTTCTGACTCCTTGCTGACAATCCCCTTGACATGACAAAAAAGTGGTAGTTACTTCAAAAAGTAGATTTATAGGTGCAGTAATGAGGTATGAAGTTTTATTGCTTGAAGTTTTACCTGTAATCGTTCGGGAGTTACCAAGCCAGTGCGGGACTTTTTTACACCCTATATATTGCTAATGATAAAGGATTTAACAATATTTGATACACATCAGTAGATTTCTAAACGTGCTATGACTATTGTGATACACTCTAAAATCGATTTTCTCAAAGTAATGTTTAAAAAGTTATACATGAGCAACATTTGGAATAACGACTACTTTAATTTCTTGTAACGGAGTACAGTCCGCGATTTTTATGCATTCGTTAGACTTTGATAACAATGACTTCAGAAGAAAGTACAGAGGATTGAAATCTTAATATCTTCTTGTACATTACACTCCATTGTAGAAGCGAAGAAGGATGGACTTTCGGACACGTATCATCAGGGTAGTATCCAGGGTTTTCGGACCCCCAGTTGGATATAAACGAGTACCTCTAACACCAACTTATAGTGTTGTCTTGACCAAAAAGATCAGACAAAATTAACTCAAATAAGGTTATCTCAAAATATAAATAATTAATAATAAATGTATCAACTACTCAAAGCACAGATATGATTCCAGCTTATGTTTTACATTTTGGCAACAAATATGTTCCCACATGATTGTTGGCTATTCAAATTCAATTCGAAATTTTCTCGCTGTAATTATGCAATAATTATGATAGACTAAAAATATTGATCTATGTGCTCTTACGATTAAAAAGTTACGTAAATCCGTAAATATTCATTAGATTACATAAGAATGTAAATCCAAAAATTCAAACTAAAATTGGTACAACGACAATACTTACACATTACTTGGATACGTTTTCCACCAATAAAATGCCTAGTCTCTCTCAACCAATAAAACGTTTTGTACGGCCAATACGTGGATTTGTGCAAAATCATGACATAATGCTAATTTTATGCAGAGACATTCTACTTAATATTATATATAGATTAGTGTAGAGACAAATGACTAGTCAAAGACATCAATATCCTGTTATTCTTTTAAACTTTCTATCGACAATAGTCAATAATTGATTTGAAACAATGTCAATATGCTAATTTTGATCTTTGTTTCGAGATAACTGAGAAATAGCTATGAATTCATTTTCCAGATAATTTCAATGGACAGAGAATTTTTATTATGACAGGAATAATACAATTTTAGAAACTAGAGTTCAATTTTCCCTTCTAGTACAGTTGGAGGAAAGGTAGATTTCACGTGTGGCTTTTATCTTGAATTCTTATAAAGATTACGTAAGGAGGTTACAACAGTTTCTCAAGACAAGAGATTCTAAAAATATGCATAGCATGCAGGGGACCAATGTGGCACCCAAATAAGTTTTTCATGGCTACGAACAAACGCGGATTAAAACCATCTAGACTTTTTTAAAGTTAATATCTAAGGCTAGTTGTTGATGCCTCTTTTGGGCAGCTTCATTGGTGTTTTTGGCAAATACCATGTTAAACTAACCAAGTTTCAGTTAATCAGTTAGATTAATCGTTTCCGAATCTAGAGGCAATGTCACGACTCTTCTGTTTTACCTGCTGAACCTGAAAGTAAAGTTCCTTTTCACAAGAGCACGTAAGCTCTTTATGAATTAAAATGCAGAGAGGCTGAAGAGAGGCGGTATTAAAGCGGTTGGTATTAAAGCGTGGAGGATTTAACCATGACAGATTAGCGTAAAAAGGGGAGCAGCTCTAACCGTGTCTTATCAGTTAGCTACTGTTTACTCTCGGCGTGGGATCGTCCTTGCAAGGAACTGTACGGTCCTGGCGGGTCTCAAGAGTGGGATCTTGGTCACGGAGATGCTCCCGCAGCGTCGCATCGAAGTGAAAAACTAAAGACTGATTATACCGCCTAACCCTAACACACAAACAATGGAAGGGGCCTTCTCTGTGATTTGGGTCGTTCATTCATGTATCCAATAATCACTTAAAATAGTTACCCCACCCTACTTCCTCCCTCATATTGCGGCGTTGCCACATTGTCATATCAGCTGATTCTCAGTATGACTGGATAACATTTCACTTCTGTCCATTTCTCCGTGCATCCGTTTTTTTCTCGTCGTTAGATTATTTTGCATGTTGTTATTTTGTTTTGTTTGGGGTTTTTATTGTGGTTTTGTTTGTTGTTTTCTGTTTTTATTGTTGGTTTGTTTTGTTTGTTTTGTTGTTTGTATTTGTTAGTTTATGTTTGTTTTGTTAGTTTTTTGTTTTGTTTGTGTTTTGTTTGTTTTGTTTGTTTGTTGTGAATATAAAAAGATTCAGGAAGATAGATGAGAAGTGAAGATAAGCAGTATCGATCACTCGATTGTTGAATTCAATCGATTATCTCATCACTAGTTATTATTCCGTTACAGCTGGCAACACCGCGCCACATCACAGGCTTGCATTGATGTGTCTTGTACTGTAACAAATAATTAATGTATTGTTTGACCTCTTTAATATTTAAAGTCAGAAATCCACCTGCAATCTCTCAGTCTGAGACGACTTATTGCCCGGAGAATGATCTGAAAATCCTTTACCAAACAAGATCTCACGCATTTTCAGCCGGTGATTTTCGCGACCTGCTGCGATTAACGTTATCGCTAGGATTTTACGAAGTAGCAACATTATAGTAGAAGATATATTTTCTGACAGTATTTGTATCGTGCGTTGGAAAGCTGCCACAGAAATGAAGAATCAAATTCAATATTATTAAAAATGCCCGAAAAAGTTTTTTAACGTACTTGTTTCACAGAACCTTCTATATTTATACTTATTCGGGTTCATACAAGGATTTAAAACAATTATTTAATGTCAACTATCTAAAAATTAAAAGAAACTTTTTATCTATAATGCATCTAAGAAAACCGGTTACTGGTAAGACAGATCATTCTCAAACGCCCCAACAACATTTGCTTTCATGTTCCACAGTTTTACAGGAGACCTAATTCACTTTTTATAATAAGAAAGTACTAATTATGCTTTGAATTCACCGATAAATGTTATGATGAAAAACTATAATACTGTTCTTTCACTAATGTCATTTTTTCTCTTCAGATAGTAAGTTTAAAAAGGATGATGAAGTTTCTTTGTCCAGCCGACACCTTAGGATATTGTAGATTTTGGCTGAGTAAAGAATTGGAGACAATGGTACTATTAATCCTGTATTATTCTAAATGTTTTTTTTTTGTTTTTGTTTTTTGTTTATTGACAGTTTGTAAATATGATTTTTAATATACACTTTTAATTATTTATTTAGTTTCGTATTTTTTTATAATGTACAGATTACGTTAATATGGTTTTGTTTTAAATAAATATAATAGTATAGTGAACAATTTAGTTTAAAGTCTTTTGTAATATTTTTAACTTTAATTGGAAAATATTCTGTTGTGATCAATTAAATTGTAAAAAAGCTCATTTGCACATTTAGACGCAATAATTATTTTTATCAATCTAAAAATGCTACGGAATTTGGTAAACCTTTATTTACTAGGCTTACTGACGTTGGTAACGTTTGAACTTAGAAATCTTCTCGCAGGTAATTAAAACATTCCTGAGATCTTTAATATCAGTTGGTCCTTATCTCCTAGTTTATTGTGTTTCCTACGGCCTAGGATAGTGGTGCCCGCATCTAATCGTATGTCTTCGGTTAATCCTGCCAGAAACTAGTTCTTCCGAGCGTAGTCCCGTTAACCTTGACGAGTATCACTTTATTGGTGATACTGACCCTTCTCCAGCATGATCACTTTGATCTCTTTAAAGGTTCCTTCCAGAGATTACTAAAACTGAATGAAACCAAATCGCTACTACAATGGTCTTTATTATTTACTGTTTGTTGGTATATTTTGAGATGTTTGTTTCCTTACAGTGGAAAGATTGTTGTGAAAGTTGTGATTAATTTTCCTTCATGTTGATCACAAAGTGAATAACGCAATATCAACCTAAGTAAACTCAAAATCAAAAGAAAACAGAAATTCGTTTGTGCTTTAAAAAAGATTATTCATTAATACTTCTACCATAAGTTAAGGCCAAGTGACGGTAATTTTGGGGAAAAAGACACTTATAAATAATAAAATCTTAATTTCTTTAAAAACTTTAATAATTTTTAGTATTTTATAAATCAGCTATAAATTAGTTATAAATTCTACTACGCACATAACATCACTAGTAAATAAAGCTCTAGGTCTAATTAGGCGTCAACATGCCGTAAGAGAAGTTTGAACAACTCTGATGCAAAAAAACCACTGCTTCAGAGGATTGCCTGGAGTACAAAAAATGAGGGCATCCATTGAAAACATTTTCAGCTTTATGGGCTCCTCAACCATGGAAAAAACATTCATACGAGATATGTTCTAGATACTTCTTTAGATCATAAAATATTAAGATGTAGTGAAGACGATTTACTTGTCAATAAAGATGTTGAATCATTAAAAAAGTGTCAATCTCTAGGTGAATTTAAATATTATTCTCTCAAGAAATGAAATCTCAAAATTACTAGACTGAGAGAGGAGGAAGCTGAAGTTGTGGATTTACTCTTTGATGATTTATTGGAAATCTGCACGGTACAGAGAGTATACACGAGTTCTTACAACACATAAATGCAATATGTATGGCAATTAGAATAATTGTCATATATAAATTCCAAAGATATGACTACCTTGAAAAAACAAACATCAAGTTTACCACAGAAGTTGAAAAGAAAAGGGAAACTAGGCGGCAGTATAGGAAATTCTGTATACATGAAAACCAGCCACACTAAATAGGTATCTGGGCGCTAAATATCCTCACTGTCATTTAACACAAAAGTGTGGGATATGGATTGCATTCATCGAGCTATCTACATAATCAGATACAGATAAATGAAATGCAAGAAAAGGACGTTATAGGAGAATGGGTACAAAGACCCTGATCAAAAAGACTGGGTTAGGTGTTATAGTGTCTCACGGTTAACTCCAAATTGAGATAAAGAACGTAAAAACTAGCCCATCTTCCTGATATTAAAGGAAGGACTAAGGTAGATAAGGTTGTAAAAAGATATTCAATTAGGTTAAGGAATTGTTTGTGACCAGTAAACCTCCGGTTCCAATGCGTGTTCCTGGAGTCTACGAAATTCCATACTTGAGGCTATTTACATTGGAGATTTGGAGATATACTAAAAGCTGCGTTTAATATCTACACGAGTTAGTCATCAGGTACACGGAACGTCGAAAACTTACGGAAATCGGTTATAGCTGAGCATAGTTTCAAAACCAAATGCGCAATAGAATACGACATTAGAAATATATTTGCAAAGATTCCACACTATTATGCAAGGATAATAACAGACCTTTTAAAATAATAAAGAAAGAGATTAATGTCAACATGGAAGATAGCGTCAAATTATCAAACCGTTGGCAGCCGCTATAAAGATACATGTCGATCACTGTTGTTCATATAAATAACATAGGTATGGTGGGACAAGCTGATAGGACAAAGAAAATACCTTTTTATAGATCACACTATATTTTATAGTTTGAGTGTCTCTGATGTCGAAACGATGTAAAGAGTTTATCTTGAGCTTCTTCGTACCGACATTTTTGGATCACTTCAAATTATATGGGTCAAGTCTGTACCAGCATCAGATTTCAGACGCTGCAGCAAGACGAAGGTGAACTTGAGCTAAACTCTACATTCACATTGATTAAAACCCTTCCCACCATCTAAAACATCACCACCTTAACACAACCCTCTTGATTGAGGTGCACTCAATTGTGCACCTTATCAAGTCTGTAATTGCGTCATATTACAGACGTTGCTCTAAGAGGAAGCTAAACTCGACATTCACAATGATTGGTTAAGCTTCAGCAAATTAGGACACAGTTCCTGTTACCTTCAACTCACCTATACAGGCGGATACGATTTATTAGCAGTTTTTGTTTGAAATTTTTTTTATTAAAGTTGTTTTTCTACAATGAGGCATAATATATTAAGAATGATATTGTGTTAGCAATGCACTGATGAGGTGTGAACCGGATGTGTATATTTTAGTTCGGTATAATTTTGTTAACGACTTAACTCCTAGCAATAACCTCTCGACGAGATACCAATTGCTCTCTCATAACTAGAACGTTATAACTACAGTGTTCCACAATTTGTGGCTGCGTGGGAGGCAGTCGTTGTCGACTTAAATAATCCTGAAATACGCCATAAACCTCTACTACAGGTGTAGTCATGCATACATTATGCAAATAGAGTATGATTTGTTCAGAGCCATGCTAGCTTGCTTACTCTGTGGAACGTGCTCGCAGCTCGCCTACAAGGTAACGGCTGCGATTTATTACTCTATGGCCGCTCGGCGCGACTGCTCCGTTCTGCTTTTATTCAGTTAATTGCTCTGTGTAATTTCCGATTATCCCGTCAGCCATGTTGGATCTGATAAATCACTCCGGTTCATTATGATAATGACGTGTCCTTGCCCTTCTACACTAATTAATGTCCACCTTCCACATAATTAGCGTGTCCCGTCAGAAAACCGTACCTAAATCCAATTAATTAGGGAAACTGCTGAACAGTATCCTCAAGTTGTGGTACTGGAGTAGGGTTAAATCTTGTATATTTCTTTCAACAAACATGTTTGGTTTGGTTGTGGTAACTGTTGTATGTAGAAATAGAAACATTAATAATGTGTGATGTTTTACACATAACGGAGCTGTAGGGGGGGGGGGAGATTTGATTCCATGTGAATGTTGAATTCGCTTCTTCCTCTTAGTCTGGGATCTGTCGCTGTCACAGACCTGACTCCTGGAATTTAGGTCATGTTCGTCTGAAGAGACACAATAAAAGTCGGTGACGAAGAAGCTCAAAACGAAGCCTTTCATCGTTTCGACATCAGAGACACCTATAAATAGATGAAATGGTGTTCTTATTGTCTCATTAGATGCACAACTGAGTGCACTACGATGATTTAGACACGATCTCTCAGCACGGTGGAGCAACCAAGTTTCTACACATAAAGTACCTCAGACAGTTATACATTACAAGTGAGTTTTTTCTTAAATTTTAAGGTAAATATGATTTATTATTTAATTGTGTAAATAATCACTTAATGCACTTTGGAATAATTCTTCACAGCTCATTGCTTAGATAAAAACGTTTACAATGAATTGTCTATTTCAGTATCGGTCGAGACTGAAATATCTTAGTACTTCGGATACTTATTTGACACCACCTCATTGGAAAACGAGATTACGTAATCATCATACAATACCTAATTAATTAGTTAGGCGAATATCAAATTGTGTATGGACAACTCCAACGTATAATGCTTGCAGTCTTATTGATAGGCATTTGACTTTGGGAAATGATTTCACTCGGAAAAAGTTTTTAGCATCAAAGATTCTATGACCATTGTTTCTTGGGCCAACCCCACCCAATCCATTGACAGTTCTTATTCCGGTCGACCTTTTGAACAATTGCAGGAATGTACGATGGAAGTAGAGTTAGTTTTACCACTGTGCTGAACCAGCATTTGTCCGTAGTCGAAATCAGTTAACCAGGGGAAAGTACCTGAGGATGGCCTATCTGCAGGAAAAAACTGGTGATCCTTCAGTTTTTAATCGGCCATGGTAGCAAGAGTGCCGACGGCCAGGCGGTCTAAGACGTCGGACTTTGGATCTGAGTTAGAGATAGCGCAGGTTCAAATCCTGCCTTTGGCCGTAGCAATTTTTATCAGTTCCGTCGACCTTAGCGGTCCTCCTTATTCTGTTTGATAAAGTCCTCGCACAGTCCAGGGGTCCATGAGGAGGGGCAGAATAAGGCTTAAAAGGGATTGGTCTCTCCTTAATAGCCACTGTCACACTCAATGGGTGAAGTATTGACTATTTTTACTTCATAAAACGCTCAATATCAAATTAGAATATCAATTAAGGACGTTCTTATACTTGACTTTAATATCGAGATTAGTTCAAAACGCTAATAATATAGCCTACGAAATCTAACAATCCAGCCAATTTTACTGATCTATTTTGAGCCCCGCCGCTCTAATAAACGAACATTTATAATATTGTGAATAAGAGGTTTAGAAATTGATTTAAATTTGAAGTGCATCAAGAAAAGACTACTCTATTAATATGAATGAGTTGGTCTTCGCTTAATGATATAATTCGGCTAATGAACCTATCAGGCATCTGCGGAATATCTGCCGATCTCGAGGCGCGGATCGGGGATTTAAATACATATTCAGCCGTCTTATCTCGGGTGAATTATCAGGGCGGGTCGGGCAAATTGAAAAAAGGACCGGTGATTTGGGGCGAGCCCCTCAGGCAACCGCGCGTTGATCACTCTCGCTTTCTGAGCGATTTGTAATTTTATAAATAGCTCTAGATACTGGGTATTAACTCCCTGCGAATGGCTTATTATGAGCGAATGTGCATAATTGCTGGCAGATATTATCGAGACCATTCAAGCTGGGAGTTCCTGCGATAGAGGCCCTCACTTCGATAGGTTTGTGGGTGCTGCCGCCCTGGGGCAGATGTTGATTGTTGTACAGCTGATGTTGCACACTATATAGCATGTCTAGCATAAATGTATGCATCGGAATAATGAAATAAGATATAACATTACTGATATAACGTAGCTATGCTAGGAAGGGTTGATTCAATTGAATTACGAGTTTAGCTCCAGTTCACCTTCCTTTTATTGCAGCGTCTGTCTGGTATCTGACCACCACCTATTTATAGGTGTCTCTGTTGCAGAAACGATGTACATGTTTCGCTTTGAGCTTCTTCGTTGTCGATTTTCTCTGGATCTCTTCAAAGGAACATGACTCCAGATTCCAGGAGTCAACTCCACTAATAGACGCTGCAATAAGAGGAAAATGAACTGGAGCTAGACTCACAATTCAATTACTAATGTCTTTATTGGTTATTCAAAAAAGTTTGAAACTTTTTTGTTATTTATTGTTTGAATATTAAAAACTTATACGCCTTATAACAGAATCAAGCTCTAATTCTGAAAGAGCCCAGTACCTAAATGAGGGACTCTTGTTTCTTGATAAGGGTTCTTAGCATACCACCCTTCAGGATGGAGAGCTTCACTTTACCCCAAAAGCTATTTAATGGAATTCCCTTAAGGGTTAAAAATATTATATCTGTAAATAATTTTAAAAGACAACTGAAAGAGTTATTTAAGCCAAGACCCTTTTAGATGTTTGTTTCTGCATTTTGATTGTGTTACTGTAATTTTGACTACCAAATATAAATATTTTAATACGCTTGTGGTATTAAAAGGCATCTTTTGTTTATTTATTACTAGTAGTCACCCACTGCTTCGCACTTAATTTCGTAGGCTTTTCACGTGTATGAGAACTTCTGTTTAGAGTGAATTATATTTCTGACGCCAAGTCTCAGTGTGGCTTGTAGTTGCATCAAGAAAATCTGTCAAAACGTTTATATTTATGGCCGTTTTAATTTAGTGTAGTAAGTTCCAAAACTGTTTTTGCCTGGTTTCCCGACCAAGATAAAATATATATACATACACAGATTATACAGCAAACCATTCTGATGAACATCCAAAATTTACATTGATGGTAGGGTTGTCAATGTTTGAATCTAGATGGACTGTCATTTTTGGCCGAAAAACTGCACAAATCTCTCACTTATACACGAAAAAGACAGTGAATAGCTCAATAGAAAATATGACAAATCTTTTGTAAACAACTCTAAAGAATATTAATTTTTATAATTAAATTAACGCATTTTGTACGAAAACGTTTTCATAGTTATTTAGTATAGGAACTAACTGAATGGTTCAGTTATTGTAGAGCTTTAATTCTTTAGATACTTAGTATACTTCTAACCATATAAACTACGTGTGAAAGTTCTTGGTCCGCCATCTTCATAAGATCTTTTAGTTTGGTCCTCGAACGAAAAAGTTTGACTCCTACCATAGTTTCAAACCAATATTTATGAGTTTGTCAATCTAGTGTATATTTCATTTCATTTAAGATCATGGGCCATTCTAGTTATATACTGTATAAGATCCAAATGAGTATAGTTGTAGAAGCCATATTTATCCGAAACTAACTCCATGTGGTGAATACATCAGTCTGTTGTTCCAGATAAAATTGAAAACTAAACTCAAATTGGGTCAGACATTCGCCGGTAGGCACAATTTACTTGGGTTGGGTCAAAACTAATAAACCAGTTAGAATCAATTACGCCCAAAGAGGTGAAGGGCAAGCCTAACCCGACCTAGCCTAACCTAACGAGATCTCAGAAGAGAGGTCCTTAAGGTTGGACCTTTAGAAGTTAGCACAGGCGCCAGGATAACAAGCATTTCACACCTACCTGAGGGTAGTCGGTTATTTATCGCTATGTAAATTGTCGGTTATCCTCTCCAATTCAACGGTTGTAACTGTCAATTTAAGTGACACGTTGTGTAATCGATTACTAGCCCAATTGCTGAAGGGCACTGATTTTATTTATTCACATTCAATATCTTAACGATCTTGACGGAACCAGTTTCAGAACACCGAACACGCTGAATGTGTAGAAATTTAACTTGATGGGAAATTGTTATTTACCTACAAATACCAACTTAACAACAACAAATTTGGATAAATTTACGATCAGCCTAAGGATTAAGTAACATATGTTTCCATTAACAAGGAAACTCTTAATTCTGTAGGTGCGAATTTATTTGTTAAACTAATATATTATTTAATAACTTTATTTATTGTTATTACATTTGAAACACATTATTTATTGTTATTTTTACATCACGCTGGGAGTTCAAAGTAAAAAATATGAAAGAATTGAAAATTACCATCGCTAACTAACTACGAGTAAATTTAATTTGGTGAAGCTTTATTTACAACATTTCTGAACAGATTTTATGTATCCAGAATTTTTGTTTAAAGTTAATTAAATTGAAACAAGAATTAATTACTGCTTTAAAATATAACTTTGGTCAGATATAGAATCAGGTATTTATTTAGTAAAATGATCTTGAATTTACGTGAAAATTAAGTACCTATTTATGAAATATGACAATCAGTTAAAATCTATTAAATAGATAAATTATGTAATATTCATATACAGCTTATACATAAATAAGGAAGTACGCATCACGTGTCAAATTGACACTAAGCAAGAAGTACCGGAGATAAACAATACATTACATGATTACATATCCAGTCTGTTATGTAAGTTAATGTTTATCAGCTTCCCTAATTTCCATTGTTGTAGCATAATTTTTGCGAAGCAAAGGCTGTAAATCATGTTTTAAGGAAAGGTTTTGTTGAATAAGGCTTTTATTCCGAATATATCCGATTTAATTGGATAAATAGACGAAAATTAGTACTTATGAATAAGATTACAGTATGTTTTAAGTGACAAAGAAACCAGTAAGTAATAGTTGCTATAGTAGTGATTAAATTAAATTAACTAAAATGAAAGCTTTTATTATAGAAGAGAAGTTAGGACTTACAAGAGTAGGAATTACAATATGCTCAAAAGTTTAAATTATAAATAATCCAGAAGTAACTTTTCATGTACAAAGTGAAAGAATGCTAATCCAGACACATTTAATCACAATGTTAAGTTTTACTACGTTTTCTTTCTCGTAGCGTTGTCAGATAAAATTAATAAATAAATAATTATATAATATATAAATTATTTATAATTATATAAATAAAACTTGACTTACAGGAAACATCCAGCACTTGATGATTAGCTTAAATTTGATCTTCGGAAACAGGATTTAAGATATTAACGTTACAGAAACGTTTTCGATAACATGGACTTGCCTTCAGATGGAAAAACTTAGGATACAAGGAACCAATGCCAAATATGGCTATTAACACAGCATAGTCGTACTTAACAATTTCTTAAGGCCTACAAAGTAAGAGTACGCCACACCACGTGTTGTGTAGCAGGCTTCGGTGAAGCTTCATGTAAAATTTAAAATCTATAGCTCAATGTTCTCTCAAGATATGTTGTGGAGGACAGACAGACAGACAAAAGCATTTGCCAGCTAACTAAGTGGTAGAAAAGTGTGCCCCTTTCGATTCCAACGTCCTTATTTTAGGACGTCACATGAAATCGCGTATGATCCCAACGTCCTATTTTTAGGACATCGCGTGAAATTGCGTATGATCCCAACGTCCTATTTTTAGGACGTTCGGAAAAAAATATTTTTCGAATATAATAAATTGCAGTATAATTATAATTATTATATCAGAGTACTCGTAATGAACCGGCATACAAAGTTACAGTAACTATCGATACTTTTTATTCGATGTGTCAACGATGTTTTAATTTGATTTAGATGGCCGTGGCTGTTTGGCCATGTTACATCTTTTTTTCTTTTGATATTATCTCAGATATTTATACTTATAAATAGCAAAGAATATTGCAATGAAAACTTGGGTTCTACTTCAATTTTATGTTAATTTTATTCAATGTTATGTTTTATATTATTGTAATAATAAAAAAAAAAACATATTGTTTTTGACCTAGGAATTTTTTGAGGTTTCTCCTTACCATTAGAAATGCAAAATTTAGGAATTAATTTTTGTTGTAAGTAACAATTTTTTGACAAAAAAGCTTTTTGTGCATGATTACAAAAGTTTAGTTTAAAGCATGCAATACAGTGTACTTTGGGAAGTAAAAACATAAAAACTGCATGAATTTTTCATCAATAAAAAAAATTGTATGCAATTTTTAGCTAACGTCTACACTTCTAGTAAAATGTGGCTGGGACTGGTGCAGATACCTCAACGCCAAGAGCTGGGAATCTGGCAGATCCCCACACAAGAATCTTGGGGTCGAAAGGGTTAATTCCAAAACTATAGTTCAATCCTTTTCGAGACATCTTGCGGAAATGTAGGGTTTACTTATGGTCCATGGAGAGGTTTGCACAACCATCGAAATCAATATCTTTTATACTGTCAAATCTGAGCACAGTTCTCTCAAAATTGCTGAGGAGTCTTTTATTTGTGAAATTAGTGCAATGCAAGAGTTAATACAATTTATTAATGATTATCTAATCCAATATACAATAATACACATTTTAACACTTCTTGATATATTTTATTGTGTTCAATGTACATTTCGAATTCAATGAATTCATATTCAGGTACTTGTAGGTTATGTTAAATTAAGTAAATAAATAATTTAAACCAAATAGTCATATGTTTTAAAATACCTTGGTGGCTAAATCTTGTATCTAATTTTATATGTAATCAATTTATATCGTTTAAAAGTCTATCGAATAGTAATTTTTTGTTAGAAAATCTTTGTCATTTAATAATACATTAGGATTAATTTTGGCACTTTTGTAAATTTCAAAGTGTTTTAAAATTGACATAAAATGACTTTATGCACGTGTGTAAAATTTCAAGATTGTTTTCGATGTTTGTGTATGTTTGGCCGTAGTATACAAATTAAATTACAATGATTGTCAAAACCACATATTGGACAAACCGGCCGATCCTTCAAAATTATATTTCATGAACATATAAAAGCATTGAAGACATCATCAAATTTAAAATATGCAGACCATTTAAATGACACCGGCCATACATACACAAACATCGAAAACAATCTTGGAATTTTACACATATGCAAAAAAGTCACCTATTGTCAACTTAAGAACATTTTGTAATTTATAAAAGTGCCAAAATTAATCCTAATGTATTATCAAATGACGAAGATTTTCTAACAAAACAATTATTATTCCATAGACTTTAAAACGATATAAATTGATTATATACAAAATTAAATACCAAATTTAGCCACCAAGGTATTTTAAAACGCATGAAAATTTAGTTTCAATTATTTATTTACTTTATTTACCTTAACTTACAAGTACCTGAAGATGAATTCATTGAATTCAAAATGTACATTGTACAAAATCAAATATAGCAACAAGTGTTAAAAGCTGTATTATTGTATATTATACAGCAAACACTTTTCGAGGCTACATCTCTAAAATTATCTAATCCGTTGAATATTTTAGAAAATTATTATCCACTTGGATAGAGATTCGGGAGCAAGGTCACTTCATAGATCCGCCCCTGTATTTGTGATCTGCACTGCAACCATATGGATTTTACAATGCAGTGCCGTGCTCAAACTTGAAACCCCCCCTTTCCCCAACCACAAATACGTCTCATTCTGCCACAATATATCGGAGAACAATACGAGTGATAACAGATCGCAGACGGCTCTGTACCCCCCGGGGTGCCCCCCTCTGTGGAGGTGTGAAGCGATTTGCCCCTCCCACCAGGGGGTGACCCCCCGCATACAGAGCAGCCACGCCGTCATACTCATATTTTTATACATCTCCAATGACTATGGCCCACTTTTTGTCTTGAAGAAACAATCCTCAGAGAATGATCTTGTTTAACAGACGTCAGTAAGTTATGTTCAAATTTCGCCAAGAAGAGAACGTTATCGTTCGATTTTATATTAATAACCTATTGTGTGGAAAAGACCTCGAATTTTAGTGACAAATCCTTATCGTCTAGTGAAAAGACCTTGACTTTTAGTAAGATGACCTTGACTTTTAGTGAGACGACCTTGACTTTTAGTGAAAAGACCTTGAATTTTAGTGAAAAGACCTTGAATTTTACCCAATAAGAACGGAGTACTTTCATACACTTTTACGCCCATATATTTGGTCTTACAATTATACGAGCAATATCATTTAAAATATACGATTAATACGCATCTAAATGTTTTTTAGTTTTTCTTGTGAAGTGTGTACTTTCTGCATTTTGAGTTGAAGTGGAGTACTCGGATATACAAGTTTAGGTTTTTTGCTATTGAATAGCTTTAGGCAAATATGAGTTGTTTTATGTGTAGAATGAACATCAAAGTACTGCCCACTGTGGAATTCGTACCTGACTACTACCTACCTTACGCTTGCTAGAATACGATATAATTACGCATACTTTACATCAACTTATCGTTTTACTTTTGTTTAACTTTCTCCAAGAATTATCTAGGAAGGTTGCTTAGCTAATTAAAATATTCTCTAGTTATGTTACCAAATTTCATGATTTTGACTTTTTCTCAAACGTGTCTATTATAAAACTATGTCAAAAATATGATTATGTCTTTCAGTTTAATACACTTGTCACCTACGTACAAGAAGACTAGGCTTTACGGTTTTAATCTCTATAATAAACACTATTCAATACTCGTCAAATGACCCGCGACTCGTTAATGACTCGTTATGAGCTTGACCCGCCAAGTAAATTTTACCATTACAAGTCAGCTAAGTAAATAAATGCCAGATTTTACGATTTATTTTGTCTTTTTTTGTTTAAGATCGACAAGACACGTCGATGGTCTGGTTGCGATAAACTGGTTCAGGTTTTGCAGCTGTATCTCGGATACTTAAGCGTAATCTTGACAGATTTCTCCTTGAGGATCGACGGCAGTGGTCCAAAAGAGTTAGAACAAAGAAACTGTCCTGGCTACGGTTACATAATGGGAACTGATGACGTGACTACTTTTGGAAAATTACGGAACAGTATACTTTGGGCATTAGCACTTTTTCCTTTTCTCCCTTCACGATCGTTTTTCATCAATACCTTTCTCCTATGTTTAACGTGGAAATAACGAAATTCAAAAGAGCAGAGAGCCAATTTAGTCTATTGTATTAGGACACAACGTAGTTTTTTTATCAAATTGATGGAAAAATTTCCCCCTTAAGAATAAAATCGCGCTAATTTTGGTGAGGGTCTGTGGGAGAATGTTGACAGAAATATTAAATAATATTTTTCTCATACCATATTTTTAGCTTGAAACACTTAAAAAATAAACCATCAGACGTGTAAATAAGTTATGTAACTGTCAGCCAACTTGATAAACAGACTGAAAATGCGATTTTTTTTTGTTAGCTAACGCTAAAATAACTTTTTTATTATTCTATCGTTTTGTATTTCTAACCCTTTCGATGCTCTCTTATTTGGACCCTTCCCCAAACTAGGGTGGCGATCGAATTTTTTCTCATGGAGAAGAAATCCTTTTATTGAAAAAAAAAAAAAAAAAAAAAAAAAAAAAAAAAAAAAAAAAAAAAAGAAAACAGGTTCAATGTATACGCGATTCAAACTGGTCTCGACTCCTGGACTACTAGGAATTTCTTAATCAGATCAGCTAAGACCACAGGTTTCTTAGAAACTTGTTATTGCATTTAGACGCCTGATTTCAACTATGGAGCATGTAACTAGCTAAAGTCTCAAGCTAGTATTTGATTGTTTAGATTGGTGAAGGAGGTGCTATTAGTTTTAGGTTAGAATAATCTGATTGAATTTTTAATGAAATCATTGGCCGCTTTAACATACTATTTCTGAAGATAGAAACACAGAACAGTATTTTTTTATTATTCTAAGTGGAATGGATGGTGTTTGAAGCAGACTATTGAGACATTTTATAATTAAGCTCAAAGAAAAACTGTTGGAGATAGAGATAGAAAGTGTTTATATACAAAAGATGCTGCAGGGAGTACGTGTTTCTCATTTATAAAAATTCTATTTCCGTAAGAAACCATTTCAAAAACCGTTGTTTTCTTAAATTATATTTTTTATGAACTTTCAATAAATTTCTACACACCAAGTCATCATAAAATGATGTTGTATCTGTTAGGATAGTTGAGCTACATGAGTTAATTTGTCTCATGTTAAAATCTCTTATTACTGTACTGAATTTATTTATTCTGATATTTCCTTGTTTCCTTCATGGTTACTCATAAGACCAATGTAAAAATATTCACTAACGCTCAGCCAAATCTTATGGAGTGACATACACCATAATCGAACTCAATGTTCCAGCATATAGAAATCAGTTTCCTTCCAAGCATCGATTGCTTTACCTTAAAGCCCTTGTACGCATAAGATTTTTGTAAATTTAACTTAACAATTTTGTAACATATAACATTTATCATACAAATTAAAACTTATACAGTGAATGCAAAATCTGAGTAAACCCTACTCTGTCTTACTGAAACAACTTCATAAAAACATGGCAGTCTACTATACCCGTGTTACACTCCTAAACTGTAAAATTAGGCTATCGTATTAAATTCAGTTGAGTTTTTCATTTTCAAATGTAACGTAGAAATAATCAATACTTTATTTGATCAACCAGAATATGTTTTAACGAGAAGATAATGTTTGAATATAACGAACAAACCTGAATCTATGACTATTCAAAACCAAATTTCGGGCAGTTTCTGTTGACGCGAAGGCCGAGTTTGTGTTCCTTCTCTAAAACATAACCTCAATTATTCCTCGGTAATTGAGGAATCCTAGAATCGCAATCACGCGCGCCATCTATTACTGTACAGCCTGTACTACGGGGTCGGCAATCTTCCACACCACTATCGCTATTTCAATAACAGACTTCAGCCTAATGTCTTCATCCAAAAACAATTTTGTCTAATAGCACAAAACTGTAGAGGCCGCGTCATTACCTTTTCGTTTACTTCCCAAAAGACGGACTAAAAGAAGAAGGACCGTTAAGAATAATCGGTTATTTATTTTTCAAACCATTCGTATACGCTGTCAGTAACAATTAAAAATTAAGAATTATCAATTTAATTTCTTAGTAATGTTTTACAAATATCATTAATATGGTGGAAATTTTGACATATATCTTACTTTTCTAAACTACATTTCATTGAATAAAAAATATTAAACAATCGGCTATTTTAGATTTGTACTGGCTTATTATATCAAACGCATGTTGATGAAAATATTATTAATTTAATTTGACGAACTTTATCTTTAATGCGACTTTTCCATTCGTATAATAAAAAGGTTGGTTTTATTCAAAAATTAGGCACTTAACATGTTCTGATATGGATGTATGTTTACTCATTAGGGCATAACATATTATTCCATTCCAAAATAATAATTAATTTAAATGTTTCTTTTTACACTAACGAGTTTATACTGACTTTGAGGACTGAATGATTGGCAAGCGAAAATTCCTACCTTTTCATTAACGAGATTTTCTTTGGAACATTATTCGGGTTGTGGTTAAGTTGTAATAAATAAACATCTTTTTTTGTCCTGGATGTTGAGTCTACTATAACTAAATATATATTTAACCTCTTTGGCTAAATACTTTCACAAAAAAGCGTCAAACTTGTACCGTAAATTAGTTAATTAAATTTCATGTAATGTAAATTTCGCAACCTAGTCAGCCAGTATAATTTAATATTATTTTTATCCAATGTTCCGGAACTAAATTATTGGGCGGAGTAACTACCTAATTGGCACGCCTATGAATATTTTTTTCTAACCCTTTGTAGCAGCCCAACTACGTGACCGATCAGACTTCGCGCGCTTTGTCCGTAAGTAAAATTTATCTTTTCGTATTATTAAATTAGCCCTTTGATGCCAAACGTATAAAAATGAATGTAACGTAAAGTAAAGTTGTAAATAGTAAAGTAACGTACCCTTGAAGATCTTTTATTTACTTGATTGAGATAGATAAAAGTTGTGGCGTCGTTCTCATGGCGAACACGTTGTTATAAATAGTAATTTGTATCATTAAATGGCTAATACCGTCGCGAATTTGTTTTAGGCGAGTTCACGTAGCTGATGTATCTCACGTGTTGTTTGAGTAGATGGCTACCACTTTCTCAACTTCTACTCCTCTTCTAGAAATAACCGTTCTTAGACTACAGCTTCAATGTCTCGTGCCAAGACGCCGACACCCGGGTTGTGAGTCTACATATTGCGAAGGGAAGTGAAATCTTATTGTTTTATAAAGTTAAATATCGTAGGCATAATTCCATAGAACATTGGATATTTTAGGCCCACCTAGCGGATATACATTTTTAGTTCTTATATTCTAATTGGCAGCAACGTGGCATTACATACATTTCCTTTACCATCTAAAAGTGGTGCTTGTAAGTTTAGTAAATTAAATTGGACTTATAAGTAAACTTTGCAAATTCGAGTATTTATTACTACGACCTCAGAAGTCACCACCCCCATGTGTTATCGTCATACGGTACAAACTCACTTTATAAAAATATAAACAATATTCATTCTACGTAAATTACAAATTGGTATATTTTACAAACATCTATGATCTAATGTGAGTAAACCCAGGAATATTTTACTATGTAAACTAGTGCAAACCATTTCAAGAAAACACAAGGCCATTCACACTGCCATATGGTAATTTATAATATATTACACTACATAGTTAGTAGCTTCCCGCAATTTATAGGAAGACCCAGATTGCAGTGCATACCTGATGAGTCCAACCTCATAACTCATATCTCGTTAACCGAGTATGAGTCGTCTACACTCATACGTTCCAAACATGCAGTTCTTATGTACCTTTTGTTACACCAGCGTCTTTAGTGGAAGTTTGCATAGTTGTTTATCTTTGACATTATTATTAGATACGAGTCTTCATTTAAAACGCTCATTTTTTGTGAACAGTATTTGCAAGTTTTAAAATGTTTTAACTCACGTAACACAGTATGACAATGCACAGTATCAAATAATCGTAATATTTGTCAATGGGCCCCATGAAGAAAGTCACGTATTATGTTTGTAAATGTTCTTGTCAAAAAAAATAAGCACTCTTATAGAACAGAGTTCATGCTAAAAGTAAATATAGATATGTAAAAGGCCGCTAAACCAGAAGTGGTTAGTTCTGCGTTTGAGGGATGATACTACTGTTTCCCTCTTTATTACTCAAATATAGATGAGATTCTGCCAAAAATAGAAAATCCTTCTAACAAAACTTGCAACTTTTGGATCTTCTCCTGACTCTATTCTTTGGATCAAATCCTACCTTATAGAAAGGCAATCTAATGCGGAATTTGGATGAGTGCATTCTGCGAATATTATTGCAAATTGAGGAGTACCTCAAGGTTCTATTTTGGGTCCTTTGTTTATCTTGTTGTATGTGTAAAGGAAACTGGATTTTTTTCCGGGCACTTACCATTGTTTAGTGATACTATGGGACGTTGTATCATTGAAAGATGGCAAATGCCTGAAAAATCCTGTTTCCTTCACAATAATCGTACTTCCATCGTCAAAAACAAACTTCAGACACATAATTGTTGTATATCCTGAACTCTGACACTCTGCTGATGGTATCAAGATCTCTTCATGTATTTCTGGAGTTATAGAACATTGTGTTCTACAATAATCCTTTGTTTGATTCTAGTGTACAGCAGGTTGAAGCCATCCAAGTGTACTTTAGACTCAGCAAAATAGAGATAGTTATTAAGTCTTGTTTTATTGTATTAGGGGCAGTGACATAAGTATAAATTACATTGTGCAGGATCTGATATACAAAAATTCGTAACCATCTTGAGTAAACCACTACTTCCTGAATCAGGAAAAGATGTTGCTTAAATATAGCAATCGAGGGTAAACAGAGGAAATCACCAACGTGGATGATCTGAAAATTTCGGAGCTGGTTAGAGTAAGTTTGCGAAAGAAGTTTCGTGCCGACAGACTTACTGTTTTTCTTCAGAGATCTACATTGTTGAAAGAAGATACAACTTCATTTAAGCTATGCTCTCATGGTCAAGATCTGTATGAGGATTACTATGATTTCAATTCACCGAAATCAGCTGAGTGAACAGAACCGAGCAGCAGTAAGTGCTAAGATGAGCATTCTGGTCTTCTGAAATTCCTACGGTAATGTATGTGCCCCAAAATGTGGCAAAATACTGAACAAGAAATTGATATAAGTGACCAATTATACCACCATCCAATTAGGCGCGAGCTGTACTGACTAATAACATTGGCCCGGCAGCGTCAGTTCGTTTAATGTTTCTCTTAAATGTTCTACCAAGTTTTTATAATACCATTAGCTCCTCATTTACCTCTCATATACGATCTCACTAACCTTCTTTAAGCCATGTATCTTGCACAAACAAATTGCTGTAATCGAACTAATCACCCTATGCAACTGATCATTAGAAGAGTTTTCTTTCTATTGTAAAAGGAATATAAGCCATTAATGTCCTGATTTTTGACTGAACAATTTGCTTCTCATTATAATTCTGCTATGATTTAACAGTCATAAACAATTATCTATGCTTTTATCATTGCGGATTCACAAAAAGCTAGAATTGATTCCTTCTAGATAACCGATCACTTCGTTTCGGTTCACATTCTAAACAAAGATCACAATATTTAATCACAAGACTTTTTCCTTATGGTTACTTTCTGGAGATTCCTTCTGCCCCAATGATTTAACAGTCATAAACAATTATCTCCGTTTTACCATTGCAGGTGTGCAAAAAGCTAGAATTGATCCCTTCTAGTTAGTGATGTTCACTAAGTTTCGTTCCACATTTCCTAAACAAAGAAAGATCACAATATTCAATCCCAAGACTTGTTCTTTATGGTTACTTCCTGGAGTTTCCTTGTGCCTTATTATTGGAACTATGGGCACATATGAGATTAAGTGATACAGTACTAGCATTCTTTTTAACCAAAACCTCAACTGAAATATTTTAAAGTAGATTTAATTTATCTGTAATAAATATAGCAACAAATAGATTTATTACAGATAGAACAAATAGAAAAGTTATACATTTTCTCTATATATATTAAGGACTTTACAAGACACCTGCAAACTCTTCGGAGTTTCCTGATGCCCCAATATTGGAACTACAGGCTAATATTAGTTAAAAGTGTCAGAATTTCAATATGTTGTTGTAATTTCCTTATTGACATGTTTTTAATTTTTAGCAAGAATATTTGTAGATTAATTTTCTATATTTGCTAGAGATTCTCATAATAGTACATTTTAAAGGTAGCTCAAAACTTTGCTAAGATTATAGCAAAGTCTATTTTCATGTCTCTCAAACATGACTAATAACGTAGCTATGGTAGAAAGGGTTGATGTAATAAGAATGTTGGGTTAACTTTACTTCACCTTCTGCAAATTGTAGTATCTTATATCTGTCACTGTCACAGACTTTACTCCTGAAATTTGAAGTCCAGGTACATCTGACAAGACCCAAAAAATGGACGACGAAGACGTTCAAAACGAAATATTTGCATCGTTTCGACATCAGAGAAAGACTAAATGATGACCTGAGTTATTTAATCGTTCACCTAATGAGGCAATGAGAACATTCTAGATTACATTGGATAGCTGCTGGATAAATCAGGCAGAGCTTTTGTAATTTAGGTACCTCAAACGAAACGATTAATAGAATTTGAAAGCCTTCATGACTGACTTTTTTAGATCTCTTCAGGCAAACGTGGACTCCAGATTCTAGCAGTAAAGTATGTGACATTGTTAAATTGCAGACGCTGCACTAAGCAGAAGATGAAATAGAGTTAAACTCAATTGAATCAACCCTGTCTGAATAATATATTCTCTGTAATTTTCTCTTATTGTTTCATTTTCTCATTATTTCAATGAATATCAATCAACCTTTTAATAATATGCAATATATCGATATCACTGAATATGTGTATAGTAGACAAAAGTTGCAATTACTATCGAGGATGTTTTCGAGAAGGCGGTGATGTACACAGACCGGATGGACGGTGTGAACCAGTTCCCCCTGGAGCCGAGTTCATGTTATCCTGATTGGGAACAAGTTTGCAATTACTACTGACAAATATCCTGAACTTGCAGGATACTGACCACATATTTACAATTAATCTTCTCCTCTGCATGTTTTTACAGGTGGTAACCTTTCTGCGGAGAGTTTGGATTTGTAACCTTTTTTTGGATTGAGTTAAATAATACTTTTAAAATATGAAGTTTTGATCTTCCAGTAAGTCATTAAGACCAATCTATGATGAATTGGTCGTCATAATGGTTTTATGGTGAATTGCCCAGTGTGTAATACTTTCGTTCTCGTTACTCTAAAATTGATTTCTAATGTAATCCTATACCATAGCAAAATCTATACAAATAAATACATCAAAACTTTAAAAAATCGAAATAAAATCTTATCCAGTCTTTTATTTTTTTATAACTTAACAGATACAGTAGTATGTACTATGGAAATTATTCGTGATAAATGTGGTTCCAAATTTGTAAGGTAGAATTGAAACTAATCATAATAACATATTTATTTTTAATCATTCAGAGATACAAGTAACGAGTAAGAATTTCCTTTTTTGTTGCATCAAACCTGCTGATATTATTAATAATAAGTAGGTAGTCTCCTAAAGCTCTCCCTATTTCAATGGATTAAAAACATAAATTTGAGTATCATTGCAACATTGCAGTTAAGTTTGCTGTAATAGTAATCCTTAATTGTGATATAGCAGTATTCTCTACCTGCGAGAAGTAGTAAAACAAATATCCACAGACAATTTTGTAACTTCAAAGTAATCATAAAATTCTCCAAAACAAAATCATATTAAAGATGAGTAAGAGAAACATACATTGATCATATGCAACTTGGCAGGCATACAGATTAATGTATTCTTACATTTTTTAAATTGAAGGCTGCTATATAAAAACTAATTTTAGCAGGGAGCACTGGGAGGAGTTCCATTTACAAGGACACAACTGCTGGCACACACGTGGAAATGTTTTACATACAATAAGCAACTGCTTAGAACTCCATTGTGAGACAAACATACCAAGGATTGCAACGATATTACTTGTCACAATGATCAATATGTTCTGATCTTAATAAGTATGCAGGTACTTCAAATTTTAAGTCCTTAAAAATGTATCCTAACCACAATAAAGGTTCAAAACAAAAATAAAAATTGTCGCCCGATATCTTTCATATCTGATATATTTATATTATAGAAAAATAGTTCTAGACAAAAAACATAATTCTGCAAGAACTAGAACCGTTAATTAAGAGAAAGCTTGTGTTTCTGCAGAAGATATCCACCTTTACTGCATAATGAGCTTAGTCCAGCATACCACTCATATACGCTATATGGAAATCAACAATGTTGTCTCATCTTACTATTCCATAGCATTAAAGAGTTTGACTTTTTGGGACATGGAACCAAGTAATGACAAAGATACCTTGAATTCCTAGAAGATACAAAGGATTGTATGGAAAGATACTTTGAATATTGCAATCAGGTACTGAGAATTTAAAGAACTCTAAATAGTACTACACCACACACTTTATAACCTAACCTCCGCCTCAGCCAACCACTAGATGAGTGCCTAAGGCTTCAGTTCTGAATGCTTTCTTCTTTGTTCCCCTAAAAATTACTTTTCTTGATCACCCATAATGTATCTTATCAATTATGTATGCAGATGACACAGTTCTTCTAATAGATAACACACCACAGGCAATATACACTCCGACCAGGTTCCTAGATGGTATTGTCTCTATCTTCATTAATGAAGGATATTTTCTTATTTGAAAAACTATTGTAGTAAAAGAAATATACAACTGTTCAATAATTTTAAATTCAATCTACGAGGCCTTCCAATATTAAAGATCTTCCACACCTGACGATGGCATATTTGATGTTAAAAAGCCTCGTGGGTTACATTTAAAATTGTTGGACACTTGTGTTTCTTTTACTACAATATACGAGTTGTTTCATTCTTTGTAACTATCTAAATTTGTAAACCAGTTGGACTAATAATGGAAAAAGTTGAATGATAACTCATTACAACTCACCAAAAACATGTAATACGTTGGTCGTAAAGTTTTAAACTCACTATACTTGTATTATAACTCGAGCAGCCCCTGAAAACGGTACTTGGAATAGCCCACTTTCAAGATTGAGAACCGCAAGGATCAATTTACTCAATGAATGAATGAGTAATTTCAAGCAAGAGTTGATTAATTTAAACTAGAAAGCAAGGCTAATCAAGCAGTAAATACTTCCTAATGGAAGTAAATTTATTAAAAGAGTTGTGATTTATGTTTACCATAAAATCCTGTTGCTGTGTTCAACAATCCAATAACATTGATAGTTATCAATAATGTATTAAACGAAATAACACATTTACTGTGGATGTTACAGATTGTTAACCTTTCACTTAGTAAAGCGTCTGAAATCTGACGACGCTGCTTCAGATTTGACTCCTGGAATCTGAAGTCATAATCGTCTGAAAAGTCGGTGACAAGAAGCTCAAACTGGACTCTTTGCATTGTTTCTACATAATACACACCTAGCCTATAAAATGAAGTGTAATCTAGGTGAAAACGTGTTCTCATTGTCTCTCCAGGTTTACAATTTAGTGGACCATGGTCCCAAAGCACGGCAGAGCAACCGAGTCTTCTACACATAACGTAACTATAACGGGAAGGGTTAACTCAATGTGAATGGTGAGTTTGCTCAGTTCATCTTCCTATTTGTAAAGCGTCTGAAATTTGGCCCTGTCACAGAATTTCCTGTCTGTCATAATTCAAAATACCGCAGTTCTTTCAATTATGCACCTGATGATAGAATGAGAATGCATCTTCACCTAGATTAAACTATTTTGTAGTCTAAGTGCCTCTGATGTCAAAACGATACAAAGAGTTCGCTTTAAGTTTCTTCTTCGACGACTTTTTTTGGATCTCGCCAGTCGAACATGACTCCAGATTTCAGGAGTCATGTCTGTAACAGCGTCAGATTTCATACTCTTCACCAAGAGGATGGTAAACTCAACATTCATCCTGAATCAACATTTCCCATCATAAACCACGTTAAACATATTTACTAATACTATAAACTAGTAATGGATACTTTTTGTAACTCTTCTTTACTTTGGACTGTACTGATCAACCAAGGAGACGATGGATAATGGATGATGGATCAATCAACATAACTTGATTGGATGAAAATCACGTAAACAAATTTAATTGAATAAATAGTTTATTTATATTAATTTACATTGTACAAACAGTACACATATTATTACTTTATACAAACAATTAAAATTGTTATAATTAAAAGTGAATTATTTTAATATCAATAAAAACAGCCATAATGTAGAACACTATATTGAAACGTACCAAACGTGAGTATTTTATTTACATTGGCACATTTAACTAGAAATTTATAAATACTTTGGTATAAGCATCGAAACACACATACAATGTAAACGATTATAATTTAAAATTAAATACACTGTAAACTAGTTTAAAAAAGTTAAGTTTTAGGTTCCTTAGTTCAAAGGAGACAATGAGATAAATGTATGCAGAAATATTAAGTATTTTATAAATAACAGGAAACCTGGAAAGGACTTGGCGTTAAACAATGGAATATTTTTCTACTTTAATTTTTTTTTATAAGGTGATCTCGTACATCACCCACTATTATTTTGTACTTAAACAATCATCTACCTGTTCGGCATTTAATAATTCCACACAAAACAGAAACACGGTTACATTTAATACAGCAAATCAAAAGTCAACAAAACTAGGTAACATGATGGTAAACCATTTCTAACCCTTAGAATTGATTGCTGCAGACTTGTGGGAGAGTAAACTACTCCCTGGATAGATTGTCGTTGTTTATGACCCAGCAGAATCTTTGAAATAACTCTTTATAACTGTATTTTATGTACATGAGTAAATTTGTGTTTAGTGTACTTGACTCGTGTTAATATTTGTGTTTCAAGCCTGCAACAACTTGACAAGCATGCAGCTGAATTCAACAACAAAAATAGGAGAGATTGACTCTGCTACGAGTACTACCGAATTGAGTAAATTTGTGTTTAGTGTACTTGACTCGTATTAATATTTGTGTTTCAAGCCTGCAACAACTTGACAAGCATGCAGCTGAATTTAACAATAAAATAGGAGAGATTGACTCAGATACGAGTACTACCGAACTGAGTAAATTTGTGTTTAGTGTACTTTGACTCGTGTTAATATTTGTGTTTCAAGCCTGCAACAACTTGACAAGCATGCAGCTGAATTCAACAATAAAAATAGGAGAGATTGACTCTGCTACGAGTCCTACCGAATTGAGTAAATTTGTGTTTAGTGTACTTGACTCGTGTTAATATTTGTGTTTCAAGCCTGCAACAACTTGACGAGCATGCAGCTGAATTCAACAACAAAAATAGGAGAGATTGACTCACCTACGAGTACTGTACTACCGAATTGAGTAAAGTTATGTTTAGTGTACTTGACTCGTGTTAATATTTGTGTTTCAAGCCTGCAACAACTTGACAAGCATGCAGCTGAATTCAACAATAAAAATAGGAGAAATTGCAAAAATACTTTCATATGATATGATTATAAGGAACACATTGTTTTACTTTAACTAACTAAACTATTAAAAAACGTTAACTACTAAAATAAATAATACATTTCTAGCCGACCTTGTACAATATTTAATCCATATTTGTGGAGGTCTCCGGCTTATGATAGTAGTCTATTTAAGTAAAAACAGTATTTTATTTAACATTTACTTTAAGTTGATAAAAAACATTGTTTTTATACGTCTCCAGAACATATACTTGGACGTATTGAAACATGTAATAAAGCGAATCAAAGGGCAAACGTTAACTTTCTCTACCATCTTTGTGCATTTTCTTGTCCTCGTCTGCGAGGGAGGTTGCGGTGCGATCGCAGTAGGTGAACTTGAGATCGCAACCCCTGAAACACGCGGTCCGAAGGGCTACGAGGTCGGTGCCCTGGGCAGGCCATTGCTCCAAGCCACGACAGTACTCCACATGTGCCGTGGTCAGGTAAAGGTGATGGTCGTAGGAGGTGACGAGGGGGTGACTGGGACACAACCCCCGCTCCAGAATCAGGTGACGCAGGAGAGCTCGGGTGCGCTCCCTGTAGCCCCAGAAGAGCTGGTCCGGGTCACAGTCACTCTGGGATGGACTCATCTGTGGACATACAATCTGACTGTAGTAACGGTTACAGGTGGTGGTCGTAAGAGATGGTGAGGGGTGACTTGGACACAAACGCCGCTCCAAAATCAAGTTCTGGTAGCCCCAGAAGAGCTGGTCCGGGTAACAGTCACTCTGGGATGGACTCATCTGTGGACATACAATCTGACTGTATTAACGGTTACAGGTGGTGGTCGTAAGAGGTGGTGACTGGAACACAACCCCCGCTCTAAACTCAGGTGACGAAGGAGAGCTTGAAATTCCCTGAAGGCCCAGAAGTGCTGGTCCGGGTCACATTTAATCTGGAATGGACTCTGTGGGTATATATTCTGAATATAGTAACAGAGCAAAATAAATATTTTTGTTACTAAATAAATTAATTGTAAAAGCTTAAATAAACCCTATGACGGCCATTAACTTTAAGGTATTCCAATCTGTGTTTGTTTCAAACAATTTTTAAAGTTACAATGCAAAACGCATTTTAGTTACAACTCTTTAAAGAAGCCAAGGAAAACAGAAAAGACTTGGATCATTCTTTGAGAAGTTGTAGCCATATAAAATAGTGTTTAAGTGTACCTTATAATCTAGCCGTATCTAGTGTACGTCATAAGCCTGTATGAAATATCGCATTCCTTGAAGCTATGTACGTGTTGTAATGAAATACAATTATGTTGTGGTTGTCGTTAGACGTGTTTATTAGCCCTGGTTATCAAATTTTCCTGATTTTCTAATTTGAATGGTTGCAATTCCACGTGGAAAGATCTAAAAGGGTTTTTTATGTTTTAAATTCCAATCAAAAACCGATTGTACCTTTTTAAGCTGTTGAACTTTCGTTCATCAATTTAAAACCACCACGTTGTAATACAAGTTGATCAGCAAAGTCATATTACAGAAAGATGGTTTAAATGGGGAAAAAAGTCTTACTTCTGAATTGAAATTAAATTAATTTTTGGATTACATCCTGAATCCGTGCTTAAGAAGATCCAACGTGACTGTTTTGAGGTTAATATACAGAGTAGTTTTCAGTTTTGTTTTCTGGCAATCATTATAACTTGGAATTGATAGATTCTATTAAGGCAGTGTCCATTGCAGGATGGGCTCCTCACATCTAATACAAGTTTGCAAACAAAACTGGCCTGTTCACTCACTTCGGTCCCAACACGACATTTATGATTTACTTAACGAAAGCCAGTAATGGCAGTTCGCCCTGTGAGCACCGCGCCAAAACGGCCTCAGTCTCTCCGTACTTTATGCGCCTTTTACGACGTCAAGACAGAAATGTTGTAATGGTGGCTGCTGGCTGCAAGAGATGGTTTATGTACTGAACAGCTCAATTACATGGTCGCAGTCGCAGGCTGAGTTGGGCGTGAGTTACTGCGGCCGGAGGTGCCGTTGGACGCAATTCTCGGTCGGTAAAGTAAACAAGGAATATTGCTCGGGTGGCGCTTCTGCAGCTTCACTTGCCATGGTTGTAGCGTCCCAACATGCATTGTTGAACTGCAGGTTGATTCTTTTATTAAGCACCTGAAGAAGAGATCAGATCGCATATCTCGAAACGTAGTGATTGAATTGTATCACTCAACAATCGCAAATGTCCGGAAAAATCCTGTTTCTTCACGATCCGTCCATCATCAAACCAAGGTCCAGGAGGTTTTTTGGAGCAAATGAAATTCCTATATATTGTACTATCAGTCCTGAACACATTTGACTTCAAAGAAAATCAACTAACTTGCACGTACAACACAATGGACAGCACGAACTTCAGTTTCGGACGCAATTCTCGGTCGGTGAAGTAAACAAGGAATATTGCTCAGGTGACGCTTCTGCAGCTTCACTTGCCGTTTGTTCAGTCATTTACCTGAAGAAGAGATCAGATTGAAGATCTCGAAACGTAGTGTTACCGATTGTATTGTATCACTCAACGAAGGCAAATGTCCTATTCCTTCACAATCCTTCCATCATCAAAACAAACTAAAGTCCAGGAGGTTTTGGAGATTTGGAGCAAATAAAAATGGACGATGATTAGCATATTGTACTATCAGTCCTGAACACATTTGACTTCAAAGAAACAAAACTAACATGCGCGTAAAACACAATGAACAGCACGGACTTCAGTTTTAAAGTGGCTAGTACATGGCAAGGCCGTTGGATTTCCTTCTATTCAGCCCTCTCCTGAGATGGCCACAGCAACAGCTAGTTCACCGACCAAATCTAACACAATAATATGCATAAAATGTAGGATAATTCCACATAGTAATACTCAAAAACTGTGATAGAATTTAGATTAATCCCGTTTTGCAAATACGTTGTCAAGTTCATTACATCGTCTACATATCGTGCATGAGTATCTCAGGCAGCAATAATGTCAATCTCAAAGCCTACTAGGTCTAGGTCGACTGGATTTTTAGTTACAGTATTATCAATTAGGGATTTCAGCTGAAAGGTAAGGTAGATCCCTCGCACACACGCACCCCCACACTCACGTGCGCAGAGGGATAAGCCCAGCTCCTATGGTTTTCAGTCCCGGGTTATTCAGTAACATCCCAAGACTCAGCCGTAATAACCCAAGACTCAGCCGTAAACTGTGCCAATTTCAGCGACAGTACGTTTGTGAAGAAAAGTGATTTCTTGTCATAATGTTTACAATCAATACATACTAACGACTTTAAGATAAAACTGCAAAGAACATAAATTTGGGTTTGATTGTGGAGGTGGACTAGGTAACTTAACAGTGCGGAATTACGGCCAGTCCTAATACCCTGCACTAGTGTGTATGGGTCTGCGTTCGAGTTGGTGTAAACTACCTGAGCTCCAGCCGCAGTCACTACTTGCTAACACTATAATGAAACGTAACTATGGTAAGAAGAGTTGACTCAATTTAATATTGAGTTTAGCTCCAGTTCACCTTCCTTTTTATTGCAGTATCTGGTATCTGACGCTGTCTCAGACTTGACTCCTACAATCTGGAGTCATGTTCGTCCGAAGAGATCCAACGAAAAAATGTAATGTTTCGTTGTGAGCTTTTTCGTCGCTGACTTTCGTTGGATCTCTTCAGACGAGCTTAACTTCAGATTCCAGGAGTCAAGTCTGAGACAGCGTCAGATACCAGACGCTGCAATACAAAAGGTGAACTGGAGGTAAACTCAACTATAATGGACTTAGCTCCTTATTAATTAGGTACGAAAAGGCGTGAGGTGCGTTTTAAATCGATAATAATGGGTTTCCACCAAAGCTGCGGATGATGCTCGGGATTGGTACCGCTTTGATTGGTACCACTTGCGGATTTTGGATAAAAAATCCAAAACATAAATTAGTGACCAGTGAAGAATTAGAACTAGGATACAGGCACCTCCTTTCACGCGTGATGTTCTCGTTACCTTCTATTTTACAACTTCAGTCCTTTTTGAATCCTTTTCAAATATTGGTACAGTAAAACTTCTATTTAACTAATTTCATTCAACAAACAGGAGTACCACCCACGTGTTTGTCGACACATTCCTACCCACGAGCTGTCTAGTCCAGAAAAATGAATGAGCTGCATTTCAATACACCAAGATAATCCTTCTCTTGCTAAATTAAACAGAGTACCTCCCTCATGTACTGGCGTCACATTCCTGCCCTTAAGCATGTTTTAATCCAAGAAAATGAATGAGTAGCATTTCAATCCACGAAGATAATCCTTCTCTTGCTAAATTAAACAGAGAACCTCCCTCATGTATTGACGTCACATTCCTACTCTCAAGCATGTTTAATCCAGAAAAATGAATGAGTTGCATTTCAATCCACCTAGATAATCCTCCTCTTGCTAAATTAAACGGAGTACGAACCTCATGTTTGTCGACACATTCCTGCTCTCAAGCATGTTTAATCCAGAAAAATGAATGAGCTACATTTCAATATTCCAAGATAACCCTTCTCTTGCTAAATTAAATAGAGTACCATCCTCACGTTTGAAGTCACATTCCTGCCCTCAATCTTTTTTAGTCCAGAAATATGATTTGAATTGCATTTCAATACAACGATTTAATCCTTCTCGAGAAATTTAACCTAAGAGAAGACATTCTAGAACAGTACATCCAGGTAGATACGTACTATCCAGTTCTCCAAACCCTGTATGTACACGTTTCCTTAGACGCCTTCGACCTTAGCTCTGCCAACACAACAGAGTATAACCTCTCCACCTCCGCGATCCTCGACACCCAGGCCCCGTACCCACGGCACGGCCCTTGTCCCAACGGCCCATAACTCACCACGGCCCGGGCCCCTGCAGTGTAATGCCGCGCGTAAATCCGCCTAAGTGTGCGCACTTGATCTTCTGCTGACGTGCGAGCTCGTAAACCTCCGTAAACAAACTCAACCCCCATATTTCTTGCAGGGAACGGTTGTACCTCGCAGCGTCGGCCACGTGCTGAGATATTATCCAAAAAAGAGGGAAACGTTTTGAGGCGTACGTTACGATTAACCTGGACGTTAACCATCGCAATTGTGTTGCTATTACGTGTCTGAAACGGAAATTTATGGCATAGGATGGTGTTCTTTTGAAAATTTATAAATAAAGCAAAAATTCCATTATAAAATATCATGTCAGCTATAGATAAGAACTATTCAAGCAATATTGATTTAACATTTGGACAGTGCATTCCTAGTTCCACATATAGTGCAGCGACATGAATTCCAACATACAGTAGCTTGACTAATAAGGCCTCCCCTGATCCATATTATCTCAACTCTTGCAGTGGACGAATGGTGAACGTCTTGACACGGCGCGGTGTAATAACTTTGTAATTTTTCAACTTGTAAAATGAAACTTTCATACTTAAATAAATTCGGATTTAGAATTTATTTACTTATTACCTTCGGAGATCCACTTCTAAGCTGTAGAGCATGAAAGAAGTAGATTTAAAATGGTATTCTCTAGACGAGTTTACGTTAAAGTTGAAAGTAAATACAGCAATACAGCTAAAAAGTATTAATACCATTTTGGCATTCAAAAAAAATACTGGAAAATTTTTTTAAATGGTTGTCTCTACAAACGAAGCACAGTTCTTAAAGGAACCCCACTTTTTACAAATTTGTCCAAGTTTTATTTTATTGTATTTTTATTGTCTTCTGTTCATTTTATGATTAATCACATCGATGAAACCATATATGCTATTTAGTATCCGAAATGAAAAACCTGTATACAGTCTACCCTATATAAATGTCAAAGGTTTCTTGCTGATTTTGCCTCAGAAAGACATTTAAAATTATATGGACGTAACCCGAGTAGTCTATGTTTCCATTTGATGTTTTCCATCAATTCCTTAAGAATCGTCTCCCATATGACAGGAAATATTGCCAGTGGCGTAAAGGTTGCATAAGATCATCAACTGATGTTCAAATTTTCATTTACACAATTTCAACAATTAAACGGTTATTACACCTTTGCGACACATTTCATCATCTTGTCGTTAATGTCCAACAGTTTTTGCAGCATCCAGAGAGTTTATTACTTATCGACTATTTCTAGTCTCTGTTTGGCCTGGAATCTGGGGATATCGTAGAATTAAAGATATTGATTTGCAATTCTATTTTTTTAAGGAGAGGCTGAACCCCTATTAAGACTTATTCTGTCCATCCTCATGGACCACTGGCCTGTGCGAGGATCTTATCAAAAAGATTAAAGGGGAGTGTCGATACAGTACAAGGTCGATGGTACTGATAAAAGTGCAACGGTCACAGACAGGATTCGAACCTGCGCTATCTCTAACTCAGAACCAAAGTCCAACGTCTTAGGCCACTCTGCTATTCTGTTCTATAATTATAACCGTAAGTATACGTCTTCTGAGCTTTATGTCCCGAAGAAGAATTCTACCATTTAATTAAAAGAAGTATTCCGTTTTAATTACAAGACGCAATTATAAACCGCAAACGAAGATATATTGTATGTATATTTAATGCCTATAATCATTTGAAATCTGTAATGAAGCTAAAAGTGACAATTATTCTTTTAAAGATGGCGTCAAATGAATACCATACAAGACGAGCCAGACAGGCGTTTGTTTTACTTCGTAGTAATTATAATATAAACTACCAGATTTACGTCTTCCACTCAACTTTCCTTTGGCTATAAATAATTCAATGTCCTTTAAACAAGTCTCAATATTTCTTTTCTACCCTGTAAGGGAATACTTTGTAAATGTCAACTTCTTTTTCAAAATATTTCATATTAACTTTGTGAAATTAAAGTGTATTAAAACGAGAAATTACCTATTTTTCTTGCTCAGAGGGCAAATTTTACTTCAGTTATAAACAAATTAATTTTAATAAACAAAGATTCTTTCTCGTGCTACAAACTTGCAGAAGATCTAATAACTTACTCCATAAATAAACTTATAACGATATACTAAAAGATTAAGCGATCAAAATATTATGCATAAATGCGTAATCGCAACCCACTGTAATACTCAGGAAAAATCAAAAGCTACATTATGTAAGTTTACCCATATCTTTACAAATCTACAGGAAGAAAGCAATTTTAAACTAAATGTACAAGAAAATTAAGTATTTGTTAGATTACACACATTAAGGTTTGTTTTAAAAATGTTTTAATTTTCCGAATACACTTTCAAGCATTTTTATTCACGGCTCTAACAATGGACCTATACGTGGGCATTCATACATTTTCGTTATAATTTTCATTTATATTAACACTGTCACCCTAACCTCCATATACTTCCTATTTCAGACTTCTCACAGGAAGACCCGCATAGCATTACATTGTAGTACACATTGAAATACACATAGTATTGCATCCGCATTGACTTGTTAAATGTGAAGTTGAGTTATAAAATGTTACATAAGAACCCCGGATTATAATTGAGTGAAACGGTATCTGATAAGATAAAATTAGAATTTCTTAAAATAATAGTGAGTTTGTTTTGACAGCAGTTTAGATTGTTTACGCTGTTCTGAGAATGGATAAATAAATACTCGGTGTTAGATAAGGAAACTCAACTTCTCTATTTGAGATTAGTGGGTAACACTTTATGGACACGAAGTAAAAATAGTCAAATCTAATCAAATTCTGGAATAAAATATTATTGAGTAATCTAAATCAATAATGTATAATATTTTATAAACTGTAAACTAGTTTTATTTGTTATATACTTTGTAGACTATGAAAATGAGGTCGAAAGTTCCACCATTTGTAATACTACAAGATTTCTTATTAACATGTTTAAAAAATATATGTAGTTCCCTCCTGTCCCGCCAAAAGGATTTAAACTCTAAATCTGACTATGCATGCAGGTTTAAATATGGAATTGAATCATCATTAAAATATATGAAATCTAGTTTTGTACTAAAAGGAATTATAGATATTACCATTACTTAAACTAAACGTAAATGAAAAAAAAACATTAGATCAAGTACAACACATTGAGGAACTCCATGTTCCTTGAGAGTACCATTATAAGAAATAGTTGACTACAATATTATCGGACTTTTCATAGCAATCTCTTTTTGATTTACAGGTTCTACCGGAATTATAATCAAACATTAAAAGAAATAGAGAAAATTCAACGTCGGCCTACAGCTGAAAACCCTAAGTAACCGTACCGAATGCCGCTTGTTCAGCTGTTTATCAGAGCTCGCGGCGACGAGTATCAAATGTCGCCGAGACCACGCTTCGCTTCCCTGAAGAGATTGTCCGCTTAGCCCCGGGCTCGATCTGTCACAATTACCTCCCTCTGTCTGTCTGATCGCATTTAGGACTCAGCTTTCTGCTGTGGTCTGTTTGTTTTCAAACAGAATAATTGAAGTTTAATCGGCCGCAACGTTACAGAACCTTGCGGAATCTTTGAGGAGCTTTAGTGGTTTGTCACCGACCCCGGAGGGAGCAGCTGAGTGAATTAACAAAGGGAGAAACTAGTCTACTGCCATTAACTCGTGGTTCACCACAATACTGCTGATCGTAACTCGTTTGTGTAAGCTATGCGTCCTATTTACTCAATACTGTGAGTTTTCGTAGGTTTGCACGAATTTAGTTCCCATGGTCCCACCGGAGAAGTTTTGATTGAGCGTTTCAAACTTGATCCTACGAATCATAAAAGAAGTTACTCAGAAGATCAACGTAAAAATATTCGCTAGAGCTCATCCAAATCCTCTCAAAGACCTTGTCAAAGATTAATTAATTTAATATTATTACAACCTTGTTGTACGTGTTGTAAATCCTTTTATCACAGAAACATTTTTCAGTAATGTAGACATTTAACGGTCTTCAAACCTTTCAACGTCGTTCCAGCGCAAAGTCCAGCTCCTCGATGGTGCTGCGAGATAATGAAATCAACCGGAAAATCAACACAGAGCTGCGGTCCGACACGTCGTATTCGGCAAGAAAAACTGGCCCTAAACAGCCGGGCGGTAATAGAGCCATATTCCCATGGTATCAAGGAGGATTTATACTCGGCGGAGGGTTTGCCGAACATAAACTGGATGATGTATCGTGGCATGTCCACATCGCCGAAATCAAGGCTACATAACGCAGGCTCTGTCCGTAGTACTGAGTCGAGAGACGGTTACTTTATATCGCGGAGAGTTTGCCAGATCAGTGGCGTAGCAACTTGATATGACGAGAGGGCTTGCGTTTATGGCTCGTAACATGCATACATAAAAAACGTAACATGTTTATGTGTGAAGTGCAAATCTCTGTGAGTGATTATTTGCTGTATTCTTTACAGCTTAATAGTGACCACTCTGGTTGCCCTTCTAGCATATATCGACTACAGTTTTAAAAATGTTTCACCATATGTAATACAAATGTTACGATCAGTTACATTTCCACCATTGCTCTACGTTATGTGTAGGAAACCCGGTTGCTCCACGGTGGTTTGGGATCGTCCAAAAACATCGTAGTGCCCTCAATCGCGCACCTTATGAAACAATGAGAAAACAACTTCATCTAATTTCATTTGGTTGCAGTTTAGGAGTCTTTGATGTCGAAACGATGTAGAGGGTTCGTTCTGAGCCTCTTTGTCGCCGACTGTTTTGGATCTCTTCAGATGGATGTTGACTCCCCCTACTGCTCTACGTTATGGATAGAAAACTCGGTTGTTCCACCGTGATTTGGGATCGTCCAGAAATATCGTAGTGCCCTCAATTGTGCATCTGATGAGACAATCAGAACATAACCTCATCTAGAATACATTTGGTTGTAGTCCAGTTGTATCTAATTTCGAAACGATGTAGAGAATTCGTTTTGAGCTTCTTCGACACCGACTGTTCTGGATCTCTTCAGAAGGATGTTGATTCCAGATTCCAAGAGTCAAGTCTTTCTTAGCGTTAAACTTTGACAGAAGGGGTGTAATACAACCTTTCTCACTACTGCTCTACGTTATGGATAGAAAACTCGGTTGCTCCACCGTGATTTGGGATCGTCCAGAAATATCGTAGTGCCCTCAATTGTGCATCTGATGAGACAATCAGAACATAACCTCATCTAGAATACATTTGGTTGTAGTCCAGTTGTATCTAATTTCGAAACGATGTAGAGAATTCGTTTTGAGCTTCTTCGACACCGACTGTTCTGGATCTCTTCAGAAGGATGTTGATTCCAGATTCCAAGAGTCAAGTCTTTCTTAGCGTTAAACTTTGACAGAAGGGGTGTAATACAACCTTTCTCACTACTGCTCTACGTTATGGATAGAAAAACTCGGTTGGTCCACCGTGATTTGGGATCGTCCAGAAATATCGTAGTGCCCTCAATTGTGCATCTGATGATACAATGAGAACATAACCTCATCTAGAATACATTTGGTTGTAGTCCAGTTGTATCTAATTTCAAAACGATGTAGAGAATTCGTTTTGAGATTCTTCGACACCGACAGTTTTGGATCTCTTCAGATGGATGTTGACTCCAGGAGTCAGGTCTGCCACGGCGTTAGACTTCGACAGAAGGGGTGTAATACAACCTTTCTCACTACTGCTCTACGTTATGGATAGAAAACTCGGTTGCTCCACCGTGATTTGGGATCGTCTCAGAAATATCGTAGTGCCCTCAATTGTGCATCTGATGAGACAATCAGAACATAACCTCATCTAGAATACATATGGTTGTAGTCCAGTTGTATCTAATTTCGAAACGATGTAGAGAATTCGTTTTGAGCTTCTTCGTCGCCGACTGTTCTGGATCTCTTCAGAAGGATGTTGATTCCAGATTCCAAGAGTCAAGTCTTTCTTAGCGTTAAACTTTGACAGAAGGGGTGTAATGCAACCTTTCTCACCTACTGCTCTACGTTATGTGATAGAAAACTCGGTTGCTCCACCGTGATTTGGGATCGTCCAGAAATATCGTAGTGCCCTCAATTGTGCATCTGATGAGACAATCAGAACATAACCTCATCTAGAATACATTTGGTTGTAGTCCAGTTGTATCTAATTTCGAAACGATGTAGAGAATTCGTTTTGAGCTTCTTCGACACCGACTGTTCTGGATCTCTTCAGAAGGATGTTGATTCCAGATTCCAAGAGTCAAGTCTTTCTTAGCGTTAAACTTTGACAGAAGGGGTGTAATACAACCTTTCCCACCATTGCTCTACGTTATGTGTAGAAAACTCGGTTGCTCCACCGTGATTTGGGATCGTCTCAGAAATATCGTAGTGCCCTCAATTGTGCATCTGATGAGACAATCAGAACATAACCTCATCTAGAATACATATGGTTGTAGTCCAGTTGTATCTAATTTCGAAACGATGTAGAGAGTTCGTTTTGAGCTTCTTCGTCGCCGACTGTTTTGGATCTCTTCAGATGGATGTTGATTCCAGAATCCAGGAGTCAAGTCTCTCACAGTGTTAGACTTCAGACGCTGCACTAAGTGGAAGTGGAAATACAACCTTCCCCAATATTGCTCTACGTTATGTGCATTGGAATGATAAGTGTGACGTTATATTCTATAAAAATTACTCTTATCATTACAAATAATCCAATAGTCTTTAAAATAACAAATAATGTTGAATTAATTACATAATAATGCAATATACTAGCGATTACGATTGTGTGCATTGAATTATTCTTGTTTGGACTTCATTCATGGTAATACAATAATCTTCGCAATTCTCTCTTGAATTTGGAATTTTGCCTAATTTTTAGAATATGGTTTTACTTCATGGAAAACGTGTTTAATTGCCTTATATAACGAGTTTTCATACCGAAGGCGAGGTTTATCTGCAAAGTGAGCATACGGGTTTATGTTTCCTGCTTATTATAGTTCTCTTTGCCTTAACTCATAACCACATCCGTGATTACATGTGCACACCAATTATAATTTAACCGGAACTGACATTAACACCTTCACTGCGACATGGTACGTGTACAGACTTAGGTAACAATAACCGGAATAAGTAAACAAGTTGCGCCCCCCAGCAGTCAATGTGTTACAACGAAATTATTTTACAACTTAATTGTTAAACACAATCGTGTTATTAAGGATTTCTTCTTCTCCACTGAAAAGCTGTTCCTACTTGTACAAATTACCGTAAATGCTTTTAGCGTACACACTATGTTTGGAAATATCCAAAAAATTAACAAATATTATTTCTTGACCAACGTTTATTAGTAATTTGTTTGCCAATGCTTCTTTTGTTTGTTACTACAAAATGTAATACAAGTTTCTTATTTTTTGAGGGAAAGGAAGATAGATGTTTAACAACATTTGTCAGATGAGCTTAAAACATTGCATTATCTCAAAACCTGGTTAACTTGAAAATCGATACAAGAATTTTTCCTACGAAATAAATCGATCTTCAGCCGCGCTATTTTGGTACAGGTCTAGAACGGTACCGACAAAGTAAACGTGAATGTAATTGTAATTAAGGTAATCGTACGACAATTTTTCTTAGATCACATATTTCTTAGCTTGCCACATTTAAACCCCACCGTCTGACACATACATAGGTAATAGTTATATCACCGCCAGATAAGAAGAAAAAAGGGTGAAAATCGCTGCTTTTTTCCAAATCGTCTATCTGTAAACGGCTAGCTGACGCACGTGTCTGACTGTGGATTTGAAGTGTGTCCAACTAAAAATGATTATTTAATAAATATGTTTTAACCCTTTTGGTGCTTTCCTATTTCGACCACCACCGTAAATATCGCAGCTGACAAAATATTTTTAGGAGAAATGTCTCTATCGATTAAAAAAAACCCCTCCTCCTAGACTACAAGAAGAGCACCCTGAAGCCGTAGTATCGATTTACGAGATCCATCTTTCCATTTTCCTTACAGGTCTTTCCAGGCGCGTCTGTTCTACAAAGCGACGGCCTGAAGGACGTGGCCACCCAGCCGAGTATCCATTACGGGCAACAGTCTGCCACAGAGTAAATCAACAATAGTGTCTCTGAGCGCACGAAGCGCTCTGGGGTATCCGCCAGCCGGAGATTAACATGTTCTAAACAAACCTTTGTTGTAATGAGTGGAGTTGGGGGCGCGCGCGGCGCCTGGAGCGAACAAACGACCAACCCTCCTGATCACACGAACTATCGATAATTGATACTGGGGTCCATTCGTTACTCGGCCATGATTATAGTGTTCGGCAGTGAGCGAGTGATCAAAAACTAGAGTAGTTTTTGCCAGCTACCGAACTTCTGTGATCTCAATGTAGCTGCTCTACGATCCATCACCTTCGTTGGCGGTCCGGCAAAAAACTAAACCGAAAACACATATTTATTAATGGACGTAATTGTTGTTCCGGATAAAAACTTGAATCACATTACAGCACATTATCATTGGAACGTTAATGTTGGTGTACAGTACCATACGAAACACAAGCTATTCAATAGCTGTTGTAATTTACATACCAATGAGGTACGGAATTGTATTATTTATGTCAATTACGCTGCATTAGCAATACTACGTGTAATGAATCTCAGAATTAGAACATTCATTTTAGATTGTTTCACAAAGTTTACGGATAGAGCCGGTTTTGAAACCTGTATCTGTCTTTTCCTTCTCTACTTATGTTAAATTCATAGCCGATACCTTGACTGAAGACAGAAAAAGTACAAACTTTTTTCATGTCTTTACGTGAAATAGCAGGGGTTTAAATAAGAAATTCTGAATATGTTGTAATAAGGTCTAAGTAAAAACGGCTGAAGATAAAAATGTGATTTTTTACAATATGTGGAAGAATTTATACCTTTAGAAAGGGACATGTTTTTGATCTATAGAAAATTTAGTTTCACTCCGAAAAAAATATTTTAAATACCGGTACTTAATCTTGTACAATTATATTTAATAACAAATGATTACTTAAAATCATAAATAAATAAAAACACATATTTGATATAAAACGCGGGAGTAGTAAAATAAAAAATGTTAATTGACCAAACATTTTTAACATTTAAATTTTGTACACAATAAAAATGTTGTATTATTGTCAAAATAAAAAGTCATATTGTGATATCAAAACAAAAAATTGTTATCGATCTGTTATGAGAGGGCATTTGTTAAAATAAATCACAATGTACGTCGCATACAAGACTGGAAAACTGTTACAGGTGCAAAAAATAGTTTATGTGAATTTAACTTAACTGAGTTAATAAATAACACTCAAGATTGAATTCCCACGGAAATGACATTGATTTACTAAAGGCTTGGATTGTTATTCCAAGGTGAATGACGTTGGTTTACTGTAGACTTACATTATTCCCAGTTGTATTCACGGACCTAATGAAAAAAAGAGCATTACTTTCTTTAATGGTTTTTTTTTAGTTTTTCATTCGTTGAAAATGTATGATTTTGGTGTTGAGTTTCATTTTAATGAATAGTGCGTTTAATGTTGGAATCTTGTGTTAATAAATTAATAATATTATTCTCCTTCCTGAAATTCATGTTACTGAATAGCTGTTTGTGTGATTTATATTTATATTACAATTATATGATATAATTATATTGCAGTGTATAAATCTGCTCGAGTATACCCTGTGAATAAATAAAAGAAGCAAACGTATTTATGTATTGAGAAAACTGTGTAGTTAATGATACACAAATTGTATGCTTCACTCACTATCAACTGACCAGTACTACAATAATATGTAGTTTATGGAAGTTCATTCACTACAATTGAAAATAATCAAATAAAAGTGAATTCGAATGTCCATGATGTCAGAAACATTAGTTAGTTCTTGATACAATCAAAATGTCATTGACAATTTTCTAATAGGTGTCACCACATTGTGGATACAAAAAATCAACCTTCCGTTTCTTGTGTACAGGTGTAAAATTATCGTGGTTGGTGGAACATTAATTATACATTCAAAAGTTTTCCGGTTCATCTCGTGATAAAGGTTGAAATCTAGAATAATTTTGATCTATAGAAAATTTAGTTTCACTCTGTGAAAAAAATATTAAGTAATACTTAATCTTCTACAATTATATTTAATAACAAATGATTACTTAAAATCATAAATGAATAAAAAACACATATTTGATATAAAACGCGGGAGTAGAAAAATAAAAAAATTTAATTGACCAACATTTTTAACATTTAAATTATGTAATATTGTCAAAATAAAGTCATATTTGATATCAAAACAAAAAAATTGTTATCGATCTGTTATGAGAGGGCATTTGTTAAAATAAATCACAATGTACGTCGCATACAAGACTGGAAAACTGTTACAGGTGCAAAAAATAGTTTATGTGAATTTAACTTAACTGAGTTAATAAATAACACTCAAGATTGAATTCCCACGCAAATTACATTGATTTACTAAAGGCTTGGATTGTTATTCCAAGGTGAATGACGTTGGTTAACTATAACTATATTTTCCAGGTGAATGACATTGATTTACTAAAGGCTTGGATTGTTATTCCAAGGTGAATGACGTTGGGTAACTATAACTATATTTTCCAGGTGAATGACATTGATTTACTAAAGGCTTGGATTGTTATTCCAAGGTGAATGACGTTGGGTTAACTATAACTATATTTTCCAGGTGAATGACATTGATTTACTAAAGGCTTGGATTGTTATTCCAAGGTGAATGACGTTGGTTAACTATAACTATATTTTCCAGGCGAATGACATTGATTTACTAAAGGCTTGGATTGTTATTCCAAGGTGAATGACGTTGGTTTACTGTAGACTTGCATTATTCCCAGTTGTATTCACGGACCTAATGCAAAAAAGAGAATTACTTTCTTTAATGGTTTTTTTTAGTTTTTAATTCGTTGAAAATGTATGAGTTTGATGTTGAGTTTCATTTTAATGAATAGTGCGTTTAATGTTGGAATCTTTCGTTAATAAATTAATAATATTATTCTCCTTCCTGAAATTCATGTTACTGAATAGCTGTTTGTGTGATTTATGTTTATATTACAATTATACGATATTATATTTATATTGCAGTGTATAAATCTGCTCGAGTATATCTTGTGTATAACACAGGGAGCAAACGTATTTATGTATTGAGAAAACTGTGTAGTTAATGATACACAAATTGTATGCTTCACTCACTATCAACTGACCTGTACTACAATAATATGTAGTTTATGTAGTTAATAATATTAAGTTCATTCACTACAACTGAAAATAATCAAATAAAAGTGAATTCGAATGTCCATGACGCCAGAAAACATTGGTTAGTTCTTGATACAATCAAAATGGTATTGACAATTTTCTAATAGGTGTCACCACATTGTGGATGCTGAAAATCAACCTTCCGTTTCTTGTGTACAGGTGTAAAATTATCGTGGTTGGTGGAACACAATTAGGCATTCAAAAGTTTTCAGTTCATCTCGCGACAAAGGTTGAAATCTAGAATAATTTTGACGCAGTGTAAACAGGAAAACTGAAAATGTAGATATAATTCATCCTTCTATACCCTCACAGAATTGACGCTTACCAAAACAGCCATGAAATATATGCTTGAAATTGGAAACCTTATACACAATTAGGACTTTGTGGAATCTGTAGTAGCACTTTAACCATACGTGCCTTGGCGTATACGAAAATTATGTATCAAAATCGCAAAATCTTTATACTTTCGCCTCGGCTTGAGGTACCTACATCCCAGCTCCCACGAGTCGGCGAGATGAGGTCCAGACTACTCTAGCAGAGCCACTGTCCAGGTACCACACATTTAGCAGCATTAGCGCATCCTAGTGGCCGCGTACCGTACTCACGAGTGTCAGGACACCCGACTCTAGCCAGGAACACAAAGGGAAGATAATCCACCATAAAATAAACAAGTGCCTCAGAAGACATAAGCCTTGTTTAGTGTGAGCCTAGTCCAGCACAAGAGGCAACATTTGTAAATCACGATCACAATTTCAGAGGCATTCACGAGAGCCAACAGTAAAATGTACGACTCCTCTTCGGCTGTAGGCTTTTGTAATCGTAAAATTAACTTTCAGGAAGGAGGTTAAGACATAACATTATGGTGTATACAGTTTGTAAATAAATACGGAACAAAAAGCTTCTTATAATGCAAAGGGTGTTTCCAATTCTTAATGGTTATGATAAGGTGTAAGAAATCGTTGGATTGGAGTTGACAAAAAAATTAAGGAACATTGTCTACATGGACTAAGAGTGGTAGAAAAAATATGTGGTAGACTACCAGTAAAACTGAATTGCTGGCTAATCATAAAAAAGATGTACGTGTTTAAATAAAAACGTCCAAAGGGACTGAAACACAGCACAATTAACATGAAATTTAACATGAATTAAAATACTCTTCATATAAGTAAATCTCAATAGCCATTTTCATTTTAGCCCAATAAGACCAATTTTAAACCTCATAAATTTTACAGCCTTATTTTTAATCGTTTATCTATGTAAAAAGTGTTATTTAAAGACAAAATGAGTACGCTTGTAACACTTATTTGTTTTTTTTTTTTCAAACATACGAAAGATATTAAGTTTACACGAAAACTAAAATGCATTTCATGCGAAATAATTATATCTTTAAAAAATAGACATCTCCCATTAACCTAAGACTAATTAATAATTAAAAGTCAGTAAAATTGCAAAAAGTGTAAAAATGTTCTTGTGAATAAAAACTCAAGGTCCTTTCACTACGGTGTCAATTACTATGTTACGATTATAATTATATGACGAATGCGACAGTTAAAATAAAATCCGTTTAAAATATATAGTTTTTCCATACAAAGCCTGCCTGCCATAAAAGTTTTCCATCTTTTTTTCTGTTTTGCTTTGCGTTTTAAGTAACTATTTTCTTAATAACTTAAACGTACGCGTATTACGACATTGTTGATGCTAACCCATAGACATTGAGGGTTTTTATAAAGTCTGTCCTGTGTTCTTAGTGTTTATGTAAAGTTGACCTATTTTTAAATAGTTGTCCTACTTAGGTCAACTCCGCGATACATCGATCAGGACTGCAGAAAGACGGAGTTAAGGTGCGAGACCACGGACACCCAAGGGGCGGATTTAGGGCCCGTTGTTTATAGTCCACAATCACCTGTTGTTAATGTCTTCATTACGTGTTTGCGTAAAGTTGTCCTACTTGTGTCAATTCCGCGATACATCGATCAGGACTGCAGAAAGACGGAGTAAGGTGCGAGACCACGGACACCCAAGGGGCGGATTTAGGGCCCGTTGTTTATAGTCCACAATCACCTGTTGTTAATGTCTTCATTACGTGTTTGTGGCCCAGGTTCTGCGTTTCGTGACTCTGACTTCTGCGAACTCCGGACACCCACTTCTTCAGGTGGTCTACAACCTCCTTTGTTTACCTTCGCAAATCAACGGCTTCCTTCCTTTCTTCCAACACATACCTTCCTTCCCACGTTTGAACGATGTCCTATTCTCGGTATGTAGGCTACATATTACAATGGCACCATAAATACTACGGTTTATTTTACTTTTTTAACGTCAACTTCTTATTGGTTTAGTCTTACACTGTAAAACCAAATTTTTATCTCATTTCAAACCGACAATAGTGAAGCATCTGTACAGCAATGGAAGGTAATGAATGATATAAAAATCATTACTCAATTTTCATGTAGTATTCATTCCATTAATGTCTTGTTAGCTTTACCAAATTAACAGTGTAGTTTTCGAAGTGGTTTATTTTCCTTTTAAGTGGATATAAAAACATAATAAAATGCAGCAAATACAAGGACCACCAATACTGAACTGGTGTTAAACCTCTAAAGAGCGTATTATGGAAGTTAAAATAATGATTTTTTTCTTAAAGATATTTGATTGCAAGTAGGCCTACATCCTTTAGAAGGACCATGAGCGTCCAAGGTCAATTAACGAACAATTCAATGTCATTTCAATTTCAAGCTTGACTAATTAAACATTAAAATGCCAAATTGTGTTCTTTTTCTAAACCCTTCTTACTTGAATTGTTATAAAAAAGCTATAAACGCTAAAAATTCCATATTTTACTACCACATTTCTCTGGCAATGTTCATAATAATCATAAAATCACCTCGGGATGGAATAACAAAAATATTTTTATTGTTAGGATCGTATAAAAATGTGCCTAAATACATAAAGTTATTATTGTTTGTTAATTAGTTAACTGTAATGGGAAAGATTGTCTAAGATAGCGTTTACCTTACCTTTTAATCTTTTATCGCTGTCTATAAAACTTTCCCTTCCACATTTCTTATTTTTGTATTTCACTTGCGCAGCCAATCTTTGCGTTATTAATATTTGTAATAGATTATTTATTACTATTGATTACAGCTTTAATTGTAAAACATATGACTAGTAATACAAGTCATTGTCTAAATGTATGCGAGAATAAAAGTATATAAAATTTGTTCTTTGTAAATTAATGCCTGCCTATATTTTGTTATATTACTATATATACTATATTGTTATATGTATTACTGCACTAAACCACCAGATTTATGAAAATAAAGTCAGTTTTTCTCTTTTGATATAAAATATAATATAAAAGTATTAAGAAAATAAAATGTTGCAATAAGGTTTAACAATAAATTTTGCGTAACTTGACGATGTAATGTAATAAATAAGTATATAAGAAACCTGTAGTTCTGAAAATAGCCATTTGCGAGTATACATTTATGAAAATAAATTATCATTTTAAGTCGAGTGTGTACACCCGAAAACTTTACATGGCTTCATAAAACATCCTGTATAAACTTTATTATTAAAAAAAAAAAAAACTATACGGATTGTCTAAAATAACCATCACTAAGAATAACAAAATAAATGGTGAAATTCTCCTTACTACGCAGCACAGACTTACGGCCGAGATTTCTTACAAATTTACAGTTTAATGCTGGTTTTTAGTTTGTATAGATATATCCACCAATTTATGTGAGTTTGAAGTAAAAGAGCTTTTCTTCGCGACAGACTATGAGTTCCTTCTTTTGTCGCGAGCTACACACAGAGGAATGTGACAAATCATAAACGCGGCCGTAGGAGACATCGGCGAGGGGGGGGGGGGGTTTACGAGCGACAATCGCAGCTGTAATTGTGCCGAGCAACGGGCCAAAATGCACACCATTAGAGGGACAAGGTGGTGGAAAAACTAGCGGAGAGGAGTCAATAAAGGCTGTTTTATAGTCCGCGCGCAGGGAGACATTACTGAACAGTACAGGTCCCGAGGTCAAACCTTGTGGTACTCCTAGAGTAACAAATGCTTTAGTAATAGACTGACTGACGTAATTTAGTTCAATGCGTGCGTTTAGAAATAATATGTGTCTGTACAGTGTGAGTTAAAAGTATGGATACATTGTTTGGTTTGTGATGGATAAAGATGGAGGGATCACTCGGGACACTTTTCTAAGAAATAGAAGTGAACTTTTTAGTCACTGTTACAACTTTGCCCTTTTCCTCAAAATCCCAAAATGTTTTAATGCAAAGACCCAGTGACACCTCATTTGAGAGATCTTGATAAAAGAAGAAGAACGGTGAAAACTACAGCTTTTTACCTCAAACTACAAAATGGCAGCTCATTGAAATTATTTAATTTTAAAGCATGGATATATCCTGCTCAACCTTCAATGGAAAAAGGTAGAAATGAAATTTAGGACACCCCTCTAGGAAACAAAAGCGGACAATTGCTCCAAAATGGGCTTTTTGGGGAGCGATTTGAATGTAACTTTATAGTAGCACTAGTCTCCACATGTCTTGTGCAAATAACGTCTAAACTAATAACGCATCTATAGTCCGACAAGTCAAGATGAAAATACAGCCACATGTGAAAATAACTTACCTCCGACTAAAGGTCTATTCACACACATCAGTTCCGGCGCGTCACAGGTCAGTCACATCAGTCACGTCACAGTCAAAAAATGTATTCTATAATGGATTTCCTATTGCGCTATCTACACTCATCCGGCTCAGTTCCGGCGCAGGTCCGTCAGTCGCTCTGCCGGCGTCCGTCAGTCATTTTCAGATTTCTTCCCACCGATATTTTTGGATTGTTCGGATGCCTGACGGTCGCATGACGGATGTGTTTGCTATTAGCATTGCGTTTTTATATAAAAGTTGTATTTCTGTGTTGAGTTTATATTTTAAAGACTGTTTGTTACGATCATAACGACCATCAAATGGTCATCCTAAAATATTTAAAGAACTTAGTTTCATCGTCCATTAGTCCCTTAAATAACGTGATGAACTCTCCCTGACTTTCCCTCTTCTTGCATAAATCTTGAACCCATATCCTTCGCTTTTTTCTCTTATTTTCAATCTCTTCGTCATCTAAGGGTATCGCTATTGCAGCTAACTCTACTATAGTAAAATCAGCCATTGAGGTAATTATATATTATCCAATTTAATTCACTCATGATAAAATAAGCTTGACTGTAAGATCACTGTATAAAGTGACTGACGACTGACTGAAGCCAACTGACGGACAGTTGACTGACGAATTCCGGACGGAACTGTGACTGAACTGAGACTGAACTGTGACTCAACTGATGTGTGTGAATAGACCTTAAGCCGGAAAGGATATTTATAGTTAAGATCGTTTTGACGGTTTGATAAGAATCGCATTTCGTGGAAAAATACGTTATTTCTCTCAAAGGCGTGGGACGCTGCTTCCGGATGCTCTTCCTGTACCTCTCCAAAATTCCGATCACATCAAGATACAATTGAAAGCTATTTGAACTCGCAAGCCACTGACATCCACCTGATCTTAATTACTACAAATAATATATAAATTAAAGATCTGAAATCTTCGCACTTGTGTAGGCAGGGGAGAAATACCGGAAAGAACGAGAAAAAAGGGTTTTGGTCGAACTATTAAACCGATTTTAAAAGTTGAAATTTTGAAATTCGTAAAAAATTGTCAAAAAATTACAACTCGCATTTTCCATTTTAATATGTTATATACAAGTTGTTTACAATAACTTATACAGATATATTACAGATACAATACATTTTTTCTACCACAAGTCATATTCTATGATAGTCTACTTTACAAATCAGTTTTCAAAATTAAAACCGGTTACATTACAGCCACATAGGTGCTGCCATACATCGGTTAAATTCCGTAAAATTTTCCAGTAGTTTAGCCTTAAAACATAAAAAATATTACCTGAGAAAAAACTAATCATTTAACACATTTATTACCTTTCTATTTCACCACAACCTAAACCCTTATAATTGACTGAGGATATATGTATCTTGTGGGGAAAATATGAAGAAACAAAAAACCAGGATGTATAAGAAAATTCGCTCTCACTACATAGCAGTAGGCATCCATATTTACATACTATACATATTGTATGTAAAAGACAAGTAAACTTTAAAACAGCATTACATTGATGAAGGAAATTTCGTAATGTAACGAAGTTCAAGTTTGAAGGACAATATATAAATGGTCGAAAGGTTATTACTTATCCTTGTCATTAAACAAGAACACCAAAATTGATATATTTAATTCAATAACTGCTTGTATACGTCATGCAATTTTTACATTGCATAGAGGTAGAAGCAGAGTAGCCTAGATGAGATGAGACTAAATGCGGGGGGGGGGGAGGGGGGCAGTTGTTGATACGCTACTACTATTACCACCAAGACCAGCTGTTCAGCTACCCGGTCTAGAGCACAGCTGATAGACAGATGGCAGCTTCCGTCAGCTGGTCTGGTGGTCTCTTGTCATAACAGACGACGGTGGCGTTGTTTTTCTCTCGCCATTTTATTGTCTTCAACCACAGAAGTTGGCAGCACTATGTGGGTATAACCACGTGACTGCGCATGCGCGGAATCGCTGAAGTACAAATCAAACAGAGAGGACAAGCAATACAACGCAGAGAAGATATTATAGACAATGCAAATCTGTCAATGTTAAATTCCTTGTGTATAACGGTATTCCGCAATTATGGAGATCAGATTAAAAGATGTTTTCCATTACACCTTTAGGAAGGATGGAATTCGACTCAATATTTCAGCAGTCTAAAAATATGCAACTACCGGAAACGACCTGGATCGTACTCTTTGTAAGCGTGGAACTCAATGTTAAAATGAAGACTCAATGCTACAGATAACACTATTATAACAACACATTCTTTATTATCCTATTATTAGTATTTTACCATGTTAAATTTAAACTCAATCTCTGTGGTACAAAGAAAGAAAAATACCAATTTTATTATTTATGTTTTGTTTATCCAATTTATATACCTGAGTGAATGGGTTGAAAGCGGTACCATCAGAAATTGAAGAGGGTTTAATTTATTTAGTCAAACACTTTTTAATATCCTTACTTTTATTAACTTGTATTACTCATTACTACTTATTAAGATAATAATAAAGGCCTTCATCAAAATAACAAAAAAATTAAAATGTATACCGAAATGTCTATTGCATTTATACAAAAGTGTTCAATTTTAAAAGGTTGCAAGTTGTTGTTGATTGTTTTATAATTTAATTCACACCAACATTCCTGTTTCCTGTAATATTTTTATGCATTTACTAGAGTCTAGACCATTCCTACTTTTAAGGGGACACATCCACAAGTAAAAGGGCTTAATACACAAAATTGAATAGTGGCAAGAAGACAAGATATCATGGCTATATCACCTTGTTCTGAACTATGCAGCTTTTATTGGTTTTACTATATTATTGTTTAATACTATGTTATGTTAACTAAAGAATTTATACAATAATTAACAAGTGTTACCTTGTTTTTTATTTGTACATTTATTTTCAGATTCATCTTTGTGAATGTTATTTATTCATTATTTAGACTGTAATTAATTATTATTGTTACAATGAGCTAAATGTACTATTTATTAAATTGGAATATTGTGTCAAAATTAGTTCTAGTATGTTAAAAATATATTAAAAACCATCAAGTTCTATAATAATTTTGTGTGATCTTTATGAACGCTTTATGAAATTAAATAGGCCTATTAACTTGATAAGAGAGTTTAAACAATTCTAAGATTTGTTGTTTCTCATAGAAAGATATTATAGGTTAATTTGAAAATGTTCTGTGGTTGTTACATTTCAAACATATGTGAATGTGGGCTGTTTCCTTTGTAGTTTAATTACTAGGCTACTTACAACTTGTACTATGTAAAATTGAATTATTATTTATCAATGGGTTGAACCATAAAGCAATGTAACATATTACTATTTATATAAAATTCATACAAAATGTTTTGTATTCAAAGTGACATTACATGTTATATCTAGCTAAGGGTCGCCAATGTCATACAGTTATTGAAACAAAAAGATGTACCTATCTTGTTAAATAAAAGCTAAAACTGTTGTCTTAAAATGTAATTTAAAAACTAATTTGTCTTAAAAGCCCATGCTATTAGTATAAACCAGGGGTGCAGTAGATTGGTAAAAATGTGAGAAGTTTTGCCTACCTTGAAGTTTGAGAAGTTTTGTTAATGTGTTGATAATATCAATGTTCAATCTCATTGTTTAGGACAAAGGCGTGAATTACATCAGGAATGTCAACAATGTGAACACACAGTATTGTATTATACCAATATAGGCAAAATTAAGGCTAAAATAATTTGAATCATTATAAAAACATTCAGAGATGTGATGATGAAATTGAAGAACTATATCAATAAACATCACCTGGTGTCAAAACCTGTGCAAATAATAATTATTTATTATGATTATTACATTTGGTGTTATTTTTAAAATTATAGTTTAGAGATGGATGTGACTAAACAGACAGGAAATGTATTCAAATTTCAACAACGGTCAAAGTATTACTGTCTGTAAATAAACCCGGAAGTAAAACAGGATAGTATTTGCAGTGCTACACTATCCAAATTGAGAAGCTTTATAAAATACTCGAATGTGAAACATCAATAAAGACGACAAACAATCAAATTAGAAGAAGCTTAATTGCCTTAATTAGTTAACAGTAAAGCGATATAACGATCGGGAATCAAGTGTTTATTGTACTTACAAACACAATAAGGTATGTTCCGTTTTAATTTTACTTATATTTATGTTTTAGATGTTCAGAAATATTAACGTCTTCCTACAATGTTTACATTGAAACCATCTTTAAGCCGGTTATTGAAAGTGGAATTCGTTTGCATATTTTGAGGTTATGTTCTGCGAATTCCGCCGATGAATAAATTAGCAGCCGCCTGTGTAATATGCACATTAACTGTCATCGATTCACAAACGATCTACGTTAAGAAATCATAACAAGTTATAAATGTGTTGTATAATAAACGTTATACATTTAGGTTATGTCAGTATGTAAATAGGTTAACTTACCGCCAGGCAATGCAGACAGCTGGGAGCGTTATGCCACGAGCTATAGGAAGGAGGGAGGGAGGGTGCGGTTGTAGGGGTGCAGCTGCAGACATGAGGGGAGTCGGGTATTAATAGGTCATCGTACCCCCTCCCGCCGCGCCGCCTCACATCACATCCACTGCTCACTCGCTGAATTAATACTTGTAATAAAAACTCGACCAGCTCAGCTCGAGCTAGACACATGTTCCTCTAACGAACTTGGCTCTTTGCTCTTCTTCGAGTACCGGTTCCTGACTTGTGCTGAAATGCACTTCAGATGATTGCAAGGCGTTCTTATTATTCAAGAGCATTTTCGATGCTAAAGGTGCACAACAAATGTTCCCTCTTTCATTGAAATTTTGAATTGCCGCCAGAAGTGATTAATTTTGAAGCACATTTTAATACTGTATTATTTGCATGAATACGAAATAGAATGTGATTTTTTTTAATTAAAAAGCTTGTCTCCTTCCTCCAACGTAAATCTACACAAACGGTATTTTTGCCGAAACAGGTTCAGATTAAATCATAACAATTCATGATAATTGATTACGGCTATAAATTTGAAGTTGAATTGCCCTCTTATGACAACTTGTGGATTAACTTTGCTTCAGCATTTTGTTACAGGTTTAACCGTTATTCTTTTCAAAACAACTATTTTAGAACAGTAGTTTTAGGCTATCAAGGCTTACTTAAAGTTACTAATGTAACAATTGCTGCTAGTTGAAAAATTAACCATGTAACCCTTTGTTACACAATTTTAGCGTTAAGAGTGAGCTTCTCAATTTTATAATGCTGTCATTATATACATCTGCATGATGTTCACTTATAATTAAAAATGTCAACCATTGGAATGAAACAAACATTATAAATTCATAAAGTAATTTTATTAACAATTGTGTCTACAAATTGCAAAACAGCTTATAACAGTAACAAAAACATATAAAACTAATAACCTTATAACTAAAAAAATCAAAATGATTTATTACAAAAATATTTACATTATTTTATACAAGCTGTATGATACAAAACAGTAATTTTAATTCGAAACGTTGCAATACTTATTTTACAACAGGAAATACTGTTAATAGAAACGAAAAATTGTAAGGTTTACCAAGATTTACAGCATTGTTTTAAATATTATTGACTGTTATTTCTTTTTTAAGCTTCTCATAATATTTAGTAAAGAAGTCTATGACCTAACATTAAATATATAGTGAGTAAAGGAAATCCAATATGAAGAGAAAGTAATGTTCACTGACTTTAAATTTAGGTACTTTAAAAGAACTATGATTCCACATTTTCAAGCTACCATTAACCAACCAGAGGATTTATTTGTAGCTAATGGAACACACTCTCAGCAGTAATCAACTATAGCATAGCAATTGATATATAATAAATTATAAAGGCGCTAAATAAAAGGAATCTCAGGAATAAAGTAAAAAACTATTATTTAACCCAGATATGCCTAGTGACCTATATTTAGGACACTTGTAGTGTTCTCCATAAAGCTTACTTCTGAAGTAGTTTCAGCTTTTTCCAACAGGTGGCAGGGTGGTTGCTGTCTTCAGTAAGAGCTACTGAATGCATCTGAGCAACAATCAAGTGAATGCTTCAACTAGTTTGTTTCTTTAGACTAGTTTACAAATTTAGGATTTCCAATCAACTTTCATGAGCTCTGCGCCATGTGCGAAAAGTAAGTACAATACTATTATTTCGTAGTTTTAAACCTATTTAAGTACATTTCCTAATAACTGACTAACTAGTTATTACATTTATCTTGAAATGGTGACCGTTCTAAATTCAGACCGTTTATAGGTTATGTTTGGAATTGGCCCGTCCTACATGTAGTCCAGTAGGCATATGTACAACAATAATGCTTCCCACTCTCAAATGAGTTTCGACCCTTGTATTTCAAGTCGTGACTTAGTAATTGGGTTAAACTTTTTGTTTTAAGCATCAATACAATTTTTTACAGTTATTTTATAAAAAAATTCTGAAAAACCTGTTATTTATCGTACTTTGAATTTTTTAGGAACTTGAACCTTCATGAAATTTTGACGATGCTAGAAGATGAAGAGATCCAAGTGCCACCTGATGAAGAAATTGGCGTATATATTCAGCCACCAATCAATGCAAATGATGATGTCACTGATGAGGATTCTGGGGATGAGGACATGACTTCAATCCATCATCTTTCCAGGAAAACCAACTATTGGCCCCGGCTGAAGTTTCCCAAGAATTTGAACTGAGTGACAACAAAGATGAAGAGGATCCCTTCTTTATCACAACCAACCTTACCCTCTAGTTCAGCGAAGATGGACATAGCACAGCCACCAAATAAAAAAGTAAGACGAATTCAGAATTTCACTGAAGAGAAACCAGCAAAAAAAGGTTAGTAAGCCATTCACTAAAAAGCAGTACAAATGGGTCAAAGAGGACCTAAAACTAGATGATACTATTTGGAGTAATAGACAGGAAGTACAACAAAAATTAACACCAATGGAACAGTTTTTCTGTATTTTCGATGATGATATTGTAGATTTATTAGTTGAGAAAACAAATCGTTATGCGGCATTACATAACCGTTTAGGTGATGTAACTGTCGATGAAATGAAATGTTTCATAGGAGTATTGTTGTTGAGTGGTTATGTTCCATTACCTCGAAGACGAATGTTTTGGGAAACAGCTTTGGACACTCGCAAATGAATTAGTTGTTAAATGCAATTTCTAGAGACAGATTTGAGTTTATTATGTCAAATTTGCATGTTTGTGATAATGACAACCTCAATGCTGATGACAAGTATGCAAAAGTTACGTCCATTGTTTGATGCATTGAACAAAACATTTTTTTGATTACGCACCACATGAGGAACACCACTCAGTTGATGAGTCTATGGTCCCATATTTTGGGAGGCATGGTTTGAAACAATTCATCAGAAACAAACCTATTCGCTATGGTTACAAAATTTGGGTTGGTGCTACACCCAATGGCTATGTAGTTTGGAAAGACCCCTACCAAGGGAGCAGCCACACCTTGGACCCTCAGTATGAACACTTGGGCCTTGGTGCCAGTGTTGTTTTGCAGTACTGTGATGTTTCTGAAGAAGAATGGTGATTTCCCCGTACTTCTTGTATTTTGATAATTTTTTTTCTGGTCTACCTTTGTTTGAGAAACTGTCCCAAAAGAATATAAGAGCTATTGGTTACGGTGAGAGAGAACAGAATAGCAAAGTGCCCACTGACTGATAGTAAAGATTTGAAAAAGAAAGAAAGGGGAACTTTTGAATACGAAAAAGTATGTGATGAAAATTTAATTATTGCAAGATGGAATGACAACAGTATTGTCACTGTTGTTTCAAATGCTGTTGGTGTAACAACCCATACATCAGGTTAAAACGCTTTTCACTTAAAGCCAAGAAACATGCTTTCATCCCTCAACCAAAACCTCATACACCAGTTACACACAAAAAAATGGGCGGAGTGGGACCGGTGCGATCAAAATATGAGCCTGTACCGAATCCAAATCAGAGGTAAGAAGTGGTATTTCCCTCTGATCTGTGACTGCATTGACAGTGCAGAACAAAATGCCTGGCAACTTCACCGCCATGCGGGAGGGAACCTTGACCACTTGTCTTTCAGACGCAGACTTGCCTGTAACCTGCTAGAAACATTTGGTAAAGGGTGCGCGTCAAAGGCTGGACGGCCATCGAAACAATCAAAAGTGGACTCCAGGTTTGACAGATTGGACCACCTTGTTGTTCCTCAGGAAAAGCAAACGAGATGTGGGCATTGCCATGCCAAGTGCACTACCAGATGCCAAAAGTGTGATGTTGGTCTTCATACTAAATGTTTTATTGATTACCACACAAAGCCATAAACTACAAATGCACTTACTAAAAATTTTATTTAAGCTTGTTTTATATATCTTTGTTAAAAACACAGTTGAATTAAGTACATAAAACATATATATCCAATGTAAATGTAACCCTTCTAAAAATAAAAAGCATTTTTGGAATATTTTAGCATTTCACTCATATTTTCCTACTGTCCTATATATAGGCCACCCATTATTTACTAAACGACGATGAAATTTTTTTTTACAATTATTGTTAAAATGTGTTGAAGAATACATTTATAGTATAAAAAAACTGTAGAATTAAAAAAAATTAAAAAAAAATAATTCAGGCATATCTGGGTTTAATTATATAACTATTTATTTGTTTTAAGTTATTATTGTTTAAATTATCGGATAGAGAGATAGAAAATTGGATTTTAAAGTCACTATAGACATAATTATCAGGAATCTTATTAGCAAAAATATGATTTTGCGTTGAAATAATAAGACTTCCATTCAAAAATCTTTTAATCTCACGAAAAATCGTAATCGAGAGATCTAGGGTCAGTATTGCCAGGACGTATTGAGCAAAATACAACTCTATCATATAACAATCGATGTATTTACACCTTACCATTAACGCATATAACAAGAAATAAATGACCATTAATTAATAGAATAAGGAGCTTACAACTCTCTTACTTAATAAAAATTCACAACGCAGTAAAGAATATTACACAGTAGTATTTTACCAGGACCGGCTTCCACTCAACTAATACCATAACTATTCTTACTAAAACAATTAAAACAAAATATGATACAAACATTTACTTCATAACAGATTCCTCTTATAACCAGGGCATGTCTTATGAACTACTTAAATATATACACACTTATACCTAAAGTACAGAAAGACTAGATTAATCACTGGACTTAATAGTTCCCAAGGGCACTTAAAAGTTCGTTTCCGTAGTGGAAGAGGCAGACATCATGAAAAAAATCAAATAATGTTTGAATAATATATAAATTAATTGACAAGTACATTTATAACATTTTACAAATATTTCACTCCTTTACTATATTTCATAATAATAAGTTCTTTTGACTGTGATGGAGATTGAAACAAAATTAAAATTTAACAGCTGAATCATTTAAACAAACCAAGATATGATTGGACTACAATCTCGAGTGTATTTTTGGAAATAGCGTGATTTTCAAAGAACACTCCATTAGTTATGAATATGAGTCAGTCTTCGTCCTATCCGACGGTTCTGGATGTCAACGACGAACTGCTGCGCCCCTGATACCGAATACCAGGAGTTCATGCATCAACCTCAGCTCGCCAGAGTGGTACTCGGTATTCCCCCACCAGGTACTATATTGCCTGCTCCTTTGTGAGACTAGGAGCACGTCTGAAGCGCCTCTGATAGCAGTTGCCTCTGGTAGTCAGCTAGGTGTTGTCTGAGACCGAGAACGGCAGGATGGCACTCAGGGTACCTCTCCACCTCCACCAGGTACCGTACAGCCTCCTCCATACAGTCCAGATATCCTGCCACCAACTCTGCCATATCTGCAACACCACGAGACACTATTGAAGATTTCAAAACAAGTGAAGAAGTAGATACCAAGAAGCAATTATTTAAAGCAAAAAGTTATTCTCATATACACTTACGGATTTTAGTTCATCTTTGTAAGTGGACGAACTACAATTCTAAACTACATGTTCAAAGCACAAATGCACTATAGTCTGTTAGCTAAAGAAAGGAACGTAAGGTAATACTTCATAAATTCTCCTGGTCTGCAGATGCATCTTTGATTAAATGTTCTCTTACGACTCAAAACAAGATGTAAATAAGGCAAAAATATAGCTGAACTATGAAATCGGCCGGACCTTCCAGGAAAGTGTCGAATCTTTACCTAACAAACAGTGTAAAATATATTTATATAAATATTACGACACAATATGGATTCTATTTTCTAAAACAAGTTAAGAGGAAAAGAGCCTTAAATTAGGCGTTTTCATATGCACAAAATTTCAACAGCACAGCAACAGCAAGGCATCATTGGCAAAGTATCGATATGAGAGCGTTCACACTTGTGTTGTGCTCGCGACGTTGTGTCGACAATAGTGTTGTCGAACTGCAGTCCCCTCAACGTAGCTATTGGCTGTTGCCGCGCAGTCAAGCTCAGTCCTGGCATAGAGAATAACTGTATAGGTTTAGAGGTTAGGTTTGTTTCTCTGTGGTACTAGCCTCTGCAAAGAGTTTCGTTACGCAAGATGGCCACTAATGAAAGTGCTTTGATCATTGAACTCGTGGAATCGCGTCCGTGTCTGTAGGATTAAACGAATGAGGATAGCAACAAATAAATAATTAGTTTAGTACGGTATATGAATAATGTTATACGGAATGAATCTAAAATATTTATGGGATCACGATTGACCTTTCAAATGGATGCATCATCTAAGTTCCTCACTTTTAACATTGGGTAAAGCCAACACTGGTCTATCTGACCGACGCTTCCGTTAATAGTACACTAAATATAATAAATTTAACCGGTGATTAAGGTCAGCATCTGACCTTCCACTCTTTAATCTAACTGCATTAAAACTGCTTTGCCATTCCCGTGCCGTTACTGTCCAGTGAGTAATCACCCCCTGCTGTTGCTGCTGCTGTGCTGTTGAAATGTCGACTACTCCTAATATCTCCCGTGTAACCCAATTATAAAACGACAGCCTCTGAACTTGACTTTCCTCTTGCTTTTTTTCTTGCTCTACTAGGAGTGTGCAAACAGATTAAGGCCTTGTAAATTAAAGAATTCTTATATTTAAATACAAAATTGCTGCCTGTTTATTCTCAATGGCGTTAAGAAATTTGGCGAGATGAGGATGCCCGGTGTAGTTGGTCTATTTCCAATACTATTACGAGAATAACAAGATACAGAATTTTTGGCAAAGCTAGTGTGTTACTAATAATTGCTTTGGCAAATGAGATATAACTACAAAGCACGCGATTTAGTTGATTCTTACATCAATTAACAAAGATTTCTATAAATGGAAAAAGTTTCAGTCAAATTTTTCCATTTATTCGTTTATTTATTGTTCATAAGTTCAAAGATACACTATAAATCCTAATAAATTGACGTTTTTCGCAATCTTACACTGACGAAGTTAGATAAAAACACTTGTTTGCTTGTTTACTTGATATTTGTTTAAAGGTGAATAAAAACCATTTAAAATAAACACTGTTATTACGTTCGTTTTTATTTCAGGTTTTTTCGTATTATACTGTTAGGTGCTGTGAAGAATTTTGTTTTTTTTATCATATGGGAAATGGAAAAGTAGTCTTTACGTGAATGTTGACATTTAATTGTACAGTGGTCAATAGTACATATTTTCTCTTTTAACTCTTAGTGTTTTTATAAATCTTAGTAGTTTTTGTATCCACGATGTATTTATGTAAACGCCTATCCTCTGGTTTAATGCTCAGGTCTCAGCCTATGCATATACAAGGATACTATTTCAATTTCTCACATTTATTGTTAAACATTCTATATGGAGTAACAGTTGGAAGTTTTGGTGTAACATTTAATTACTGACATCAGTACTTACTAAATGTTTACTTGTATTTAAATTCTCCATTACAAACGTATAAAAATAATTTATTTAATCGTTTCAGTTACATAAAATGCGCATTTTAATGGTAGTTGTTATTTCAAAACAATTAATTGATTTAGTCCATTCAATCTGAGACGGATTTAGATGCTTTTAATGTAGTCACAATATTTCAGGAAGTAAAAGAATGCAGCTCGGCAGCTGCGCGGTGTGGTGGTCAAGAGATATAAAAATTACATGTAATTATTAAAGAAGTTACTTAATGTATCTAATTAACTTTGGACTGTTCTTTATTGCGTTGACCAAAGAAGGAAGTTGAAACTCAAAAGAGAAAATGTGAGCAATTAGTCAAATGGATTCACTTGTACAGCTGGAACTCGCTAATGTGATCACCCTACTGGAAGTAACCATTTAGTGTTACTGCTTTGAAAATGCCATACTCAAATAATCTATATTACTAAGTATAAGGTAGTACAAGAGATTCAGTATAAACATACGATTGCAATACTAACCGAATCTCTCTGGAAGAACAAAATATAGAATCCTTACATGTTGCAATTGAAAATGTGGTATACCCAATTGTACATCCTTCGGTACCCAATGTTTGTTGCAGGGCTCGTATGTACATTAGACAATGTTCTTTGTCAAATTAATTTAATTCCATATAAACGTGTTCAGAACTCTGACATCCAGGTTAATATACGTTTTCCAAAAGGAAAATCTAAAACACCTTTATTATTTTTGTACAGTGTTTATTTATGGGGGAAACTGCAAAAATATCCAACCTATTACTATCAATAACGTGCCATAACGAAACGTAAAAAACTGTTACCATATTTTTAATTCATGTAAGTAGGAAACCCCTATTTTTAATCCAATATTATATATCGATAGAAGTTGCAGTTAAAAAAATACCAAACCAAAAGTTAGTATGTTGTTTGTAGATATAAAAAATAAGAACCATATTTAAAATTTTTTAATTGGGGTGTCGTAAAAAGGTCTTAATGAGTTTTTTTTAATCATTACGGATTACTTTTACAGCTCAAATCGGGATTGGCGAGACTTAATAAATTACAAGGCGTTGAAAATGCTTTTATAATACAGACTTATGCGTTATTATTATCCGAATTTGAACACTGAATAAAGAATTAGTCTGCTTCTTTGGCCCTCCACATTCTAACTCGTGTTGTTTTTTTCCCTAAGGTAAACCCATAAATCAAAGTACAATGAAGAATAGTACCAAATGGAAATCTACTCAGCCTCTATACCATGCAAAAAGGGATCATTGTTAAATAAATATTTCTGAAACTAGTAATACAAGGGTTTACATCATGTGTAATCATTTATCAATCTGACACCCCCACTTATTAGAGAATAACAAGAGACGGTACAGTCACACTAAGTAATTCAATCTTTCGTATGTATTTTGAGTTAAAATAAATACATGGGATATACATTTAGGCTATGTATGTTTTAACCATTCGGTTTGAAAAAAGAATGTTTCACATCTACAGCACGAACTCTAGTTATTTTGGCTCAAAAATGAAATTAATATAATTTGGATCGCCTCTATCCTTAAACTCGTTGGAAGGTATAACTGAAAGAATTTAACCCTTATTTTTTTTTAATTGCTAACATGTAGTTTTATAAACGTTCAATATAGCCCGATCATTTGACACGGTACAGTGAAACAAAATAATTTTGGACTGTAGGATATTCACGTGTATTATGTGACTAAACAGTAAGATCTTGAAGGTTTAAATATAACTGTCTTAATTATTTACGAACATTTTTTTCAATTTTTAAAAACCTCCATTTTTAAATCAGTTGAAGACCTGACGACCATTAAGGTCTCTACTGTATAATTTTAATTGCATTATTTCAATTGAGACTTTAGAAACCAATCTGGCAACATTTCGTTTACCATTTATTTTTTACTTTTATTATTTTTGTACTTCTTTTTACCACTTTGTTTTAAAATTAGTTTAACTGTAGTTTTTTAGTATTTTATTATTCCATTTAACATTCGTTAAAATCCTTAAATGTTTGTGGAATTTTATCGAAAGACGAATCAACGATCCGATATTAAGAGAAAGCCCATATGTTAGAGATACAATTTTAAATATCGTCCTGTTATAACAATCTGTTTACAAGAAATAAGTCCTTGAGCTTCCTCGTGGCGAGTACTGATATGGTGTTTTAATTTTTTTAATCCTGTTTGAAAAAGAGGTAGTGCTCCAAAAAAACGAGTAGGTCAATCGGTAACACTAAAAATAAGAACCAAAATAATGTTACTTACCGTCAATTCGACTTGCTGTCTCCCCATCCTGACATCCGGAACAAACCTGCAACAGTAAGGTTAAATTTAAATAACGCCGAACAAAAAAAATGCAAGCACTTGTAGAGACAAATGGCGAACAACTACAAAACGTACTATTAGGTAAACTGACAATTTCATCGGCTCCAACGTTGTAATCTTGTTCTTTTGTTTAGAAGATACCATTGTTCCATTGATTTAAGTGTACGATTAATAAAATCATATCCAAATTTAATTATAAAAGGACACTACTCGAAAAAATCTTCAACTTAAAATCACTTGTAACATGAAACAAAAATGTTTATTCACATATGTCTTCATTACGACCAAACATCACATATTATAATAAATAAAGTACAACACAATAATTACATACGGTACAGTATTAAATTATGATGGACCAACGTATTAATTTGTTTTTTCCAACCGAAACCAACAGTTCTTATTTTTCTCATAAATAATAGGTTAGCTTGCCATGTAAATTAAGGTAACGATAACAACTCTGTCTATGAACCAATTCAAAACTTGGAGTTAAATAGCTGAAGTAAATCAAGCTATGTCACTTCATAATTAAATTGGCAATTAACAACTTTAATTTATTACGCGGCTGTTATTACAGATATACAGACAGCGTAGTAGGACAACTTGAGACATCCCATTAAAAGTTAATATATCCATTCATATCAACTTCCCTGAATGGATGAAAGTATGAATGAATTGTAAGGTTCAATTATTGAATGCCTCAGAAGGAGGACTGAGCCATTCTATGACGGACAGGTTATTTCGCTCTGTTTTCCTCTCTTCCGAGAAGAACGCTAAGATAAATCGGAGGAAGTATTTAATTGAGAAGCAAAAATGTAACTGCAGCAGCAGGCTGTAACATAAAACGACAGAATGTTTTTATCACTCTGGGCAGACTAGTTTTCAACCGGTTTATTTTGTACGAGTTGTCGATGGAATGATCCGAGTAAAGCTCAAGAAAGATGCCATCAAGTCACCGGCATGTCAATCAGATGCCGGCCTGGTCTGCATACTAACCGTTGGTAAATCTGCGAATCCAGCTCTCACCCATGGAGGCTTAAGCCGCGTTTACACCGGAATTGGCAACAAAAAATTGCCAACTCCGATTGCCGACGCTAGTTGCCGATGGAAGTTTGCAATTTGTATCTGCAACCATGAACACAGTTTGCTTATTTTTACTACAACTTGCAACCAAAAAGTTAGACAGTATATAGAATGTCGAGTGCGGAAGAGGTTGTACTTGCTGCGGCAGCGTGTGTTGTTCTAGGTAAATTGAGAAGACGGAGAAGATTCTGGGGTCATTGCAGACAAGAGCAAGGTATAGTGGCAGCGATCTATTGAATGACTTAAATAGAGATGATACAGATCCTTTGACGGGAGAATTGAGATGCGATGGCAGTATAAAACACTTTTTAAGAATGTCGAGCAAAGATTATGAATGTTTAATTGTTGGTATTGGACACATAATTAGCAAAAAGTATACTAACTACAGGAAAGCAATTCCAGTGCGTGAAAGGTTAGCTATAACTTTGCGATTTTTGGCAACTGGCGACTCTTATACAAGCATTGTTTAAAGTTTCAAAAAGTGCGATATCTCTCTTTGTGCCAGATGTTTGTGAGCCTTTGATATGTTTCCTGAAGGATAACATACAGGTGAGTAAATGTTAAATACCTATCGACCACGTGGAGCCGATAGGTGGGAGGGGGAGCGGGGTTAGTTGCAGACTCAAATCGCCGCTCAATTTGGCACTGCAACTCGTATTGCCGACCGAGGTTGGCAACCGCCTTTGATCTTTACCGACTTCAGTCGGAAAACCAAATTTTGGTTGCCAACTCGTAAAATCGGTCTGCAACTACAGTTGGCAATGCGAGTTGCAGTCGTTTTAAGGCGTTCGACTAAAAATTGCTGATAAAAGTCTGCAATAATTCTGTCTGCAACTCCGGTGTAAACGCGGCTTTAGCTGTGCTTGTAAGAAAGACACATCGTCGACCGGCTTGTTTTTTACGAGTTGTCGATGGAATGTACCGAGTAAAGCACGAGAACGGTGCCAAACACGTCACCTGCATGTCAATCAGATGCTGGCGTGCCTCGCATAGGAACTGTTGGTAAATTCGCTGATCCAGCTCTCACCCATGGAGGCTTAGCTGTGCTGGTAACAAAGACACATCGTCGACCGGCTTGTTTTGTATGAGTTGTCGATGGAATGTACCGAGTAAAGCACGAGAACGGTGCCAAACACGTCACCGGCATGTCAATCAGATGCCGGCGTGCCTCGCATAGGAACTGTTGGTAAATTCCGCGAATCCACCTCTTGCCCACGGAAGTGTAGCTGTGCTGGTAACAAAGACACATCGTCGACCGGCTTGTTTTGTATGAGTTGTCGATGGAATGCACCGAGTAAAGCACGAGAACGGTGCCAAACACGTCACCTGCATGTCAATCAGATGCCGGCGTGGTCTGCATAGGAACTGTAGGTAAATCCGCGAATCCACCTCTTGCCCACGGAAGTGTAGCTGTGCTGGTAACAAAGACACATCGTCGACCGGCTTGTTTTGTATGAGTTGTCGATGGAATGCACCGAGTAAAGCACGAGAACGGTGCCAAACACGTCACCTGCATGTCAATCAGATGCCGGCCTGGTCTGCATCACCCATGGAGGCTTAGCTGTGCTGGTAACAAAGACACATCGTCGACCGGCTTGTTTTGTATGAGTTGTCGATGGAATGCACCGAGTAAAGCACGAGAACAGTGCCAAACACGTCACCTGCATGTCAATCATATGCCGGCGTGGTCTGCATACGAACTGTAGGTAAATCCGTGAATCCACCTCTTGCCCGCGGAAGTGTAGCTGTGCTGGTAACAAAGACACAGCGGCGTTTTGAAGAATTTCGGATCGAACTTTTAAGTCAATTAAAACTATTAAGTCTGCGATTCTACTTATATTATTTATTAAATATTTATTAAAATCGTGATTAGATCTAAGATTACTCATCAATATGTCTTAGTTCTGCACACCTAATCAATCTTCCTCAGTCCTAAATCAGGAGTAGTATATCTACGAAATTAAAGCGTACGATTCAGCTGTTATGTAATTGTTTGAGTGTAAGCGAAGCTATCACTCTAGCAAAGTTTCTCTTCTATTCGTGCTTCTAATCTGTCTATCTGTCCGCAGGATACTTGGAGAGGGAATTTAGCTATAATTTTGATATTACGCATTAAATTTTATCTTTTCATGACAAAATCGATATCGATAATATCCCCACGAAAGACTTGGCTGTGCGTTAGTGAAGCTAACTTTCTGCAGGATACATCAAGAACAAATAATTTATCTATAGATTTGAAATTCTGAATATTTTCTATCGTTGAGGGAGTTAGCAAAATTCCTCTTCTACAAATCTGCTTATCTTCATTGTAAAAAAGGTTTAAATATGAAATTGTATTTATATAGCTTTATAGGCCTACACTTAAAACTGATCGTCACACGTATAAATAAGTTTTGTCATCATTAAACATTTATTTATCTATGTCCCTGAAGGTTGGTTTTCAAACATGCCAAGTTAAGAAAATTATGATCCCAAAAATAATCATTTTACATTTTAACCTTCTAGATACCCTTCTATTTCGATCTACTAAACCTAGCGCGGCCCACGATAAATTTCTTTTTTAGGAGGCATTTCTCTATAGAGTTCAAGAAACACCACGTTATGTGTTTGAGCAATGTAGACTGGCTCTAGGCACCTGGACTATCGTTAATACCTTACAGATCTTGGAGCGTTTCAGCTTTTCTAGTGGATACACTCTACATTTATAGACTATAACCTAAAAGGTTATCTTAACCGGAAAAAATGTCATGAACAAGTCAACCCCTTTTGCTTGATTTCCATAGAAGTCCATATTTTAGTGAGTAAATTACAGGAACACGACAAAACGATACAGATATTCTTGTTGGAGCCAAAAACGTAGTTGATTCATTGCCAAAACGCACTCACTATCGCTAATCAATTTCTTATCGAGCTTCTTGATAACACAGTGTCCCAAATAATACTGGAAATAAATATAAGAGGATGAACAAATAGAACTCTTGCCAATTCGACCGTTCACGTCTACACAAATTATGTAACTTCTGTTTTATGTTTCGTTCAAGTTTCTCGTGCTGATAATTCAGTCACGTGACAAGTCGGTTCGAATTACCTCCTGCGGTTAAATATAATATTACATTGAGTCGGACGTATTTTGCGTTATCATTTCAACCCGGTTTGAGAACTAAGATATTGGATTCTGGTAAAGAAAACATTATTTCCCATGATTATATGGATAATTTGTTTTTTTTTCATATTAGTACGCCTTATATGTTTACAGATTTAATCACTGAAAATATTGTACAGTTGGTAGCTTAAAATAATTATAATAAAATATCTAATGTGTTAGAACAATTATTTCACCACATTTATTATTATTAGATCACATTTTGAATATGTTTTATGTTTTACGTTGTATTCAATAAAGTCATTTTTCATTTCATTTCATTTTTTATCCTCAATTTCTTGACTAAATTAGAATCAATTATAATTCACTTGATTTTTAAACTATTAATTAAATTTTAGGGATCGCTTAACATGGAATGTTTTCACTATTGTAGAGAGTCAATGCAAACACTGATGTTTTATTTTAATTAATTTCCCAATTTACAATATTATGAAATCATATACCCTTTACTTGTGCAACTGGAAAACGATATTATGTAAGTTTGTTTACTACAAAGTTTGTCATGTTGTTCTTATGTTGATTATAAATTGTTTTAACAAATCCGATTTAGTTTATTTAGTATTAAATTATTTATATTTATTAGTCTGCTATTAATATGTTTTAATTTATAACAAACAGTGAATTAAATGACAAGTAGTGACAGCAGCATGTTGTTTTTATACTACCAATAATAGCAGTTTGTTGCTTCAGAAATCATACTTCAAACTTAAAGACCATATAATATTTATCTTGTATCACCTAGTACAGATTATTAAAAACAAATTGCATGATTTCGTTTCCTCAATCTTAAAATTCATCTTCAAATTAATTAAATCTGTACTACTCTCGACAACGTATACGTTTACGTCCAAATTTATTATATAAACGCCAATGGTATTGATTGTTTTTGTGACTAATATTTTTTCTGATTTAGAGATTTAGTTAGCCACTAGTTACTTTTAAACAAATTTCTACTTTGTATGATCTCTAGCAAAAACTATATTCCTAGTCATATGCGTTTGAACATAACATATCAGTTCGAATTGTGGATATATTTAGATCTTGTTAAGATTAAGATTATATAAAAACCTATTGAATAAAATTCTGAATACGACAACGATAAAACAAACATTTAGCAATATATTTTACTATTTTTAGGTTCAATTCTGTTTTTTCAAAAACTATGAATTCGAGGGCATATCTTAAAAAATTAAATTAATCGTCAGTTAATATGATATTTTTAATTTTCATTAGAATAGAAACTCACGTCTGGGGAAATGACGACAGCGTCACTAGCGGCGCAAGGAGGCATCCTGTGAGTAACTCGACACAAAACTCGCACAGTGAGAACTGGGGGTGACGACTGTAAGGGATGTGTTGTGTGTGTGGAGGTGCGCGGGCGAATAGCTGTGCAGCGAAGGTGACTGGAGAGTTCAGTCAGACCCCCGCCGCGCCGCCTTCACCTGCCACCCCACCTGGCGGCGCGAGCAACAACTACAGACGGCCGAGTCGAGTGGTCAGGTGCAATGCAAAATAGGACAAATATCTGTATCAGCGCCTGAACACTAGGAATCACAATCAGTAGTAGCGCTGATTCTAAACCAGAAAGCGTGCGGTGAAACGTTCTATGAGTTGGACGATAGAACCATTTACAATACAATACAATATAATGCAGATACTTGATGTGGTTCCTACAATATAAATGCAAAGGAAGAAACATTAACGCTGTTAATATTTTTCGAATAGTGCATAACCTAACGTTAGATATTGAAAACTACAAATATATCAATAATTTTCATTATGTAGAATATGAGAAGTATACAAGATGAGTCGCAACTCATTGACGTTAAGGAAATCTTATTCAGAAAGAGCGTCGTAAATTAATTATAGAAACACAATTAATTAGAAAAGCATTTGAGACTAAAAACACGTAGCTATAGTGGGAAGAATTGACTCAATGTGAATGTTGAGTCTAGCTCCGTATAACCTCCTTCATCTCCCTGATGAGAAAATGAGAATACGTTTTTACCTAGATTACACTACATTATTTTGTTGTCTAGGTGTCTCTGATGTCAAAACGATTACAACGAGTTCATTTTGAGCTTCTTCGTCGCTAATTTTTTTATCTCTCCAGACGAACATGATTTCATATTCCAGGAGTCATGTCTGTGACAGCGTCAGATACCAGACGCTGCACCTAGGGGAAGGTGAACTGAAGCTAAACTCAATATTCACATTTGAGGCAAAAACGAAGCCAGGAAATAATTTGGTTGAGGGGAGGAGTCAGGATGACTGATATTTTTCCGTAGTAAGGAAATTGCTCTTTCTCATTAATTTTGTTTCTTGCAAAGTTCTTGACCCGTTTCAATGTTGAAAACTATCTTTTAGCAGTACATGTCCAAAATAGTGAACGATTTAAATAATAATAATAATTTGTTAAAAACGTAATTGAAGGAAATGAAAATATGGGGGAGGGGTCCGGACCCCTTGGACTCCCTCGCTGGCTACGTCTTTTTTTATTCAAAGCAGTGATGGCTAGTTGGTCGGTATGGTGTTTATAATGATATAATATAATTCAGCCTAAATCTACACGATATGATATTAAAAAGATACTCTATATTTAAAACAAACAACTTGGAATAAGCTATTTTTATTATATTAGAAAAACTAAAATTATAAAATATAAACATATAACTGTAATCATAGTCAACAACGTATACGTTAAATAAATAATACGGCGTTACATTAGTTCTATAAGCACAATGAAACATAGTTGAATAGACGTTAGAAGCTACGACCACTGCAATTAGACAAAGGTTTCAATCCTCACAATAACGAGAAATAACGCGATCTGGTCCTGAAAGGATACTACTTCAGCAATGATTTAGTTACCCAATTATTTCTTCTTGGGGACACTGATAAAGTTCACCTAAGAGATGTGCAGATAAATTCTGAGAAGTTCTTGCTCGGAGTGAAATGTGAAGATCGACCAAGTTGAAAGAAAAAGGCAATCAATAGCATTGTACAGGAAGTAACTACAGATTATTCTTTATGAGAAGATCCTGTCTGGTTGGATGCTATTGCTTAATTCTAGAACTGGTGATTTTCCTATACTGGTACATAACGTTTTCGTCCTGTAATAAAGACTTTGTTTATACAAGAAAAGAAATTGTCTCAAGCAGAAAAACATACTTATTATAATTAGTTATTGTTATGAAATTATATTGTAAAACTGCAAAATTTGAGTTTTCTGGTCCTTAAGAAACATATTTTACGATTTACGAACATATAAAATTAAAATACGCTGTGAAAAAAACTTAAAAAAAACTTAAAATTGACAAAGTACACAATACTTTGTATCGGCTGATAGTAAATTACACATAACTTAGCTATGGTAGGTAGAGTTGATTGATTGAATTTTGAGTTTAGCTCCAGTTCACCTTCCTTTTATTGCAGCGTCTGGTGTTTGACGCTATCTCAGAATTGACTCCTGGAATCAGGAGTCATGTTCGTCTGAAGAGAAAAACTCGGTTGCTCCACCGTGCTTACGGATCGTGTCTGTCACATTGAAGTGCACTCAAATGTGTATCCGATGAGACAACGAGACTACCACTTCACCTATTTATAGTTTTGAGCTTCTTCGTCGTCGACTTTCTTTAGATCTCTTCAGATGAACATGACTCCAGATTCCAGGAGTCAAGTCTGAGACAGCGTCAGACACCAGACGCTGCAATAAAAGGGAGGTGAACTGGAGATAAACTCAAAATTCAACTATAGTAAATTGTTGTAATGTTGTAGATAAATTTGTTGTACACTAAAGTTTGTTACCATGAAAGTATTACGAATTTTACGTATTATTCTATGAATACAATGTTTTATTATGCCTTATAATACAATTTAAAAATGTATTGGCAATAACTTTTATGTTATCTTTTTACTAACATTTTACATTTTATTTCGATTTTAATTATCACTAAAATGTTTAAAATTTTCATTTTTACTAGTTTTAAAGTTGGAATCTATAAGGCGGTCAGCACCAACTACACAATGTGAAGTAATGAAATGATGAAATGAAATAATGAGTTTATTCCTCCACAAAAATACAGTTTAACAACAATCTACATTCTAGGAATATACACTGCCACTTCATCCAGTAGTGTGGCAGCGCAATAATAGGAAAAAAAATGTTTATTAGCTAGAGTCCAAACTCTACTTTATAGACTGCTCACTCCTTGCCGTCTGCTAATCACTTTACTTAATCTTATCAATACAAATTGCCTTATTTGACTAATGTACTTTCGATTGATTAGATATTAAAACTTTGTCTTGTTACTATATTAAAGAAACTAACATTAAACATTTAACAGCAACAAATATAAAAATAAATATAATACACATATACAAATAAATAATATATATTGAGGTAATAAATAAATACACATACTATCTACAGTTTAACAAAATAAATATAACGACGAGAAACCAATAAGTAAGCTGACAAACAATAAATAATTATACAAGAGTATTGTTTAAGAAACTGATATCACTATTTTCAAATAACCATTTTTTCAACTTAATACTAAACAATGTTTATGCTTTATTGAAATTGTGTACCAACATTTCTTAGAAATTAACGGGTTTTGATAATTTAAAATTCATTACAGTAGGGAAACGCAGGTAACATATTTAATGGAGTTAAAATTTAAATTGATAGTAAAATGCGCAGTAAAAACAAACAACATACTCGAGAAGATTGAAGTTGATAGCCCGTAGGAGTCATGCTTATAAACATTCAAAATCAGAAATGTGTTCTACACTGCCTATAGCGTAATAAGGCGATCTACAATTCTATAGAACAGTACTGTATACATAGTAGTAGAAGTGATAGGAACAATACAATAGTCGTAAATGTTGAAACTAGTTGGCCTAAATGTCGTATTTCGTTGGGACATGGTGGAAAAGTTACCCTCTAAGATTGCGTCACAACTCTAAGAATAGTTTCAAATCATCGGTAAAACAATAGACCCGCTTCTATTTTATTGATTACATTATTTACAAAAACTTCGCAAAGAAAACCCCAATTAAAGAATCCTGGAACACACTTAATGTAGTTAGAAATTTTTCGTCGAATAAGCCGGGTTTAATCCTGAAATGAACAAAGATGTCAAAGTACAGCCAAAATGTCTCTTAAAATTACATCTATACTGTATCCTGAACTCAATATCCTGTTTCTGAGCCATGGGAGTACTACTTGAAAAATCTATGTTCAATACATCACTTGTATTTAACATTTTTCTTATTGGTCTGAATCTTCAAAAAAGGTTAAAATAGATTTTGTATTTTTTGTATTAAATTACATGTATTATGTAAAATTAACGATGCATTAGGCTATTAATTGTCTCGATAACTGTTTAAACAGGGAATTAAATTAATTTATTCCCATGACTGTAATGTAGCGTATCTCAAAAATATTTACTGCCCATATAGGCTACATGGAGCTAAAATGTTGATTGAAAGATATGTCATTCATTTTATTCATTTAAACATCTTTAACGATGAAAATCTTATTTTAACTGTAACTTCAGTTGATAAAATGTAAATAATAAACGGTTAAATAATTCCGTAAAATAATTACAAGTTTTCATAATGTCTAAGAAGCCAGGTTTTTTATTTATTTTTTAATGTTTGGCTTCTATTAATAAATTAGTGATTTTTTTTAGCTAAAATGCTAATGATTCACGATCTTATATAACCCGTATACAAAATAGTCCATGTCACTGATTTACACTATTTTATTTGCTGCGCCTTTAAGAAACGAACGCTGGTTATTTACATCTATGTGCCAAACTGTAGCCTGTAGATTTTGAAGGCGCTAAATAGAAAAGGTGTTAAAGCCAAAGGAGAGTCGTAACATTTCTCAACAAAAAAGGGGCAATTAACTAATTATTTTCCAGTTATCAGTATACTTATACATTGACTAACGTAAAGCAGCATTTTTAACTTTATAATATACATATGTTTATTATTATCAATATTTTGAATAAATCTTACTACAAATCTTTACTCAATAACTAGACATTTCCAATTTTACTGGGATGTGTACAAACACACTTAATGCTAAAGAACAAAAGTACATTTGAAGGAATATATTGTTTTTTGATTAGTTAGACAAAAATAAACTAATGTTTCTGTTAAAAACATGTACGATGAATTGCACAATAAGAAAATAAACATTTAAAATAGACCGAAACAAGGAAGTACCAAAATAATTAATTATTCAATAGACGGACTGCCCTATAATATTTTGACACCAAAATCATTACAGTTCTTTCTTGAATCAACAGGATAGTTTCAAATCTCCAGGACTTTTATATTAATAGTTATCGGGCAGGCCTACAGACAATGACACGGTTATTATAAGGTCCTGCCGTGTCATTAATAATTAAGGAATTTGGTAAATAATTATTTGTTAGAAACTGAAAGTTATATCTGACAGAAACATTCTATCTACTGTTCTGCGTTATTTATTTTTTTTATTTTTTTTGTGTAAACTAATTATTTTGATTTATCAATAAATGATTAATTTATAACCTTAAATTATGCTAAATTATGCACAATTATTTTAATATTGAAATTAGTTTACATTATTATCTTAACCCTGGTTACTTTGTTAAGGGTAGTTTGTCTTCCTCATTATTACTCTTTTAATTTTGCTTCTTCTATTCATAAAATTGCAATGACTTGTAAATATAAGAAAATTCATAACTATCTGACTTATCTAATAGAAATCAAGTAGTTTTTAATTTATCGTTGTACTCGAAATTTAACTAAATGTTCCTATATCCCTTGATTTCCTCATTCGATAGTAGAAAATTATTATAAGGGTTAATTAATTTTATGTGCATCGATCTTGGAACTCTCATATTGGAAATTAACGTAGATATAAAACTGTATATTCATGGAGAGTCTGCATTTATGTATAATTCATATACAATGTATTAAAAGAAAATTTCATTTCACATCTTTTTTTAAATCTTCAATTAAATTACTGAGGAAGCTTCGTGACTAACGAGAGTGAGGGCTGTCAGAATAGCCGGTATATATTCTGCCCCACGTTATGGTGAGAGACACAATTGCACAATTTAATATTACACGAAGTGCAATCAGTGGCTAAACTTAGGACTGTCAGCTAAACCCTTGTAAGCTCAATCCACCTTGTAAGTAAAAGTTTAAGAAAAATCTGACAGTGTAGACGTTTTATCATCATTTAACGCAACTCATCTCCAAGGGATATAAATACTAGAAATGTGAATAAAGACAATGCGGAGAAAGTATGTTATAAAATCATTGATATTGAAACATTTGCTCTGCTTTCTTGTTTGTGTCTATGCGTAATATACATTGTTTGAGTCAATTCCAATTAATCTTTTTTATTTATCATCCATGATTTGTTTTATAGATTTTGTATGGATTTCTTATCAATATATTATTTATGTAGTGGTTCAATCCTTCTTCAAGGTTTTCCTTAACTATGTTAGTTTTATCTGATATGCATCCTTCATCGGGCTTTGCTTTTGGATGTTCCAATTTATTTCGCAATTATTGAGTTTCGATTTTGTCGTAAGTTCTTTTTCATTATTAAGTTTACACTTAGTTTTTTTGAAGATTGTATTATTATTTACTTATTTTTAAGTTTGTAAACATGTTATTATTACTGGTTTTATATTTTTTTATGTTTTTACTTTGTATCAATCTCTTGTATTTTTTTAATACTGTGAAATAAAATCTTTTTTAAATTAAATGAATTAATGAATGTTTGATAATGTGACTTGCAGTAAACACTCAGTAAGTAACCATTGACAAAGTGTCATTTTAATATTCATTCAGCTTAAATTAATGAACCAACAATCAAAAAGGTCTAGCACTCCAAATTTGTTGCTTCAATATCACAGTAATGTTAGCCTATAGTTTCTGTTTAATGATTTACGTGTTCATTTGAAAGCAATTGGTAGTGCTGCAGATGTTTGGGTTTATGGAGGGATTGACTGTTTCTGCTTGTATTCATCTGCTTCAGAAATAGAGCACGAGTTGTGAAATGAAGTATGTTTCTATTGAGTACAAATATTCTATTTACTAATTACTACAAACTGATATAAAATGTGTAAAACCACCATAAAAGTGATATGTGTTCTTAAGAAACAAAAGGTAGAGCTATAATACCAGAGGTAAGAACTATTCTAGCCTATTTTATTTTTTAGTTCCAAGATACAACTTTGTTCCTCATATTTGTTGTATTAGCTACTCTATGAATTTGATTTAATTTGCAAAGGGCTAATACCATTTGCTATGCATATGATTTGGCATAAGCCCAATTATTATGATCGTCATTTTTGTTTAACGAATGCAATGATATACAAAGAAAGAACGATTCAAATCAACTATCTGTATGAGATAACAGATACCTATCTTTCGTAGTAAAATTTTCCGATTCCTATCTATTCTTAATTTGACATTCATTCAATTCATACATGTCAATGAAGTAAAAGCTTACAAATATGAATTGGAACGAATGACAAACACACTGTCCTTAATTCCTGGCTTTGGGCCTTACGAATTAAAAGAACCACATTTCATCATGTTAATAAATTAATTATGCTTTAGGATAGTTTGCACTCAATTAATCATATCCTAGAGGGTACCGCCAGAATTTCTGTTGTATGTGACGTCTAGTAATTAAGTGGATTTAAGAAGTGAACCGTTTCTGAAAGCTTCACGCAGTCTTTAGAACTACTCGAACCGCACTCTGCAAATTCATTAAAAATAGAGCAGTATTTACATATTTCATTATATTAACAGTAACGCCATTTTTAAAAGATAATATAATGATGATGGCACTCAATTGGTTTACGGTACCTTTGTTGTTGTAAGGTGATCTACAAAGTGCAGTATTTAGCATATTTTACAATTAGTGAAACATTTTTATGGTTTCTCAAATAGATAATATCGGAAAATCGTAGTACCTGTTTTCAATTAAAAGCATAGCATTGTTTGATTAATGATGATCGAATTCACATTGCAACAAAAATTTAAAAAAAATGTAAATGATTTCTTATTGTGATATTTTTGTTCTATATATTTGTTCATGACTAAAATTGGATGACAGTGAATGACCAACACTATTATAGTATATGATGTGATAATTTCATAAAACTTTCGGATGGGCAAATGTCTAGAGCAAAATTGTGTGCGTAGTTGGCTAACCTGCCGGTTGCTAATAACAACAGAAATGGCTGACATACCAGAAGGTAGGGAGATTTTAACTGGCTAAATCGTGATTTATCAGTAAAACTACTCTAAAAATCTGTGTTAAAAATGAACAATTGTACGTATTATTTACCTATAAATAAGTATATTTTGAATCTTTGTTACTTGCATAAAGTTAGTCTATGTATTAATTCTGTATATTAGCAGTGTGGGTTGCTGGCCTCGATTGCACCAGTTTTTGTTTTTAAATTTAAACATTGATTTAAGTATAATTTAATTAATTGTGTTAAATAATATTTTAAGTATTACCATATAATGAAATTTTTGTTTTTAATATTATGATTGTTAAAAAAAGAAGTAAATGCCTAAACTGTCTGTGGGTGAAATAAAGTGGGAAGATGAAGTTTCCAACCTACTCAAACTGACACATAACATTAACCTCTTAAAAAGGAAACTTGGCTCTAGACCTTTCATAATATCATAGCCTTGTAACAGCAGAAGGCTGAAAACTATGATTGGAATTGTATTTGTTTCATCCTTTGAGCTTTTTAAAAACAGAATTCCTTGGTTTGATTATGTAAAAGTTATTTAAAGCAATACAAATTACTTTAAGAAATAGATAAGCTTAATTTATATTCATTCTTTATTATTGTTAAATATATTGACTATAAATTTTTAATTTCATAACGAACATAAAATAATTTCTGTTCAAAATTTCAAACCATAAGGTTTTTAAAATGTGGAAAAAGTAAGAATAGAACATTTTGTAAGTTGCAGTAGTCCCATGTAATTTATAACATCAAAAATGTAGTAATTTGATATAATGTATGACCATGACCACTGATAAGGCTACTGTACTATAGGCTAATACAGATAAAGACAATTTAACCATCAATATTTTATAGTTACTGTCTGATATTAATATTAATACTGTTGACATATATTGTTTATCAATGTTTTGGATATAAGAATTATACCAATATTCCTGATTGACCGTATATACCTGTGATCTCAACTGAAGTAATGTCTCTCTTAATTTGATTTTTAAAATTATTAAGGATGCTGTATTCTACTCGGCCACCACCACAATCGAATTAGGGTACCAATTTATTAAATACTAAAACATTCTAATTATAGCTATTTATAATTAATTATTGTTATTTATTTTTAAATTAATAACAATATTGTTCAAAATTAAATCAAACAAAGTAAAATCGTTGGTATAGTATTTGAGTAATGGCCGCAAGTACAATGGTGATGTAGCCTACGTGTCATTTGAGTCTCAAGCTGTCAGATCCTTATCCTTCGAAATAGTAAATAGTAACTAAAGTTACACACTGATTTCGTTGTTATATTTTATAAATGTACATAGCATGGATAATCTTTTATTCATCGTTAAATTATTGCTTTTTTAGATATAAAACAGCTGAACTGTGTTGTAATTTGAAAGACCTACCGTATCAAGTAATTTAGTTTTACATTTTTGGTGAATAAACTTTCTTCAGGGTAGCATGGATGGAGGATTTGTTTCTCCAAGAATAGAGAAACTTACAGTATTAGCAATTAGGGGTTGTGGCTAAAGGCCAGTTAGTTGACGCCCAAGCACATACCTCCACATTCACAAGTACATCCGGCTGGGGCCAGCCCAGCACGTGTTGTTTTAGTCCCGGGTAATTACACTAGGTACCTAATAGGGCGGAAACGTGGTCGGTCCTAATCCCGTGCACATGTATGTTTGAAGTTTGCAAGTGTGTGGGCCAATAGAACAAATAATTTAGTTTCTCATTAATCTTTAATAAATGGCAAGTTTTTTTAAACTTGCAATTTGTTTTCTCTGAAGGCCAAAATTTTCATGAAATTGGCCGAATTCATTCTTTGGCCATTTTTTAAAAAATTTTTGGATTTCCAATGCAAGCATACGGTATATATTGTTTGTTTAACACTGTAGTTAAGGAAATAAGTAAATTTCAGTATATTCAAACTTAAACAGATTATAATTATAGTTTTGTTTCAAGGAATGAACACAGCAAAATTCTTGTTTTATTTTAAGTTTCAGGTCATTCTTCTGCCAATCCATATTTTCTTTACTTACAATTTTGACAGCAGTTGGTTTTACAGTACCGATGATAATTTATAATGTCTATTTTACAAGAAATAACATTTAAATATGCCAGAGCATAAGATGTTACCACTGAGATGGGTTTTTTTTTTTTTGTACACCAGTTATCTTGTACAGAAAGATGTGGTGGAAATGATCTAAACAATATTATTATCATAATTATTATAATGCATATTGTTGTTTGTCTGAATCATCGAACACTGTGCGATTTGTTCAAACCATTTTTTGAAAGTGCTGGTATTTCACTGTGCGATGTTTGTTTTTGTGAAGTTTAGACCGAACAGATTTAATTCATTTATAATAAGTTTACAAATAATTAGAAAAGATCATTCTCTTCCCTGACAAAACTGGACAAATAATTAGAAAAGATCATTCTCTTCCCTGACAAAACTGGACAAATAATTAAAAAAGATCATTCTCTTCCCTGTCAAACTGGACAAAAAAATTAGAAAAGATCATTCTCTTCCCTGACAAAACTGGACAAATAATTAGAAAAGATCATTCTCTTCCCTGACAAAACTGGAAGTACTACTTTGAAAGTTCTGTTAAGGTGCAGAAATAACAGTCAGCTGTCAGCGCCCTGTATTTTGTTTTACTGTACATTATGCATTGTTTTATTAAATATTTTCTTATTGTAATATACATTTAGTCTCAGTTTGCCCAAATTTGTAACCAAGAATGTTTGGAAATAGTATATTTTGAAGTAATGATGACTGCCTAAATAAATAAAGCTCCTCGTTGAGACAGTCTACATTATTACCTTTTTTTTCTTTTTTAATGGGACATGGTTATTAATTTTTCCCATTAGTCGTTTGAGTTTGTTCTACACGCAATAGCATGTATATAATAATGGGACATTTTTGCTATTCAAAATTATATGAAGCAGTTTTTATATTTTGTAATTTTTATTAATTTATTTAAAAATTGCATATCACAACTCTTAGATATTGTTTATCTTCAGTCAGAAATCAAATTTTTAACACAAAAAGATTTATTTATCTCTACATGAATATATTGCATACTGTAATATATTTGCAGTATTCTGCAAAGTATTTTTATAATACTTAATAATAGAACTTCACTATTTTTATTTTTAATAATAATATTTTGTATAGTAGAGCATAGTTTTTAAGAAAATATTGTTCTATAATGCATAATATTATAACAAATTAATATATAAAAAGCTACATTTAAAGAAGCCAAGTATTATGTTAAAAACATCTATCACTTATAACTAGGAGAGTTCATTTATAAAAAATTGTACTTTGCTTTATAGTTTGTAACTGTTGTATTCTAATTTAATTTTAGATCATGTATTGTTATTGTTTTGTATGTATTGTTATTAATTATTTATTTATCTTGTTACTAGTAACTTAAAGATGTTAAAATAAGAAGGCTTGCATGTTTTAGTACCATCATAAGTATATTAACCCTTGATCTGGCTGTCAAAAGACCAGTGACTAGTGATCTTAAAGTGTTTTATTATTATCCAGATGTCATTAAAATGTTTCTCCAGTAGCAAGTGACTAGTCATTAGTCTTTTTTCAGTCATCTTCTCAATCAAACTATTTATTACTAGAAAATCACACATTTTAAATAGGCCATATTGTACATATCAATATAGTGTTCATTTGTGGGGTGTTTTACAGTTTAATGTTATTTATAGTTTATTGAAAAATAATGCTTAGTATATACGCTCCAAAAATATAAAATTGCAAAAGGCCTACAAATATTGGTAATTAACAATTAATCATAAAATGGAAAAAAGTGAATATATAGTTTTTCATTCCTTTGCACAAAGAATGAATGTTTTTGTAAACAGTTATATTTTGCAAAACATTTTGTGTTTGTATTTTTTATAAAGCTTTACTATGGAAGGGAAGATTTTGTTGTACCTTTTTTAATTTTTATTCTTATAAATATTTTTAACAAGAAATATGTTTTAACAAGAAAATGTGAAATAATTTTCATTTGTAACAACAATCTGTAAACTACAACTATATAAAAATGTTACCGAATAAGAAAATGTATTAAATTGCGTAAACTTTATTTCAATAATTTACAAGTAGTGTTTGTTATTATAAGTGTTCAACAGCTAGATCCAGGGTTCAGTTTACTGTAAAAATGGTTTTACCATTGGCACTAATATTCCAAACATGGTTTGCTTTGTTTTTCTGAAATTAGTAGTTTGTTTAGAATATGTTTAAATACAGTCGTCTATAAATTGCATTTTTGAGCGAGTAACTGTATGGCTGTGCTTGTTCCAGATGACAATGGTGATGTTCCATCTATACTGCTGCCTTGTGTTTCCTGTAATCGAACCTTCCGTCCTGAGGCTCTTGCCAAACACTCCAAAGTATGTGAGAAAACTCTCATGAAGAAACGGAAAAAATTTGATTCTTCCAAGCAACGTATTCAAGGCACTGATTTAGCAGAGTTCCTTCCTGTTCTTCCAACATTTACTAAAAAAGTTGATAAATCGCCAGTGAGAAAAATCCAGGTATTTATTGGTTTATTAGGCTGTCTTTAATATAATTTCATAATGCACCTATAACATCTTAGATCGGCCAAATGTTTGCAAGCTGTGTAGATGCAAAATTATGTTGATTCCTTGTGAATAGATAAAATAAATAAATTAATTAGTGGAATGAGATTCAGTGACAAAATGTTTGAATTACTGAAGTTAGATATTCTTGTTATTTAAAAATTGAAACGAAGAAGAAACTTTTAAGCATTTGTCATGTACATGGAAGATAGCTTTCATTGTGTGAAATGATTTAAAATGTTTCATATTATTAGTTCAAACATAAAAATTTTGAATAAAGAATATTTGTTTTTTTTTTTAAGAATAGAATTATTTGGTCTGTAGTTAAAGTAAAAATTACTAACATTTGCTTAGGCTACATACTATATTTATTTGCTGAGCATTAACGAATTGATAACTCGAGGGGCTGGAAAAATTTAATTTCTGTATGTCTATCCATACAATATCTCGAAAACAATCTGTTCTATAATAGACGAAATTTTGCATGAATCTTCATTTCTATACAATCAAAACTGAATTCGATGATGGTACATGTCACTCTAAGGGATTCGCAGGATATTTGTCTGCAGATAATTCTGTAGAATGAATTATGTTACATTTGAACTTTATCATTTAACCTCAGAGAAGACTGTTACGCAACATTTGTGGTGTCAAGTTAGGTACTCCTACCTTCTTTATAATTAATTACGATTTATAATCTGTATTGATATAAGTCTGGTAACATTGGAAGCACATTAATATTACATGAATTGGAACTATAATATTATACATTATTTGACAATAGGTGCAGATTAATAAATTTCCAAAAAATACAACAAAAAGATATTTATTCACTTGTAAACAAGTCTATCCAGAAGAAGTACACTATTGAATGTAAGCAAAGTGACTACGCAAGGTTTATTGTTTTCTTTTAATATCCATTACATTAACAATGAAGCTTGACGTTGACAATTAGGTTTTTGTCTGCTTAATTTGTCTTGAATATTCATTTCTTACTGAATACAATACATGTTATGTAATACCACAAAGAAAAGTTACAGCTATTATACATAAACTGTAAAACACACCTTACTTGTGGTTTATTTAAAACATTTAATTGAAAAAAAAAACTATACATATTTTGGAAATTGATAGATCGTTTAATTTATGTTCCGTTAGTTTTAGGTATTTTATGCATATCCTTCATAGATAAATATTTGATTTTTTTTTTAGCTGAATACAAATTTAAATTTGGAAATAATTTTGATGTGCTTATAAAGCTGCCAAACTTCAATCTGACTATTACTCAATACTCGTGATACAACCGTACTATGTAGCATGTTTAAGCTTAAACAAGCCTCTTACTCTAAGTTAGTAAACACATAGAGACGTTTACTCAGCATGTGCTTTATCTGTGTTAGCATTGTTAACAACAAGTCAAAACTCCACTAGATAAATGGTTTACATGCACTTGCACTTTACTAAGTAGAAATTTTCATTAGGATCTACTAGATCACTATTATAGTTACTACTTGTGTAACCTGATTGAAGAATTACTTCTCTGATTCTACAGAAAAAATCACAACTTCACCATTTTCTAGTGTTGTATCATTTTCCATTCACAGTGTAATGGATATTTGATACCATTATTTAGTTGATCAGCAATATCTTTTTTTTATGTACTAAATTGTCTGCATTTAGAAGATTAATTTTGTAACAATTAAATAAAATCAACTCTTTTGGTTATATATTTTCATCAGAATACAATATGTAGGCCTACACAAGGTATAAGCAAAGGTTTATTTCAGACATTTTAAAAGGTATTAGATGGATTGTTTAAATATTCATACAGCTTGTAGAAAGTTTTTAGCTTGGTTATTTTTACATAATGCAAGTAAAAGCTGCACTAAAACTTTTTTCTTATTTTTACTAACCCTTCCATCACAGACATAGTGATAGATAAACAGGGTGTAACAAAATGTTGAGCTGACTACGTTTTCAAATTCTGTGTTTGATTCTAAGCTAAAAATGAAGAATAACTTTTTTCCAATTTCGTTTTAGCCGCTAGCCGCTATTTTGAATTTTTTATCAACAAATTATTATCTTTAAAACTAGTAAAGCTAAAGAAACCAAATTTTGCATATAGGTTTGAATAGGTAAAAGGAAAATTAAAAAAAAATATATATAATTGCTTGCCTATCAGAAGACAAAATGTTTGCTTCTTCTGGCTTTTGTAAGCATACCTTTCAAGTGGTTGTGCTTGTTATGCATTGACGTATTACATTGAAACTATGCCGTTGGAATTAAAATAAAATTCTCCAAATAGTTGGTGTATATTTTTTTATAACTACTGGTTTTTTGTTATTTGACTTTAAAAAAATTTTAAGACTCCATTTTGGTAATATTAAAGAAAAATCAACAATTTTCATATTTTCCTCGAATCATTTCAAACCTATGTGCCAAATTTGGTTTCTTTAGCTTTACTAGTTTTAGAAATATCAATTTGTTAATAAAATATACAAAATGGCGGCCAGCTGCTAAACAAAGTGGGAATTGGAAAAAAAGTTATTCTTCATTTTTAGCTTAAAATCACACATAAAATCTGAAAACGCATAGCCAGTCCAACCTTTTTGTTACACACCCTGTTTAGTTAAATGACAACATCCAATTAAAGTAAATTTAAAGATAAAATATAAGTGAGAGGATCTAAAATACTGCAATAAAAATAATTTATTTTTGTAGGATTTCTTATAGTTCAATATAATTGTCCTTGGTTTAGAGTTGATCACTAAACTGATAATCCAAGGAAGTTTTGGAACCAAAAGTGTGGAGAAGTGCAGAGCCATTCAGTCCTCATAAAAATAGACATTCTGAAATTAGAGCCCAATGGAGGAGGATTTCCTGCTGTCTTTGTCCTAAATAAAGAATGGACAGTTTCATTCATAACCATTAGCTTGCTACTAATTCCCTACAAATACAAATCCCCTTAGTTCTGTTCTCTAATGGATATTTACCTAAGATTCAATTGTATACTTCCCATTAATAGTATAAAATAACAATTTTACTTGTGAGTATAGTATTTTATTTCAATTAAATGTCTGTTAATTCATTTAATTAAGGCTGTAGAATGTAGAAGGTACAGGAGCCATTTTAGGTATTAAACATGGCTGTTCCATACTATAAATTTTCTTCAGTAATAAGGGAAATAATCTTATAGTCAGAAGCATTTTAACATATTCATTACAGTATTTAAAATATATTTTTTACTGTTTTTATTTACCCAGTATTATATATGTATATATATATATATATATATATATATATATATATATATATATATATATATTTATATGTGTGTGTTTTAAATATATTTTTTTATTGTTTTGTTATGGTCTCAAGATCTTAACATCTATTTTGAAGATTTTTGCCCTGTTTCACTGAAGAATGGAGTGAGCAGTAACTCATAATTTTAAATTTTTTAACCTTGCCATCAGATAACACAAACCATTAAAACGTAACCTGTCATGGCTTATAACAATAATTAAGATGTTTTTATTAAAATGTGTTGGATGATTACACTTTTAAAATTCCTTGTTTTGTTTTTTGAATATAGTAAATAAATGGAATGTCCATTAATTGTGAATTTCGAACACATGTTTGCTCTCAGTATATATGAATTTGTGTGAATCAAAAACTCAAAATGAGAAGGACAAGGTCTGATAATATAAGAAAATTATTTAAGGAAACCTTGCTGTTGACCTATTGTTCTTAAATTCTCACAACCAACAACTCATTTTTTCTTAATCTTTTGCAAAACTGAAAAATGCAATTTATGCTATTCAAGCTTATCAAAAACATAATTTTGCATGAATTCAGAATACTTTTTTATTTATCAAAACCTTTAATATATTGTCATGTCCACATTTAAGGTTCTTGTTACTCCTCTTACACATGGCTGTGGCAAGGAATGATTATATTAATATGTATAATTAGATTAAAAGTGAGTTGATTCAATTTTTGTTTAGACATTAAAAACTATTAAGGTGATAGTCCTTTAATTTCTGACATATTTTTATAAATGTCTTCTCTAAATTTACCCTGGAACCGGTTTTGAGCTAGTTTTGTGAATTCTGTTGTAAAAGGATTACTTTAAAATATTTTTATAGAACCTAACAAAACAATTTTTATTTTAATTGTTGCTTTAAATAGGTCTCTAAAAAGGTATTTTTTAGTAAACTCTCAAAGCTTTGTCGCTTGAAGCAAACCCTCCATTTTTACAATATTGGAGAATTTGTGTTGCTTTCACAGCTTTTAGGATTTTTAGCACTCTTAAGCTTTATTTTCACTATTATTTTTTAATGAGCAAAACTATTCCAATAAATTAACTGATTAATTTACTAGCTTTTCACAATTAATTTTCTGAAATGAAGCATGCCGAGTAGCCTAGGATAGTCTATGCTGTAGCTATTGCATGATGATGTCACTGTTGTAGCCGCCAACCAGCTGTGCGACACTCTCCTCCTCCAGCAAGACTTCCCTCACCTCCCCCAAGGTAGATACGAGTAGATTCACAACGTTGTTCTTAGTTTTGAAACAATAGATTACCTGGTCACTCGAGTGATGACGAAATCGTCACAGCTGTTGATGACCAAATTAGCATTATAGTTTTGTTTTTTACCCATATCTGCTGATACTGTTGGGCCTGTGTGAAAATAAAGCTTTGCTTTTTCGTGCAAATTATTGGTTTACTTGAGATAAAAACTTGAGGTAAGATTTAATTTAAATTTCTATATGTATAACTGCAAATTATTGATTCAACTTATTAAATATTTTAGATTTTAACATGTGAATTTTGATAGAATAGGAAGAGAGCAGGTTTTCCTTTATTAGATTGTAAAGATATTCCTCTTCTTCGTAAGATAGTCATTGTAAAGAACACATAAATGGGGTATTTCCGTACCCACTGGGTACTTTTTCATTCCCTTATTAGTCACAGAATGTTATGTGTGTGTTGAAATTTTTCCAAAAAGAGCACAAGAATATAGCTAGGAAAAAAGTTTTGGGGGATTTTCCTGTAGTGGACTGAGAGTAAGGCCCGATTTTGTTCCTTAAAAAGTTCTTGACCTGTTTCTTTGTTGAGAACGATCTTTCAGCAGTACTAGTCAGTAATACTGAATTACTTAAATAATAATAATCGTTAAGTATTAATAGCAATTTTAAAAAAGTTGAAAATTTGATGGGGTCCGGATAAGACAGATTAGTTTTTTTTTTTTTACTTAAGACAGATTTATCATTAATACTTCTAGACATAATATATTTTGTTCAAAATTTAGAATTCTAACACCCTGGTATAATAAGCCTTACATCCCGCATTATCTGTATGAATATCCCAGCATCAGTTTAAACCGATGCTCACAAACTAATTAATTGTTTTACAATGTAAAATGCAGCAAGACTTTCACTTGTGCTATATCACAATAATTATATTGAATAGATCTTTATAATACAGTTGTGAGCTTTATACAGTTTTTTACTAACAATACAGCATGCATTGTGGCATTGCAACTTGCTTTGCTTCACTGTGCCAGTCAGCTGTGAGTAATAACTAATTATGCAGTCATTATTGTCCAGTGAGTATTGTGTTTGATTTTATTACTTGTAGTTCTCGGTTTTCTTTCTTTATTTCTTACTTGGTTATATTTCTCATCAGTGTTTTTTTTAATGTTAAGCTTATTTAGTTTTACTTTTTCTAGTAATGTTGATTGAACTTGCAATTTCTGAAAAATGTATCAATTTATACAAAGAACATTATTATATATATTTTCTACTAGGTGAGGAAATGTAGTATGGTTGTTTCTAAGCATATATTTATATAAAGTGATGTGAGAAATGCCAATCGTTTTTATATGTAAAAATGTTATTTTGTATTACTTTTATTAGAAAGTTATTTTTTAAATCTTTTTTAGTTTTATTACATCGATAAATATTTTTTCTACATTTACTATAATTGAGTATACATTATGATAAATAAAACAAAATAAATCTTGAAAATTGGTTAAAAAAAGTAAAAAATAATTTTAGCAAAGTTCTGCAACATGGGCAAAATAACACTAGATTTTAAATACATGTTCAAAGTATTTGCTAAGATTGTTTGGAGGTATTCAAAGAAATGGTAGGATATTTAATATTTTAGTCTAATAATAAATTTCAAATCAATAAATACCTGTTACATCCAGCCTCCTAATAAAGAAGGTTAGTTATTTAAACAGATTCACTACCGGTGTTGCAGTTTACTTTTTGAAAGCACTATGGAATTATTATTTTTGAAAAGTGAATGCTGGTGCGCAAAATTTTTTTCCTTTGAAATTTTCTAAATTCACGACACAGCAAACGTTTATTGTATTTGAAACTTTAAAACTAAACTGATGCACTGCGTATTTATCGTTATTTTTGTGGTTACATTTGTAAAATGAAACAATTCAAAAGGGTATAAATACTAATTTATTTCAGAAAAGAAATTTACATTTAATAGTGTACAATATTTACAATTCATATATTAATTTATTAAAAGTAAAAAGTATCCTATCACAGCATATCATATTCAAAAGCCGACAGTAACACATATATCAAAGTTTTGGGAAGGTCATTGTTTATGAAAATGAGAAATGTAGTCGTAATAAGGGGAAATCAAGCCCATATTCCTCCCTCACATCACAGCAGAAAAAAGTAATTAATGTGTTGCATTCTTTACTTGTAAAGCTTTACGGTTACAAAACGTTTTGTCGTTTGTCACCAGGCCTGATAGCCCAAGAGCATAGTACAGAGTTTACTCTACTTTTAATTGGTGGATAACAAAATGGCAGTTATTACGGTAGAAAATAATACTGTCCCCCAATATAGCTGGCCTAGTTTAGTAAAAAGAGCAAAATAAAAACTAAGGTTTCTTCAAAATTAATTCAAGTAGTGAGATTTATATTCTTCTAAAATGTTTTTTTTTTTATTACAGCAGAAATTGACATAAGGGGTGTACTTTTTTCCCATATATTTTGAAGATTATCACAGGGTCGTCTTGTTATTGGTTCACAATAAAGTTTATTTTCGTTATCTTTAAGTGTGAAATCCCCTTACTAAGTTTTTTTATTGACAAAAGATCTCCAAATATATAACATTTATTGTAGCATAACTTCTTTTTATAGACAGGTTGTAATTTGTGCAAAAATTAAGTAGATCATTCCACTGCTACTCACAGTTCTTAGAAATTGAGATAATTTATGCAGGTATGGCAGATTCCGAAAAGTTACACCTATGTGACAATACTCTGTTAAATTATGTCAGATGGCTCAACGCCAGGTCCATTGTTTGTACAAAGCTGTGTGGCGCCCAGTTGAATAACCAAAAGAAGGCTGTCTTCTGAACATACTATGGTCAGCTATTAAAATTGTTGTTTTCTGTAGAGCATAACTCAACTTCTGTCACAAAGTCTTTACCACAAAGTTCAATCAACCTCATTGTATGTTTTACTTTTATATTTAATATTTAGGATTAATAAGTTAATTGATTTAATACAGACCTAAGACACTTGTTGATAAAATTATAACTAGTTGTTAATCTTTAAATTACTAAATAATTCATAAGATTGCCTGAAAATAATGAGTTCAAAATTGAACAAACACGACCATTAGGAACTAAATGTTATTGAGGCTCTTTGCATTTGAAAACCACATTCAAGCAACATTTCTCTGCGGTTTTCAAGCACATTAAGAAATAGTATGGCTATAGGACCGAATTAACTTTTCAAGCCCATTGTCATAGAACATTGCATCTTGTGAATACAGCCAACTGTTCACACAAACCTATCAAAGAGATGCTGTCCTCAAAGTGTTGTATTGCCAGTTAGGTCTCCATATGGGGAAATAAACACTAGTTAGTCACTTGTAATAGAGTACAGGCAATAAGAGGATTGATTTAATATGCCCTACTCGAAACCATGCAGCAGCTTTAGAATCCAATTTGACATAAATGGTTGGATATTGTTTTACAGGAACAAAACTTTTGAACACATTCCCCATTGGACTGTTTTGGATTGCTCAGAATCATGTTTGAAATAAACCATCACAGACAGAATGAATCCAATTCTAAAAGTCAATGTTCATGCAATATTTTATGGGTGTACAACTCCATGAGAATTTCCAAAAGACTCAATGTGTGCCTTAATTTAATCCTAGCAGAATCAGATGGAAGCTGAAACACTTAAACAATACTTTGACTGTGCTGCATGATACTGAAAGTCTAGTAGAATCTCAGAGACAATAACATTCTGCTCAACACAATATTGCATCTTGTTGTTTCCAATAAAATTATTGCACAAGGGAGATATTCAAAAGCATTGTTTTATGAACGTATATTGTAACTCTTATCAGAAAGATGAGCTGAATCATTGGTTAAGGGAAAATGCTGCAGGATATTTTGAATTTTACCAACACCCAACCATTCCCTACAAGTACTTTTAAAATATTAGTATCATTGAAAGTCACAAACAAAAATCACTTTTAAATCTAAGTACATTACAGTGCAGAACATTGCATTATATACTCAGATTTTGGATAAAACACTGCATCACAAACACCAATGGACAAAAACAAAAACCTTCAATCCGTAAAGGTTGTTACTTTATCTAGAATTATGAAAATGTTCTCTTTCCATAAATTTAAACAACAAAGAATATATCATAATAACTGTAAAGTCCTACAGAAAAATTGGCAAATCAGTACAGAACAATAGGCTCTGTTTAGCCAGTATTGTGTTTAGCATTATAGGAAATGTTTACTTATTATAATGTTTGATTGTTTGATTTTTTTTGTACTGACTTCAATTGTCTTATTTCTTTTGGTAAATTGATTTTATGAAAAAAATTAGTTTTTTAACATGTGTTTAATAATACTGTAATTGAAACTTAAGTCTGTACAGTAGCAACAATGTAATATAAAATGAAGTATAACTATGATGTAATTTATTTTGTTCTAAATATATTACACAAAATAAAAAATTGCTTCCTGAAAAATTTAGATTTTGTAATTTTGACAGGAGTCAATCAATTTTAACTTGACATACAAGTAGAATGTAAGCTGGGAGTGCTAAACCTTGGTTGGCAATCACACTTTGCTGTTAACTCACACTGTGTTGTCCATAGCAATCTATTACACGTTACATAACCTGTCACACCTTCTTGTTCTGTACCTTGTTTACGCAAAGCGATCTTACTAAGATTTTGCTTATTTGTAATTTCTCTATATTAGCCATACATGTTCAAGATTTTTTTTATTAATAGTGTAATTACTTTATAGCCCAAATCACTTTCTCTGACTGAGACCTGTAATGTTTGAGACTCACACTTCTGCAATTGACAGAGTAAGTGGAGAGAGAAGCACAATGAGCTGGTACAGACGATAGCAGCGGCTCGGCTGCCCCCTGGTCAGGCCCCCTCACCCCCAGTCAAGCTGACGGGCCATGAGCCTTGTCCGTACTGCGAGAGAACCTTTGGGCCCAAGGCTTACGACAGGCACCTGGAGTGGTGTCGGGAGAAGAGGACCAGGATACAACCCAAGTCCCCTGCTAGTCAGCGAGCCAAGGAGAGACTAGAGGCTAGGACGAAGGTGAGAGTACGAGTACGGGAGTAGTTTACATGTACTTTGTATGTTATCCGGGAAAGGACACTGAGTGTAGCATTGCAATTTTTAAGACTAAACGTATCGGGGTTCGTTTCAAACTGAACCACCACAGAACAGTATCAAAATGAAGTAAATTTATTTTTTTGTTTTTCCCCTTAATTTTATACTGATTTTAATTGTGAAAACTGATTTGTAAAGTAGATAATTGTACAATCTGATTTATAGAAGGAGAAAAATTATTTTCTGTATAATAAATAATTTACTGTACAGAACTTTAAAAAAATTTTAAATTGAAAATTTGCAGATAGTCATTTTGTAAGCACTTCAGTCAGGTCTATTAGATCAACTTGGGTGAGTTTGTACTATATATTGTATATATTCGTATTTACATGTAGCCCGTCTTAAATAATACAATTTTACAAGATGGCGGCTATTCAAATTTCTGTCAAAATTATAACTCAACTAGTTTTCAATATAGATCCAAAACAAGATGTTTAAAACTATTAGATAATTTTAAACAATTTTGATTCTTACACATTTTTCAATATCACAAGGCATAAACTAGTTATTCAAACTTGGGAAAAGGAATTAATATAGCTCAGTTATTATGTATCGTAGAGGTAAACAAAAAGTGTTTTTGAATTTCTTAGTAATTTTCAATAATGTTTGTTTTCTGTTCTTACATAGTTTTTTTATATCTCTTAAGGGTTTTCAGAATGTGGCCGCACAAGTTTTGAAAATAGTAGGCTATAAAGTAACATTACGGAAATAATGGTGTAATCTCTATCCAATTCAAACTAAACTTGGTACTAAGTTACTTTTACATTGCTTGAATAAGTTCATAAGCTAGTCTCAAGCAATAAAAGGTTTCAAGATAGTGGTCATTTGCGTTTGTGAAAAATCTCTCTTTATCTTTTAGATCTTCAGTATTAAGGTTTTTGTATGTTTTTTATAGCTTTAGAAGAGCTTATAGCAAGTAAAAAACTACTATTCTCTATGTTTAATAGTTTGTTGCTTATTACCCTTAAACTTATTTTTATATTTATCTAGTGACAAAAATGTCTCAACAAATGTTATTTTTACTCTTAAAAATTAATATGAGAATTGCTATGACATTTCAATGTTTGGTAGGTTTAGTAGGTTTATGTATTTTTGCCAAATCAAAAAGGAATATGATTATGTAAAGTTGTAAATATACAATAATAAAAGTGTACGGTTTCTTTATGTGCAGTATCAAGCTCCACTGACTAACAAGATCAAGCAGAGATCAGCATCCAGGGACAAGCAGCCAGGGGGGAGGGAGACGTCCCCCCAGCCACAACACACTAGTCACACCCCTGCATCTCTCAGGAGAAAACCTACCAAAACAAGTTAGCACAAATTTCTTTGTAATATTTTAGTCACGGAATAAAATATCTCAATGCTATATTGAAATATGTATTAACCCATTGCGGATCACTGACAAAATATCCCATCATGCAGTAGCTGGGTCTTGTGCAGTACGGGTTGCAAAAGCAATCTGTTTTTAATTTTACCCCGTTATAATTCTAATGTCTTATAGACTGCATGAGCGTGAGCGTAATCACTAGTCTGTTGAATGTTTTTAACAACAGTACTTTGATTTTCTCATACACGTTTGTAAATAAATATTCCGTAGATTTCACTTGTAGGGGAGAGTCCGCTGGTATCGGCCACCTTAGCGTTTTTCAAAATTAATAACTTTTAATATTATATGTTATCTACTTTTTTTTAATGTTTTATAAAACTTTTTACTTGTTACTTAAATAACACATAACGGGATTTTTACCAAGACAATAAATATAAAACTGGCAATTCATTTTCATAGATCTTGTATTTCCTATGATTTAAAATGCGTCTGGTGGTATCGGACATTGGTTGTCTGGTGGTATCGGACGAGGATTCTTTAAGAATGCACACATGAAATAATTTTTTTAAACACATTTTATTACATAATCTGTATCTTGTATGAAAATTAAGAAAAATTACCAGAAATTAGACTGCCTAATTTTGGCTAACAAAAGAGTAAACAGAATAATGAATGTTCATTTCTTATTCTTACATGTGTCACATATGTAAAATAGGTCACTTCCCTCAAGATCAGCGCAGTTTTCGTGAGCCCATCCTTTGCAAGTACTGCACTGAATCCAGTCTTCATTGAAATTTTCACCACAAATAATGCAGTTTGTGTCACTGTTTCTGTTGTCGTTCCTAGAGACCCCATCAAAATTTAAAGTTCACTTGGTTGACACAACTTTTGGCGTTTCTTCAAGAACTCTACCTTTCTTTACAATATTTCTTCCGATCAGTAGTTCGTTTTCCTTTTTTTGTTTTTATCGTTTAAAATAATTTTTTCTTCCCTTTTCCTTTTTCCTCTCTTCTGCTTGCATCTTTTTTTCTTCGACTAATGCTCGCGTGTTTCAATTTGAGATTTATAAGGTGATGAGGTAAGAATTTCACTTTTTTCGGCTCTTCCTTTTCTAATCTTAAACTTTGAATTTGAGCTGCTGGGGAGAGGTGAGATAGCTTCCAAGACATTGGGTGACTTGGCTGATGTGCCAGGAACACTTAAATCTAGAAAACTAGACTGTTCGGGTTGGCACAAGGATTTTGATGTTTCTGGTCCGGAAGCATTCTCTGGTTGGCTATCCGTATCCATCTGAGAGAACAATGAAGCCTGAAAATCCAGATCGGTAAATATGTTAGGGTTTAATGGACTTATTCCTGTACAGGCAAACCCTGATTTTGCCAGTTCCATTCGGCATATTTTCAAGAACGCTTCATTTACTAAGCCAGCAATGTCTTTGAGAGCTATTTTCATCAAAAGGATACCTTCTCATCCACAAAGAACATGCTTCGTTATATGCATTTTTGAAAGGCTTCATGATGGCCCTGTCTAACGGTTGCAGTTTTGTGTGATGTGTGTGGGAGAAGGCCTAATCATGTGAATATGATGTTCTTTAGCAAATACAATGACATCTAAATCTTTGTGGCTACCATGGCCCATCTACAATTAACAGGACAGGACTTTTCTCATCTGATTTGACTCGTTCCTGAAATAAGGTTAACCATTTCAAGAACCCATCCTTAGTTATCCAGCCATTTGGTTGTCCATCAAAAATACTACCTAGTGGAGCATCCTTCTTAAGCTCAACATCAATTCTTTGTCTTGGCAATACAAATAATGGGGGAATAAATTGATCGCCAGCTGCATTGATACACAGTAAGATTGTGACATTCCGACCTCTTTCCGCAGTTGTCAATTTACCTACTTGTTTTTTTTCCTTTAGACGAAATAACTTTAAAGCCTGTTTGTATGTACAACAGAAACGCCAGTTTCGTTGGCGTTAAATATTCTGGATGGTGGGAAAGTATATTTAGTCATCAATTCAGTTAGCTTGTCAAAAAATCTTGACACTTGTTCCTTGTTAAAACCTACAGCACGTTGTAAGCTTGTAGATTGAGCTGTTCTTAAGCTTAAATCTTCATATTTAGTCATAAAATCGTAATAAAATGCTTTCCCCTGCCATTTTTTGTAGATTTGTTGAAACGATGCTGACTTTTTAAAACTTCGGCAAACTGATACGCAAGTTTCATAAATTCAGTTCTGTTAAGTGCATGAGCTGGGCATCTAATTTTTTACAATGTTCATACAACATACGCTCTTGTTCTTCATTAAAAGTACGCTGAAAAGTACCTTTATTATCTGTATTAGGTTTTAGTACGGCTTCCTGTCCACATTTTAAGTTTTTGAGTCTATCTGACAAAGAACTTTTTGGGAACACAGTATCTTTGACTAGACTCTCTAATTGATTTTTCTCCCTTTAACACGCTCTGCACAGGCAGCTTTCATGCTTTCTTCTGTCCACTTACCCCGTATCTTCCCCATTGCACCTGTGCACCTGTGAAATGATACATAAGAATGTATTGGCATTATCAAGAAAAAACGTTTTAGTGTCCGATACCACCGGAATATAGTGTGTCCGATACCACCACCAGAATGGCATGGTTACAAAAAACGACGATATACCTAACCTTGCTTAAAATAGATCTTTAAGCTACTTGTAGTTTGAATAAGTAATAGACAATAGTTGTAATTAATATATGTGATAGAAGATATACTTACATTCGTAAGTGGTACAGATGTGTAAAGTTAACTCGATACACAGCGCCCACTGACCTCACTTACACTTAAAATGAAATAACTCACAGACACCGAACAGAAACCATCCAAGATGGCGAGCAGACTGGTTCCTCCTCTAGAGGAATGCACAACACTATTGACAAGTGCTGAACTCACGCGGCAATTATGAGAATCACAAACTGTCCGATACCACCGTATGTCCGATACCACCGTATGTCCGATACCACCGTATGTCCGATACCACCGTATGTCCGATACCACCGTATGTCCGATACCACCGTATGTCCGATACCAGCGGACTCTCCCCTATGCAGAAGTTAAAATAACGCTACAAATTGTTCTTTCCCAGCTGTTTTTACAATATTGACATTTTTTCACAATTTCAATATAGCATCAGTTGAGTGTATATTGTTAACAACGGAAAGTTTACGATCATCCACATTGGATCAATATTTTTTACAGATTTTGATATGATGTATTACAATAGTTCATCAAAAAAGATATTATACATATTTTTTATGTATATAGATGAGGATATGTCCAACTTACTTAAAATAATCCAGTTCAACATACAATTAAGTTGAGTATAAATACGACATGGTTCCATGAGATGAGGCTTCGCATTATTGCCCATGCCCAACTCAATTTGTGCCCGCTGAAACTCGTGCAACAAAACAAAATGATCTGCGATGGGTCAAGAGAAATATTATTTATGTTTTTGTTAATTTGTTTAACCCTTTCAGTGCCAACGTCCGACTACACGGACGTACATAAAACGTGCAAGAAGAGCCAGCGTCCGACTACACGGACGTACATAAAATGTGCAAGAAGAGCCAGCGTCCGACTACACGGACGTGTTTTAAAATATTCGTAAAAAATATCTAAACAATCCTAATTTTGTTATAATTGTATTTATAAAGATATAAACTAATAAAAAACATTCAGTTGAATGTATTTCCATTACATTATTGTTATAAATAAAACAAAATACTGTGGACTAGCTGTGGACGTCGCTAGTCTGAGTCAGCTGTCGTCTGTTGTTTACTAACCAACTACGCAGTTTCGCCGCTTGCGCCAAGCTAACTTGTTGTTGTTTCGTTTATTGTTGTAAAATGTTTACAAAATGAAGCGTAGTGCATCACCTCTTAGTGAAAACACTTTATGGAGAGTGTTAGAAGACGATAGTGATGTTGTTGTGAGTGATAGTGAAACGGAGAGTGAAGAGTCTTCTAGTTTAGGTTATGAGAACACAGACAGTGACCCGGATTATCACCCTGAGTTGCCTTCAACTTCAAATACCAGTAGGCCTAGACTAGATAACTTGTTATTTAGAGCAAATGTTCATAATGATCTTTCGTCATCTGAGGATGATGCCCCAGACATAGAACTTGACTTTGAAAGTCCCCCTAGACCTAGGCCTAACCTACAAACAAGGCCAAGAGGTCGACCAAGTAATGTAGGCCTATATCAATTGTCTGAAACCTCCTCTTCATATTCTGAGGATGGTATGGGATGGGATGAGGTGGAAATGGATGGAAATATTGGTTTTTGCCATCAGTTTTCATTTGATGAGCTAACGGGTCCAAAACATGCTCCTCCTCGTAACTCCTCCCCGTCAAATTATTTCAAACTTTTTTTTACAACAGCCCTCCTAGAAACATTTGTAAAATATACCAATAAGTATGCCACAGAATATATAAATAAAAGTCAATTGAAACCACACAGCCGGGCAAACTCCTGGAAACCTGTGTCTCTCTTAGAGATGCAGGCCTTTTTAGCAGTGCTAATAAATATGGGTATAAAAAAACAGCCAACTATTTACAGCTACTGGTGGACCAGTTCTAGTCAATTCATTCCCTGGTTCCCAAGAATGTTTACCAGTAATAGATTTCAAGCAATATTGAGATTTTTGCATATGGTCGACACAGTTCCACTTGCAAAACCAGGTGAGCCAGATTATGATGTGTGCGCTCGGTTCAAACCACTGATTGACCATGTAAATAGGGTTTTTAAATTTCATTTTTCCCCCGGTCAGAACCTTGCTATTGACGAGAGTATTATAAGTTCCAAATCGCACAGTCAGCTGAGGCAGTACTTACCAAAGAAGCGACATCGGTGGGGAATAAAGCTTTGGATGCTATGTGACTCGGTCACCCACTACTGCTTGAATTTCTTTGTCTATAAAGGGGCGAATGGCAGTGACAAAGATGAAATTAAATCTAATGGATTGGGCTATTTTGTTGTGAAAAGGCTTTTGGAGATGGCTGGCCTATTAAATAAAGGCTATCACATTTTCTGTGATAATTTCTTTACTTCTCTAAAGCTTGCTAAATATCTTTACAGTAAATGTACATTTTGACGGGTACCATGCATATAAACCGCAAAGGACTTCCTGATTCAGTAAAACCTAAGTTCAAAGTGGGAGAAAAGAAGTACTTAAAAAAAAATGAGATGACTTTATTAGCATTCAGAGAAAAGCAGTCACAGACAAAACAAGTATTAGTTTTAACTACAGATGGCACAGTTGAAGATGAAAAAAGGAGCAAAAAATTTGGAAATCACATCAAAATTACTAATAAGCCAAAAGTCATAAGGAGATATAATGATTTTATGGGAGGGGTTGATGGAGGGGACCAAATGTTAAATTCATACCTCGATGAGAGGAAAGCACTCCGGATTTGGAGGAAAGTTACTTTTAATATCTTTGGGCGCATGGTACTCAATTCTTATATAATTTATAAGAAAAATACTGACAAACCCCTTCCTAGGCTAGAGTACACTGTGGCACTAGTAGAAGAACTTTCCACTGAATGGCTGGCCCTCCAAGAAAGGAGGCCTATGTTGTATACTTCACCTGGAAACAGCAGGGAGGGTAATGCGGCTAATAACGGCAGTGGTGATCCCGATTGGACAATGTTCTTGAACAAATTGGCAAATAAAAAAGAACTTAATTGCTCTGTATGTAGTAAGAAAAGTACTCAGGCTGGAGGAAAAAGGAAAAAGGCCACATTTGCTTGCAAAACATGCAAAAGGGGACTCCACCCATATTGTTTACCATTTCATAAGTGTTAATTTTTTTCTCATTCAAATAAAAAAAAACTTTTAAGTAGGCTATAAGTGTGTATTAATTGTGTAATTTTAAACTTGAAATAGGCTTTTTTTTCTCAATATTTACCTAATACATAATTTTATAAAGTGAAAAACAGTGTTTAGCAAGATGTGCGAAAAATCCAAATACGCGTTATTTTTGAAAAACAATGATAAAACCTTTATTTTTGAAGATAGATGTAAAATTTTTTGTCTGTATGTGTTCAAAAGTATGTGCAGGTTCAAACACATACTCAATTTATGGAACAAGTATTTTTTTACTGGCCTTATATTTACACCAAATTGAAAAATTCATCATAAACTTTTATGTAAGTAAAAGTTTTTTTGGTTTTATATTTGTAATGCATGTTGTAGTAAATTTATTTATTCAGTATTAATTTAAAGCACATTGTTTAGAGTAAAACAAAACAAAAAGTAACAATTTTCATCCATAAATAACAAAACAAAAAGTAACAATTTTCATCCATAAATAACAAAACTGTGACAGTTTTTGCAAACTGCTGAAAAATTGGCAATTATAGCCTGGCTCTTCTTGCATGAGCATATGGCACTATGCCTGGCATTTCATGCACACGCACTAGGGAGAATGTCTGGCACTGAAAGGGTTAAAATGGTTTTCGATTGTTATTTTTTAATATATTGAGAGGAGTTATAATTTTAATCTGGCTATATTCATACCACCCGTGCCTAAATAAAAATCAACCCAGTCTTGTTTTTTTTGGTCAAATTGCTTTAATGTGTGAGTTCTGTTTATAACTGTAGTTTACAAATTATTCTTCACTTGTTACGCCCACTGTGTTGAATAATTTATTTCATAAATTTTGATGTATTTTGTATGTACCCAGTGTAATGATGTAAAATGAATACATCAAATCAATGTTGAATACTAGGTTTAACGTTAGTATTATCTTGTAATAACTTAAATGTGATAGACTTGGATGCTAAACCCAATAAAAATGGAACACAGTTTTCACTAATTGGATAAAGCAATGTAACTGGTTTACGAGTCCATACATCATTTACTATAAATGGTCTTATAAGTGGTATCACAGCATTTGTTGTAGGCTTTTACTGTGTATTGTAGCATTTAGTGAAGTATTTTTTAAAACGTTTCAGTTAGTGTCAATAAACAAATCAAAGTTCTGTATTGTGGTAGTTTCTAGTGGCTGGGTTTATTTAATTTAATTTAGTGAGAGTTAGGTTTATTATTACTTTTTAACCTTTTTATGTATATACATGGTGTGTCACAAAAGGTTGCCACATAAACAAGCAGAACAGTTTATATGAATATAGGTCCTATTTCGCTTCTTTTAATCTCTGTCCATACATGTTTTTTACTACTTTAAAATTTCAAAACTGTAAATCTGAATAAATTAAGAATTGTGTTACAACTATCATTATATTACATTTTTTAAACATAATGTTTTGTGGTAAATTGAGTGACAAATCTAACATAATCCTATTTGTTTAAAGTTTAAAAAGATTATTTGCTATTTTAGTTAGGAATATGTAAAAAATAAATTTCTCTGTGGAAAGAAATAATTTTCTATTTGAATAAAAAACAGCTGTTACTGATAGTAAAATTAATAATTACAAAACCAACACTTGGGTTTAAGAATTCCTTTCCAATTTATAAAGAAGAATAACATCCTTCAACTATTGTTAATAAACAACACAATTGCTCAACAGGTTGTTAGCAGGTTATGTGAGTAACAACTGGGGTTCAGCTTGCACTGCAGGGATGCAGCTGCAACAATTACAAAACAAAATATACTACCTGAAAAAGTAATTTATTATAAACAAAACAATGCCAAAGAAGGAGGGATTATGAAGGGGGAATTTCCAAGACATTTGCCTTTGTTCAGTGATAGAAACAATCAGTAACACTACATTTCGAGATCTGCAATCTGATCTTTTCTTCAGGTGAATAATTAACCTAGGCTTGAAACTATAACCCAAACCGATCTTGTACTTAAAAATCGTGGTCCGGACCGAAACGTATATTTCATCTTAGTCCACTATAGTGTAGTCAGTTATGCAGCTTATTAAATTTTGTTTTACTAATATGGACGTGTTGGCAGATGTTTTGGAGAGTATTAGCACGCCCAACATCAACCATAACTTTGTGAAAGGTGGGACTCTGGGGAGCAGTATGTTCATTATTACAGCTCATTAAATCTTGTACTAACATGGATATCCTTACAGATGTTTTGGAGAGTATGAGCACACCCAACATCAACCAGAACTTTGTGAAAGGTGGGACTCTGGGGAGCAGTATGTTCATTATTACAGCTCATTAAATCTTGTACTAACATGGATATCCTTACAGATGTTTTGGAGAGTATGAGCACACCCAACATCAACCAGAACTTTGTGAAAGGTGGGACTCTGGGGAGCAGTATGTTCATTATTACAGCTCATTAAATCTTGTACTAACATGGATATCCTTACAGATGTTTTGGAGAGTATGAGCACACCCAACATCAACCAGAACTTTGTGAAAGGTGGGACTCTGGGGAGCAGTATGTTCATTATTACAACTCATTAAATCTTGTACTAACATGGATATCCTTACAGATGTTTTGGAGAGTATGAGCACACCCAACATCAACCAGAACTTTGTGAAAGGTGGGACTCTGAGGAGCAGTACAAGGAGTGTCAGCTCTGTCAAAAGACCTCAGCAATTGGCCAGGTTGGTTTAGAATTTAATATTCGGATAATGTTGAAATAATATAAAAATTGAATGCATTATATTTGGTAATTAATTCAAGTGAGTTTTGGACAGTTAAGTTATGAACACAATCTTTGTAATAATTTAGTCCAACTGAAAAATTCAGTACGCAACAATCCAGTTTGTATTTACTAGTAAGTAAGTCTGAAATACAGTATTGTTGTAAGTATTAAGTAAGTAGTGACTAACGAAAATAGTGGTGGTGTTCCCAGGGTGCCTCGCCTCCCCAGTCCCAAATCCGCTCCCAACCCTGAGACCAAGCCACAGTTAGAGGAGATGAGAGTCACCGGCTATGTGGCCCTGGGAACACCACCAGAGCTGGACTTTTGTCGGCTGATAAGTACTTACGAGATCGATATCCCACCCGATATTGTAGCTACCAGCACGCCTCATCTGTCCGACAGTGGTGACCTTCACTTGACCTTTGATATTACAGAAGTGTCTAACTGCCCTACGGACACTGAGCTATCAGAGTTGAACAAAACGTACACGAAACATGACCTAAGCAATCTTCTACAGTGTAGTACTGTAAAGCATCGTTCCAAGCAGCAAAGAGTAAACAAGAGGAAGTGTGCAAGCGTCAGTTTTGTTGAGAAGCCTCCAAATAACCGTCAGTGTAAAGGTGTGGCGGAAAAGACCGTAGTGGAATTTGGTCTTGAAATGTTAAATACGACCAGGGATGAACACGTTTTACACAAAATTAATAATTTATTCTGTCAAGATAGATTTAAATTACCTATGATTAGTGATATTCAAGAAGAAAAACTCAGTTTGTTAGGGAATTGTGAAGACCATTACTTTCAAGATATGAATAGAATTCATGAAAACAGTGATAAATCTGCTAACTCGCCATTTCCATTAATTAAAATATGTTGTACATTTCCTTTGCGGTTTTTAAAACTGGACAAATGCGATGCAGTAATAAGACAGTTCCTAGACAATGTAATAGGTAGGAATAGACAGATAAGAATGGTAAATCTTCAAGGTAACAATATGGATCAAAATACATACTTTGCTAAACCGGAAAATAGTAAATATTTGTTAGATAAAATTATGCTGAATGATTATTTAGACTCTGAATTGGAGGAGGTTCACATTTATTCTGACTTAAAGATAACAGGAGTTTGTAATATCTATTGTGATTTATTAGTTTGGAAAGTTGACAATACGTGTTCTAATTTCATATCAGCCGAATTTGATAATAAAAAATTACCTTTGGAAAGAACTGGAGATGAAAATGCTTGTTTTAATTTTGAACCAGTTTGTGAAACTGAAGTAACTTTCAAAGGTATAGAGACTGGCATTGCATCTGATTTTGATTTGGAAACAAATAACGACAGTACTTCTTTTGAAATAATTCAAACAGAAGATGATCTAACTGGTCCTTATCGAAAAGCAGAAACTGTCATTGCTTGTAATGATTTGGATACTCAACAACTTAATAATAATGGATTTACTTTAAACTCTCAAGTAGGTGAAACATTTGTAAATTGTTCGATAGATAACAATACCTCTTGTTTAAGCTTGGAAACACCAAAAGTTAACAATAATATATCTCTTTTAGAAGAACCAATATTTAACAACACTACTTTAAAATTGGAAAATGCAGATGAAGAAAGCTGTTTTAATTTGGACACAGAAAATGTTGAAAACTCCTGTTTCAAGTTCACAGGATTGTCAGTAAATGAAAGTGTAATGGACAGTATTAATCCCCGTGATAAAAACAATATAAATGATGCTTGTGACGAAACTATGGTTTGCAATTCTCAAATCATTCAAGATATATATTCATGGAAACCAACGCCTCCTAAAAAAATGAAATATGCATTAGCCCCACAGCTTAATACAGCAGAGAAAACAGTGTTATCTGACAATGAATCTGACGTTTATTGGGATTATTATGAAACAGGTTTGATGAATACAGATCATTTTCCATCATTGGATCATTCAATTTGTTACAGTTCTTGTGACAAAAAAAGTATTAGTAATGATGATTATTTTCAGTGCAAGTTGCAAGATGATCGTATTGGTGAAAAAGGAAATAATGATGATAATAGTTGGGGTTCAGAAGAAGAGAAACATGAAAGTGGTAGAGTTTTACTAGACTATGATGAGTGTTATGGTTGTTCTAACAGTGATATGACTTGGGATTCTCTCAACTCTCGAGCTGTAGATAACGATAGCTTATCAACTGATAGCTCTGATATAGGAGGGGACAATTATTTCAGTGTTGCTGATTTTGACAATGGTTTAGGCCACTGCCTCACAACTTGGGACCCAAACCTGTGGTCTCAGGAACAGGATCGTAAAGATGTCTCAAACTGTGTAGATTCAGTGTTGTTAAGACCTCCTACCACTAAAACACAACATACAACTGTGAGGTTGGTAGCTTTGGTTCTATTGGTTGATCTGTGGAGTATAGGGTTATCAATTGCTATTTTTAATATTCTCATTAATACTTTACCAAAAGGTCTTTTAAAACTCGAAAGTTTTATCTAAAAATATATGTAATAATTCAATATTATTCTGCTGCTATATAATATTAACTACAATTTTTTTGTAATAAAATAACAATTAGATTGATTTAATGCTAAAATTGGAAATATTTTATTATGAACATAAATATATTTATCTTAACGTACCTGAACTTACCAATACACTGTAGTACACAAGTTTAAAAAACGTTAGTTACTAATAATTAGTACGTTTTTTATTTTGAATTATTTTTTATGAAATAAATTAGGCCTGTCACGCATTAGTTATTCTAAACATCCAAAAAATAAGTTTACTTTTACTTGGTTTGTTTAAAAACATTTCCCTAACCCTTCAATATGTGATTTATTTAATGCTAATTGGATCAACCAGTGTCCTTTAGACAATAAATTAACCCTTTAAGTGCTGATTTTTAAAAACATTTCCCTAAGCCTTTGATATGGGATTTATTTAATGCCACCTCTACCAACCAGTGTCCTTTAGACAATAAATTAACCCTTTAAGTGCTGATTTTTAAAAACATTTCCCTAAGCCTTTGATATGGGATTTATTTAATGCCACCTCGACCAACCAGTGTCCTTTAGACAATAAATTAACCCTTTAAGTGCTAATTTTTAAACAGTGTTGTTACAAGCTACTGAATGGTTTATTTGCCATGCTCAGAGCTGCCCCACAGTCAGTGCAAAAGTAGCGTGTTTCTCACCCACCATCTTTATTATATACCTTATAAGGTATATCTTTAACGATATCTTCATTTACCAAATTGCCATCAGAGTCTCTTGTATCATCACGTCAGGTCATGGTTGATAAATTGAGTTCACATCCCGATCGTTAAGATTCTCAGAAAAGTTACATTGCTGAGAGCCTAATTCATAACAACGCATCCGAACACATCTAAAATTGATAAAATGTCCTCATCTTTATCACAACTAATTTCTGCTATGCCGCCTGAACCACGAACAAAATAGAGAATAAAACAAACGTGCAGTAGCAACTGCAAGTATGCAATTTAAAAACTAGAAAACAACAACGTTTTGTTTCTACCGTCCAGGTCAAACTTTACCAATGTGGTTCTGTGATAGTTTCTTAGTTGGCAATCCAAGTGTAGTAGCAATTAAACAACACAATTGTGGATTTGTTTTAGTTCAAATAAACACTACTAGAGGCCAATATGTATCATTTTACAGCTGTCAGGCATGGTTTAGTGAAGCAGCTGTTTAAAATGGCCGTGGCAGTTGTACACAAACGTGGGACCACTCGTGTTAACACGGATTTGGTAGTTAAGTGGTTAACATAATTCTATTACTAAATTGGTAAAAAATAACTACGCTACAAAAAATACTTAACAGCCTGGAACTTCTTAATCACAGCAACGTATTGGTTATAGTACATTCTTTATAATGTAAATTCCAACTCCAACTAGAAATTTCAGTTACGATCTTAACTTCAAAAACTTACTATTTACAAAAAATGTGGCAAATTGTATTGCTTAGTAACAGTAAGTACGGGGACAAATAATAAACAAACTGAGCCAAAGTCAATGACACTCAATTTTATTTTGATGGCAGAGCTGTAAAAGAATAACCATCTTATAAACAACATATATTCCATACAGTTCTAATTAATGTTGGCAGGTTTCAACACATGACGGAATGTCCGTGCAGCCGATGAAATCCAACAAAACATCTTGAAGATTTAATAGACTTTTTATTAGCTGTATACATGAAATAATACAAGCGTTTACCCCTGTTGTACAGTTTTATGGCAACTTCAGAGTAAAACACCATTTCATTTTAATAACATTCTCACACTAGTCTTGTATACAATAAACAATAAAATCTAAAAAATATTGGTAGTTTGACTCAGATCCTAAGTTCATTAGATCGCAGTCATATTAGGCCTATCCTTATGTATTCTTGCATCACTGTGTTGCTAGCACTGAAATTACATGTCAATAACTGCTTAATATTTCTACCTTCTTCTTCTCATGGCAAAAAACAAAGGCTATTAAAATATAATATTTATTTGCAACTGTAGTAATGTACAGTATTAATTAGTATTACAGAAATGAATAAAATAAACCCAGTAGATGATACCTCTCATTACACAGTTTGTTGGGAATGTATGCATTAGTTTAAATCAAGTATAACAGTTTTCAAAATAAAGAAATTATATACATATATTATATATATATATATATATATATATATACATATTATATATATAATATATGTATATATATATATATATATATACATATTATATATATATATAATATATGTATATATATTTATATATATATATATTATATATATATTTATATATAAATATATATATATACATATATTTTATATATATATATATATATATATATATATATATTTGTGTAATACACATTAAATATTTATCCTTTAAAGCTTTAAAAAATTAATAACCATCTCGTTTTGACATATGATCACGAGCTTATCAACGTAACTTCTAGAAAAATGCAGATTGTATTTATTTATTATAACGTGATGAAATCAGTTATTACAATTTTATATTTAATTTGTTTAACATGCATATGAATGTAAAAATGTTATTTATTTAACTTTTTATGTTTAATCTTTTATAAAAGTATTATTTTGTTTAAGTTCATCAAATAATTAAATACTTCAAAACATTATTTTGGCTTTTGGTTCTTGTGTAATTTCTAAGTAAATTAAAACTAAATACAAATATTTTATGTGGTTGGTTTTTTAACAGTTTCATGTTTTCCACAATAATGTCCAACAAAATAAGTCAGAAATATTGTGTTAAATGGATTTTATTCCAATGAATTGTTTTGTTTTTTTTTTACCTATTGTACATTTTTCTCCAAGTCTGCTATCCAGTGATTTTTTTTATGTTTCTAACATGACAATAAACAAGAAAAAATTATTGAACTGTTTTTCCTTACTGTCTTTAATCTCATGCTTAGATTATTTACCTGAAGATAATAGTAAGTTTCAAATTATATTATTCCAAATTGTTTAGTAAGATACCATAATTTTATATCCTTAAGAATGATTAAATGATCCAGTCATTTAATATGTGAGAATCCATAACACTCAATAGTAATTGATTACTTTATTTTATTTATTAATTTATTAATATATTATGGTTTACATAATATATTAACAAATCTCATATATGTTGTTTTTAATTTGGTAGCAGACATTTAGATGGGATGGGACATTGAAACAATTTAAGATATTGTATGTTGTGTTTTACTGGTAGTAGGGAATAAAGTCAGAATTCTTATAGGTCTTATGAGTGTGAAGAAACAAGAGTTTTTAAAGTAAATAATTTCTCAACAAATGTGAAATCTGCCTGTTGTGAAGAGAGTTTCAAATCAACATTCATCAGGAAGTCGTGTTATAACTCTCAAAGTAGTACTAATATTTTGAGATTAGTTGGAATGCAGACGGAGGACACCGAGGAGGAAATGGAAAACATGTCTAGTTCATGTTCTGTGTCATTTACGAAAAAGAACAACCCTTCAAAACTTCCACGAATATACAAGAAGACAATCAACTTGGAGAAAAAGCCCTCCAGTATAAATTTGATACAGAATAAAACTACTGCCAAAAGCGGCAATTTGAAGGACTCAAATAATTTTAGAGAAAGCCACATTAAACCTACAGCAAAGTGTCGGAATGCTGGGTCTAAACTTCCTGTGTTGAATTCGAAGACTTTAGAAACTGGGAAGTTGGGCACTTCTCACTGGTCTGAGAAGTATATTTCGTCCAAACAAAAACCAAAAAAAGAAGGTAGTGGAAAAGTAAACATTAAGAATCCGAACGTACAATTGCGCAAGTCGATAAGACATCTGAAACTTCCACCAATCCATTCTGTCCCAACGTCAGTGACATGTTCAGATTCAAGTGGTTCGGATCATTATCATGATAACGATAACATGACTCAGTTGGGAACATCACAAGATGACCCTTCCAAATCGCACTGTCACACAGCACCTAATGAGACGACCCCAAGAAAAGTGTGCAGATCACTCTCCGACAGTGTGACTCTTAACACGTGCCGAGCAAAGGAGCTCTCACGTCAGTTGGAAGTGGATGATGTCCACCCAACAGATACCACCCCCTATCGGGCTGAGAACTATATTAAACCCATTGATCCATGGAGGGTCCACACTCACTCTGGAAGGGCAAGAACTCAAAGGTATTTGGTTTTAATCTGTAACAATATGTAAGCTTATTTAATTACTCGTACGAGGAAGGCCATTCAATTGAATTTGGAAATAAAGTAAAGAATTATTAAGGCTATCTATCACATGGAACTTTACTTTATAATTGTTGTATATTATATAAGTATGTTTGTTATAAGTTGTTTTTCTGTCTATTTTAATGTAATGACAAATTTGATATAATGTTTATGTAATCTTTTTTAGCAATTCACTTTCAGTTTTTAATCAAGTTTTCATCATCACTGAGAGCATTTTTGTAAACAAATTATTTATTTAGTTATACAGTTGTTTGAATATTTTTGTCCTCTGAAGGATGGAAATTCATAACGATCTACACCAAAATAAGGTTCGTCATTTCTCTAATTACCAAATTATTCACCCATAGCGAAAAGTTCTAAAGAGAATACAGAAAACTTTATTCACAAACATCAAGTTTAGAGCAGGTGTCGCGTGATGATCATAATGTGTTAACTTATGTGTTGGAGATATATGCTGGTTTGGAGTGTTTCCAGTGTTCTATTTTATTCTCTTAAGTCCATGTTATTTGTTTTTGCCAAGTCTTGTCTGAGAAATAATTTATTATATTTTCTGTTTTATGTAATAAGGTATTTTCTGGAGGAAGTCATATGTAAATTTTCATTCCTTTAAGCTTGTTGAGTTTATTAGTGTACTCTTCACAGGATTGTGTGTCCTTTTGAATAAAATTGGTACAGAAGTTTCAAGACTGTCACATAATTATTACTTAAATAAAATGCACCATCCACTGATTCCCATGTTGGATGTGATAAAGTCAATTTTCGCACCTCCTTCAACAATAGTCTCTTGTCTTCAATGCCAGTGGCGGGGATATTTATCAGCACAGATTATAAAACTGAAGGTTATTTCTTGCATTTTACAGAATGAGGTTTCCACGTGCAGTCAAAAAAGTTGTTACTCAGATATCTAAGAAACTTTCTCAGTAAGTTTGTCATCTAAAAAGCCAAGCACAACGTAGAAATCATCTGCACATTAAATATCATTGTTATTTAGCACTATTTCTGGATTTTTGCAATTATTTTACTATCACTAATTTTATGTTTTCATCATAATTTTGTCAGTAATAATTTTCAAAAATCTAATAAAGGGAGAAACACAGAGAAATAATACAGTCACACATAAATACTGATATTTCGCCTTTAACCCTCCAAGTGCTATTTATAACATTTTAAAGAGCTTGCCAATTTTTAAGCGCATGTCATGGATTTTTTAAAAGTTACGTTTTAAGTACAAAATTCATTTCAAATATCAAGTATTGTTGTAATTTTTTTTAGAAAAACGTCCTTATAAGGTAAAGAAAAACCAAGTACTTACAATTTTCATTTAGAAAGATGGTCTTGTTGACTGGTAGAGTAAAATATTGTTAAATCGATATAATACTTATTTTATATACTAATAAAAGTTGCAAAATATACCAATTATTTCATAATTTATTTTGAATAAGGTAATTGTTGCAAGAAAGCTTTTTGAACAAAAAATAAAATTGACCATCAGGTGACGCACACGCCACACTTGTATTTCTCATACTTCTCACAATTTTCTGAATTATTACTTTCATACTACGTATGTATAGGAATCTTTCCTATGTTTTCCTTTATAAAAAATGCAAATATTCAGTAAACCCTTTGTTTGTAACATAACAAAACTACAAAATATCACAGTGTGCCGTGGTTCAAGTACATCGCACATTGCAACTATAGCACTTTGAGGGTTAATAATGAATGATTTCCTTACAAAACTAGATTACAAATTTAGCATTTGATACAGCCCAAATTCGGGACAATCACACAAATAATTTAGTACTGATTTTTGCAATAGTTGGCATCAATGTCAGACTTGCTTATGTTATCACTATCACCTAAGCTTTCTAGTTCACTCTGCATTTAAACGTTGCTGAAACAACATAAAAATCTTGAGACATTCCTTAGTTTTCCAGTCTGTATTGAGGAAACATCTCATCTGCATGAGTTCATGAACACATTTGGTACACAAAACCAAACATGCAATAGAGTTCAACAAAACAAAAGTATTTGCAAAAATCCATACTACTAAATTAATAATAGGAAGTATAAAAATAACAAAGAGAAAATATTTTGAAAAAGGCAGCAGAAGTCATATTGACCACTGATTAGTGGGTTTGAGTTTCAGTCAATCACGATACAGCTCCAATCCCGTTCATTCATCTTTATAAGCAGATAGCATTACTGGCTCTGCCAGTTTTGTTTTAATGTCTGTTGACTGCTGGTATACCCTAGCTAAGATCTTGAGGCTGATATATCTCAAGGTTTTAATAGTATTCACAGTGATTCATAAACCTTTTAGAAGATAGTGAGTCTAAATAGCTAAGCTTGCTTCTGTTATGGCACTGCTAGTGAATCATGAAATTAAGTATGTGGCATAGTAAGACATGTAGCCTCACTATCCGTAAAATATCTTTAGAACGAACTGACATGTCCACATGATATTTTGCATGAAATTTCATTTCTATATAGACAAGAGTGAGTTCTATGATAGTGCATGTCCAACTATAGAATTTGGTAGAGTGCCACTAAAGCCTATTAGTCAATAGGCTGACACAATATTAGATGTTGTTTTTTTTAGTGTAGACTGAAAAACTTAGGAATATCTTGAGATTTTAATTTTGATTTATCGCCCACATACATTTTGCTATTATTAAATCAATAATATAATATTTTTTATTACCAAAATATTAAGTATTTTTTTCTTCTGCCATCAGTAAATTTGGAAGTTTTAACAATGTACTGATGTGATAAGAAATCTCTTTCATGAAAAAAATGTATTGTGCAGGATATTTATGACATCTTTTTTCATTGTATTTTTCTCTTGTGGGATTGAAATTGTTCTTATATCATTGTTGCTGAAAATAATCGTATTTATTTTTTACTGTCAATTATATTAAATTAAGAGGATGTATGCAATATTCAATCTGTAAGAGATTTAGATGGCTTGTAGTGTCTATTGTGCATGGTTGTCTTATTTATAACCGTTAAGGTTTGTTTGATGATTTAGTGAGCCAGAAAGTTATGACCCGTACAAGTCTGCTGAGCGTCAAATGTTGGAGCTGCTGGAACCGGAGAAGAATGCTCCAAAACTGGCTCCGATATCTCCTGTACCAAAATCACCAGCTATCCTCTCCTCCCCCACATCAGCCTTTACAAAGTTCTCACCTATCCAGTCCCCTAGCCCTCTCTTTATATCGGAGGATGACAACAGCAACCTCACTTCCAAGTCATCTAAATCCAGTGAGAATTCGGACTCTCCCTTGACAGTGACCTCACCGTACGATAATTTTGTGTCTTCTAAAGACTCCAACCAGAATCCCATCAGCCTGAGTACCCTTAGTCTGTGCTCCACCATCAGTATTGAGTCCGTGGACAGTATCAAGAATGGCAATAGAATGGGTCTGAGCAGTAGTGCCAGAGTTCCAGAGAAGAAGACACCGGTCCCTCTCAGAAGGACTGCCTCTGCGTTTGAATCCCGTAGGACTAGGGATCCCCTTAAGGGTAAATTGAAAATGGAAGATATGCTGTACGGGACAACCAATAACGAAAAGGAAAGGTATTTCGGTTCACCGATTATCACAGGTGAACTGGAAAAAGGAAACGATAATCATAGCTCATCTGGATCACTGTATAAAACAGTTTCTGATGCAGAAACTTTAAACGCGGAGCAGGAACTCTTAAAATCGATGTCCGAGTTTGAAAAGTTGTTGTCATCTTCCTCATCTTCTCCCTCTCCTTCCTCTCCACCTTTAAAACTGTTTCCTTCCTTGGTTTCCAGTTTCCCTCTGGATGACATGGACAAGCTGGAGTCAGATCTACACATAAGCAGCCATGTTGGTGGTCCAGACTCTGCATACAGCAGGTAACTAAAAGCTCCATTATTTTCTGATTTTTAATATTTTTCAGTGTCAATTTTTAGTCTAATGTTAAAACTTCTGATACCTACAAATCTTTTGAATATTATCTTTATGAAGGAAATATTAAAAATATAGCAGAATATAAAATTCATTTAATTTTATTGTATTATATAATTATTTTCATGGATCAATCTGAGCTAATTATTTTTAATACCAGATTAAGTAAACATCTTTCGTGTTTATTTTAACGTTTTTGGATTAAATAGCTGTCTTGATAAGATTGTTTCATTTTTGCTTATAAGGATAACTATTATACAGTACAACCCCGATAAGTTGGCCCCCGTTAATCCGGAAGTCCGGCTAACCCGGACCGATTTTCAATTAAAAAATGAAAAATCAGACAAACATTTCAATAATAAAAACGTAATATTTTTGAGTGGTATAGTATCCATGAATCGATGTTGCATCAGTATTTGATGGGACTGTACGACAGTGAGTGTGTGACTCATGGCACACGGCGGCCGAGTGGCGGTCATTGTCCCGGATTCTCGGAAACAATAACAGACGCGTATTTCCCCAAATCCTCTCTGAAGTAGATGAAAATTACATTAATCTGTGGTTAGGGGCAGACAATAACGGAGGCTATGAGCCACTTACTGACGAGGAAGTGATCGCGTCGTTTTTACCTGATGCTAATGAATCAGACGCTGAGGAGGCAGACGGGGACATTGAAGATCCAGTGATGAGTCATGGAGATGCAGTGACCAAACTAAACGAACTAATGGTTTATTTCGAGCGGCAGCGGCAGGCAGAAACATCGCCGGCTGAATTGCTCATGTTGAAGAGACTGCGGGATCGCACAGCACGCAAGCGGCAGACGACATTGGCACAACCAAAGCTGACTGAGTTTTTTACCAGGAAATGAACAGTTATAAATGTACTGTAAGGATTAATAATAATTAAATGTGCATATGTTTGATGTTTTTACAATTATAATGGAGTTTATCTGTAAGTATACCGTATTTTATTAATTTTTACCTAATTCTTCAGCTAACCCGGATTTTCGTTAACCCGGATCGGCTGCGGTCCCGATTAATCCGACTTATCGAGGTTCCACTGTATAAATATAGTAAATTGTCATGATATTCAAATTGCAAAAGTAAATTTATAGTGAACATTAGATTGAAGTTTAAGTAAGTATAATTGCCGAACATTTGCTCTTTGACTGCCCTTCAATAGTAAGGGAGCGGTATGCCATCTTTCGTATTTTAGACAGGGGTGGTGAATTTCCCCAGGAGGACCTGATAGGTTGTTTTCGGCGGTTTGTGGAACTGCTGAAATCATAAATTGACAGGCCTCATTGACAGAAAGTTCCCAAAAAAATCTCCAAGTAAAATACTTCCCTTTACTTAACTCCACTGCTGATGAGCATGCTAGCTGGTGACCTTGAATGTTGACCACGAAATCGTTAACATCAGAGCTGCCTAAAACAACCCCAAATTTATGAGCTTTAAGCCGAGACATTACTTAATAAAATAAAAACTGCTTCATGAGAAGAGTGAAGTATATGCAACTTTGTAACTGGCTTTATTAATGAAAAACAAAAAGGTAAGAGCTCAATTACTTTTATTATTTACTGTATACTTAATAATATTAAATAATGCAAAATTAATACTTACGGACATAGCTATTGGGAATTTGGATTTAGGTATGTCCCACGCATGGTCAGACAAAAAGGCGCACTGATTATGATTCTTACTCGTCACAACATGCATTCGGTTGCTTTACATCCCTCACTAATCAATACATGTACACATTTCCCAATATTCGTAACACTTTCATTAATTAATTGTAATGTACACAACAAACTAAAAAAGACAATAAGAGTATTTACATAAGTCCCGATTACAGTGATTCCAATGGCATAGATGGATCTGTATACTGTTTTAAGAATTAACCATTATATTGTTGAAAACATTTATCTTATTATATTGTTGAAAACATTTATCTTATTATATTGTTGAAAACATTTATCTGTGTCTACAATGCTACTTTGTGTCTTTCATATAAAAAAAAAAAACAAGTATAAATTGATTTAAAAATGCTTTACTGGATTAATACATAAAGTTTTGTTAATCAGCAATGATTTAAAAAAAAGTCGTTTTATATGACTATGTAAATTTATTTACATAGTTTACCCTTTTAATAGAGATTTCCAAATAAAAATTCTAGGTTATAACATTAAGTTTATAACAGTTAATTTTGTCTCAAAAAATTATTAATTAGGTAATTTTGGAAATTAACTAATCATGTTTTTGATTTCGTTTAAAGCAACTATAGGGAGAAGTATGCTAAGCAACGCAACATACACTCCACCAGATGTCACTAAAGTTTTCCCTCACCTGAACTTTTGATCAAAAGTAAAATTTGAACTCCAAAGTTACGCTGTACTGGATGAAGTCAACTTAGAGACCTCCAGTTTTCATCATTATTCTTCTATTATCAAAACCTTTATTAAGCTTTCAAAAACACCAATAAACAATGTTAATAGTTCTTAATTTCAATACAGATGTGTTGAATAAGTTTAAAGTATTATCAGAAGTTAGGTGTTTATTTGAGTTGTATGGTTTCATTTTGAAGTTATGGAACTCTACCAGAATTACTGATAAAAGGCAGCCCTGTATTGCTAATATAGCAGCAAATAAGGTTTATGGAACAGCTAATAGTGACAACGTAGGTTCTGGTCTTTCTGACCTCAATGGTCCGCTTTAGCACAGTCTTCTTCTATATGACTAAAAGATTGAGAAAAAAAGGATTAGCAGAGGAAATATGTTTTCAAAACACATACACAACATTAGTAGTGCCCTTGAATATTCTTTACAGTAATTAAGTAACTAATTAAATCTGAAAGAAACATTTATTTTAGCACAGTCAGCAAGAACATACTGTTCTGTGTTTAACTGATTTTAGCATCTTTATTCTATTTACTATATTAATAAGACATACATTTATTTTCTTGTAATGAGAAAGCAGTTTAATTTAGCTCATCATTGTATGTATTCTTGTCTGTTTAAAAAATTTTCAAATTTGATTTCTCACTTTATTTCTGGTATATTTTTTAGACCAGATCAATAAATCTGTTTCCATTAATTCCTTATTTTAACAAGAATGTTATAGCCTATTATAGAATAGTAATCTTTTAATAGAAAATTCTCAATAGATTGTGTTGTTATCACTGGTAAGTGTTGTTGCAAGCCTTAACCGCAAGTCCCCGGTGGGTGGCGAGCAGGAGAGAGACTCCTCAATGTCCGAGGCAGTTCCTAGGTTCTGAGATTATGTTATCAATGATTTCTGTGATGTTGCAGCCTTAACCGCAAGTCCCCGGTGGATGGCAAGCAGGAGAGACACTCCTCAATGTCCGAGGCGGTCGCTAGGTTCTCATATTGTGTTGTTATCAATGATTCCTGTGATGTTGCAGCCTTAACCGCAAGTCCCCGGTGGATGGCAAGCAGGAGAGAGACTTCTCAATGTCCGAGGCGGTCGCTAGGTTCTCATATTGTGTTGTTATCAATGATTCCTGTGATGTTGCAGCCTTAACCGCAAGTCCCCGGTGGATGGCAAGCAGGAGAGACACTTCTCAATGTCCGAGGCGGTCGCTAGGTTCTCATATTGTGTTGTTATCAATGATTCCTGTGATGTTGCAGCCTTAACCGCAAGTCCCCGGTGGGATGGCAAGCAGGAGAGACACTTCTCAATGTCCGAGGCGGTCGCTAGGTTCTCATATTGTGTTGTTATCAATGATTCCTGTGATGTTGCAGCCTTAACCGCAAGTCCCCAGTGGATGGCAAGCAGGAGAGACACTTCTCAATGTCCGAGGCGGTCGCTAGGTTCTCATATTGTGTTGTTATCAATGATTCCTGTGATGTTGCAGCCTTAACCGCAAGTCCCCGGTGGATGGCAAGCAGGAGAGACACTTCTCAATGTCCGAGGCGGTCGCTAGGTTCTCATATTGTGTTGTTATCAATGATTCCTGTGATGTTGCAGCCTTAACCGCAAGTCCCCGGTGGATGGCAAGCAGGAGAGACACTTCTCAATGTCCGAGGCGGTCGCTAGGTTCTCATATTGTGTTGTTATCAATGATTCCTGTGATGTTGCAGCCTTAACCGCAAGTCCCCAGTGGATGGCAAGCAGGAGAGACACTTCTCAATGTCCGAGGCGGTCGCTAGGTTCTCATATTGTGTTGTTATCAATGATTCCTGTGATGTTGCAGCCTTAACCGCAAGTCCCCGGTGGATGGCAAGCAGGAGAGACACTTCTCAATGTCCGAGGCGGTCGCTAGGTTCTCATATTGTGTTGTTATCAATGATTCCTGTGATGTTGCAGCCTTAACCGCAAGTCCCCGGTGGATGGCAAGCAGGAGAGACACTTCTCAATGTCCGAGGCGGTCGCTAGGTTCTCATATTGTGTTGTTATCAATGATTCCTGTGATGTTGCAGCCTTAACCGCAAGTCCCCGGTGGATGGCAAGCAGGAGAGACACTCCTCAATGTCCGAGGCGGTTCCTAGGTTCTGAGATTGTGTTGTTATCAATGATTTCTGTGATGTTGCAGCCTTAACCGCAAGTCCCCGGTAGGATGGCAAGCAGGAGAGAGACTTCTCAATGTCCGAGGCGGTCGCTAGGTTCTCATATTGTGTTGTTATCAATGATTCCTGTGATGTTGCAGCCTTAACCGCAAGTCCCCGGTGGATGGCAAGCAGGAGAGACACTTCTCAATGTCCGAGGCGGTCGCTAGGTTCTCATATTGTGTTGTTATCAATGATTTCCTGTGATGTTGCAGCCTTAACCGCAAGTCCCCGGTGGGTGGATGGCAAGCAGGAGAGACACTTCTCAATGTCCGAGGCGGTCGCTAGGTTCTCATATTGTGTTGTTATCAATGATTTCTGTGATGTTGCAGCCTTAACCGCAAGTCCCCGGTAGGTGGCGAGCAGGAGAGAGACTCCTCGATGTCTGAGGCGGTCGCTAGGTTCTGCCACGAGTGTGGTGCCAAATATCCCGTCATAGCAGCCAAGTTCTGCTGTCAGTGTGGCGTCCGTAGGTTAATTATTTAACCAATCATTCCAGACTACCTTCTTTTTTTTAAATAATTTTACATGTTTATTTCCTATTAAAAGAAGTGTATTATTTCCATTTTTATTATTCCATATTTTTATTGTCGCTGTAAAGAATTTGTCTTGTGGTAATTCTCTCCGAAAATGGAGGGTGTTTTGTTTTAAACGTTGCAATGAACTTAACCGTTACACCATGTAGATTTTGTTTTTTCATAGGAATTGCCGATTAGCATTTTAAAGTGCCTTTGTTACCTTTTTATATGATTTTGTCTTCAAATGTTAAAACATGCAGTAAGATATAATAAGTTAACTTTCTTACATTTTTATTCGTAGAAACAATGTCATTTCTGGGATGGGTCCATTTTTGTAAATGTATATTATAAATCTTTTGATGATGCGTATTTTTAGTTTGTATTTTACACAAATTAAACTAACTTTTTTAATTTATATAAAACTGGGATGTTTTCTTTTTAACTAGATCTTTTACCATTGAGTGAGTAAATAATTGAAGCTTTGAATATTTCTATATCTTATCTTATCATTACTTCATATCAGTTGTTATGTCTGTCAAGGGATTACTTTGGAAATATCAAACAAAACTGATGTGTTAATCAAGTTTTTTTTTTATTTTTTAGTATGGCCAGCAGACAATGTTTATATAGAGTGGAAAATATTAACTTTGAACTTATGTGCAATGATATTTTATAGATAGGTGCTAATAGTTTTTTTTTATATTAACTGTCTTAAATTAATAAAATAGTATATAGATTAATAGTTTATAATAATGTATTAGAATATTCATTCCTTTATACTATTTGCAGTTTTTTTTATCATTTACTTTATCTTATTGAAATGAGCATTTACTGTTTCCAAAATAGAATGTGCTTTTCAAAATATAATCCATCTGTGCATAATTAAATTAATCCATTATATTACTATAAACTTTATCTCGCTAAGAAGTTTGTAAAAATATTAAAATTTACATTCTCTATAGTGTTGTAGTAATATTCACTACAAAGTTATATGTAATATTATAACTAAGTGAAAGTAATTATTGTAGTTACTGACCTGATTCGATCATTATTAAATAGTTGGCATGAGGCATAAAAAACCAAACCGACTTTTGATATATAATGTATTGCATAATTGTATTTCTTGTACGTTATTATTATTTAGCCATGATGTTTAGTAATATTACTCAAAAAATTTCCTTAATTTTTCTTGCCCTATAAAACAGTTCCAATCCGCTATTGCGGACCACACCTAATGTTTTAACATTCAGATCTCTGTCGCACATTCCGTTATTATAAGATAAAGACAAACTTTGGTTTTAGTTAAATATAAAACCGGGTTCTCTGCACGAATAAAAGTCAATGTAATCGTAACAAACCCCAAAGAAAATCTTCAAATCAGAGATAACCATAGTTTACTATAGACCAGTTTAAACTTAGTTTTGTTTATGTCATGTAATATATAAAAGCAAGTATTTTCTTAATTTATACATTCAATACTTCTAGTCTATGACATGCAAACAACAGCCCAAGTTTAAGCCACTTAGATTGAAAATAAGAGATGCTAAGCATAATAATATCATCATTATAATCACGTTCGGCAAAGTGAATAAAAAGTAGTATTTTCTATTACAGTATTACTTGTTTTTTTCCAAGTAATCACTGGATTTTTTGTGAACAAAAAACATTATTGATAAATAACGAAGTCTGGTTGTTTTTAGCATTTGTTTAGAGCTTATAGTTTTTACTTGAAAATTTGTCAAATATAAAGTAAAATGTGTTGAGATTAGGAAGTAACAAATTAATGGTATAAGTCAGATAAGTGCATCCAAATTTTTGTTTAGTTTAGTTATGGCGCTGTTTATTTTAATTAGGAATTGTAAAATGTATTATTAAAGAGGTGGGATTGGGCGAATAAGCACACGTAACTTAAAAGTACAGAATAATAAGAGTACAGAGTATTTAGTTTACTAGTTTTTTCCTGGTGGGAAAATCATTATTTGTTATTTTTTTCACCTTTGAGAACAATTTTTTTTATTTATAATAATTATTAAATATTGTCTGAAATATCTGATTTGTAAAATTTAAAATAGTTCAGCTTAGAAATTACTATTCCTTATAATTACTAAAAGTGTTTTCAGATATACTTCAAATGCTTTAATGGCTGCAGTATAATAAGCTGCCACCAGGTCAATAAAATCATCGATACTTATGATTATCTATAACTACTGAAATCAACTTGTCGAACCAAATTATGTTACAGTTATTTCAAATTACAATATAGTAAAATATTGCTATTATATTTTTCAAGTAATAACTATAACGTTATGTAAGATAACACATTTCGTTTAACCCATTTAGTCCCAATGTCCAAAAAATCAGATATCAGTTGTTTAGGCACAACTGCTAGTGTCCAATTGTTTGCTCGCTTTAAAAAATATAAATTTTGAAATGAACATATTAGTAGTCCCATGGTATCATAATAGAAACAATCTGTTTTTATAACTAATTCATAGTGTGAGATAAACTAGATATCCGGCTTGGATATCTAAGGTAAGTCATTTTGCTGATATTCCACAACATTGCCGATAATAGATCTAAAATAGGTAATATTGAGGATATGTAGAGGCCGTGGTTTATTTTTCTTTTATTTCCGATCAACTTTTAATACATTCTAATATTTGGAAGACTTACTAAAACACTTTAATATTTTGAAAGTCTCATTCCTTACTTTATTGTTTTTATATTCTTTTAAATGTTATATTCTAGTCTTGTGGGCGGTTTTATTCAGTTCATGAACATTAAAGCCTACTGATATATTAAAATATTTTTTAACATTGACACTCTAGGTTTTTTAACCTACATCAAAACAATTAGTTCTTTATTTGACAAAATGAAACATTTTTCCAGGTCAGTGATTATTTTTTATCTTCACCATAATTAAGTTATTACTTTGAAATAAGTAATGTAATTACATTTTTCTCTTGTGTATCTGTGTCATAAGTTAAGTAAAAAAAAATAATAGAAGAAGTAACAATAAATATTTAGAAAATTTAACACGTTTTATTAAAATAAACTACACTTTAAGTAAATAAAACTATGTAAGAATAATTCTTTTTTAGAAATAGTAATTTATTTCAAAAAATAATACAGTATAAATGCAGAATAGTTTGTTTTACTCTGAAAGGTTTAAGTTTACATTTTTTTTTTTTAGGGAGAGGCAGGAAAATGCCTCTAATTATAAAAACTGCTATAATTTTAAAAGAATTTTCTATCCAAATTTTGAGTATAATGTAGATTTATGTGTACTGTAAAATGTCCAGTGTTGTTTTATGTGTACTACTAGCATTTGTGTTAAAACACCCGCAAAACTGTAAAACGTAAGAATCCTCTTTGATTCTCAATAATGATTTCATACGCAAGGTCTGCAGAGCTGTACAAATTTATCTGGTATGTTCCATTATTAGGGTCCATCTAAATATATACAATTATGTATAGCGATTTAGTTTATTTTTGTATTTTTTATTTTACCAGTACAGTAGAGTCCCGTTAATCCGACCTAATTGGGACCGAGCCCTATTCGGATTATGTGATTGTTCGGATTAGCCAGAATTACAGAAAAATACGGTTTTAAAACTTGAGAATGGGTCTATTTTGTTATAGAATTATCAACATTGTTTATTAAAACATGTTTTCTGACTGTTGCATTGTATTTCTTGACAAATAAACGTGTTTGCGAATACTAAGCACCTTTACCGTATTTAGTGTGAGAGTTCTATTGTTAAGCAATGTGAGTCATCCAATAAACTCTCTTCAATGCGACAGAAGACAATAACTGAACTTATGTCTTTTAACAATTAATATTGTACTCAATAATAATATCAGTAGCCTACTGTACGTCCATTTTTTTTTTTTATTTCACTTCTTAATACAGTAATTTAACTCATACTTAACCTATAAGTTTCAATTTGGTATGTACTGTATTTAACTTCATTATTTATGTACTGTACCGTACACAATTTGTCTTAATAAAATACTGTATGTCTATTTAATTAAAGTTTTCTTTGTTTATGTACGAAAATGATGCACCCATTTTCATTTTTTAAGTAATTAGTTTCTATAACTGTTCATTATCGTTATAAATAATTCCTCCTGGACCTGTTCGGATTAACCGACGTTCGGATTACACGTGTTCGGATTAGCGGGACTCCACTGTACAATTAAAATTGTGTGCATACAAGAATATTGAAGCTCAAAATAATATATTATATATTTTGTGGTATTATAGTACAGTTTTTAGTCTCTTACCACATTTTATTTATTTATTCTCGGTTTCAATACTTTTCACATATTAAAAAAGTAAAAAAATACAACCATAAAACTATTTCACTAAAAAAGTAAAAAAAAATACAACCATAAAACTATTTCACTAAGCTGAAAAACTCACTCACTCTTGATATAAAATGGACACAAACTATTAATACAAATGAATTTATAGATAATAAGATTATTTTCTTGTTTAAGTACAATGTTACTTACTTAATTTTTACTTAGTTGGTGGTTATTTAAAAATATAATTACTATGGCATACCAAAGTTTTTTTCAATAAAAATTAACATTACTAGTCAAGTACAGTATTATGTACCAACAAAATGTTATTCTAACAAAATTGTGCCAGTAGAACAAATTCCTTTAACAATTTGGTAGAGTATAATATTTTATTGTCTGGGGTGTCATGTAGTTTATCACAGGTCATATTAAAGGTATTCGTGTGAATCTTATAATTCACAATGTTTTTTTACTCCAATGGATGCATATACTCGGTTCGAGCACGTAGTTGGGTATATTTTCCAACCCAATGCCTCATTTTTTTGTTAAAGTTCGTTATTAACAACATAAGGTTTGAAAGGATAACAGGATTTCAGACATTTGCCATCGTTCTATAACAATGGCAAACGATCGTGGCAGAACGATCTCTTATATAAAAGGTATAACACAATATTTTGAGGATTTGAATCTATCCTCTTCGTTAGGTGGGGGAGGTATTAATACAAAAATAAAGAACAGAAAGAAGTAAAGAAGGGAAAGAAAAGGGTTTAAACGTACCCTCTTCAATCCTCGAAACGTTGTGTTATACCTTTTATAACCTATAACAATAGCTAATTTTTCACTTTCCACAAATTTGTTATCCATATATGATTCTATTACATGAAAGATGAGATGAAGTGAGTGAACCAAAAGTAACAGTTATAGAAAATGTGAACATAGTAATCAAAATTTGGTTGCATTATATTGAAAGATGGCTTGTGTATTTTTAATTTAGGGAAACACTTGCTAAGTCCTAGAAAAAATACAAACTGAATACATTAACTATAGTAAATAATAAGTCAATAATATAAATTGTAATAACAGTAAATAGCAAAACGTCTGTTTTTTACAGTACGTAATTAAAACAAAGCTATAATGCTATACTAAAATTAATATTTTCAATAAAACACAGTGGGAAAATGTTTTAACACTCCAATGCTGACCTCACACTATGCGATGTCTGCGAACTGTTTAGTAGTGGTTAGGTAGGTATTTACAGCAAATGATAATAGCATCCATAAATGAGGATTCTTTGCAATGTATTTTATATAGTAATAAACTATTAAATTGCCACTAGTACATTATCCCCATCCAATTCTAGTTCAGACCATTGATGGGTTTAATATAGATGGTCAAAATTTTGAAAAAGTCAATCCTGTCACAATTTCAACTAATTTTCTATTTAAATTTTCTCTGAAGATCAGTATAAAATATAAAAACAGACACTTCGGAAAAACAGAACAAAGGAGGATAATCGGTTCAAGCATTTTGTCGACTTTCAAAGATTGTCTAAACACCAAAAATGAAAAATGATTGATAAAACAATTTTGTTGTGTAGAATAATATCAAAGTACTAGTGTTTAAATAATAGAATGTTTTAAAGAATTATTCAGATTGAGTGCCCGTACGTAAAAGTTTTAAATAAAAAATTAGGGTACATTTTTAAAATTTCAATATATACACATGGATGAGTTAATGAAGAAATCAGAAATTGCTGGTTAGTAGAAAAATGTATTAGCAACAGTCTTTTGCTCAAAGGCCATTTTGCTTCAAGGACAAATTAAAATTTGAGTTAGATACGCATAGTGTTATCAGTGATAGAAGTAAACGGAATTTTTAAAAGTTGGAAGATATCTTAACATCCTAATACAGATCAGATCTTCTGGGTACCTAAGATAGAAGTGGGAAATATTTCCCTACTAAGGAAAAGTAGATTGTTCTGTGTACAAAATGGCTATAGATAACTCCCATTCTCTCTTTGGAATGAATGCGTTTAAAAAACTTTTAATTTGATGAAACATTTTTGTGTTTATTGATTTCTTTTTGAGTATATTCTGATTTATTGTGGTTATATTTCAGAATTATTCTAAAACTAACTATATTTTGATCTTTCCTTGTATATGCAATTTCTGTTTTTCGCATATTATGTAACATGAGGAACCTGGAAATATCCACAGCAGTTTTAGATATTTGATTACAGTATGCTAATTTACACATTAGAAATGTAATCATGTCAATTTCAATAATTCAGTACAAGCTGTTAACATTTAATGATAATCTCTTTTGCATTGTTTACACCTTAATGTTAATTTTTGAAATACCATGTTACAAAACTGAGATGGGTGTCTCGTCACTCTCTTATGTTCAGTAAAGGATGCTACAAAAGCCAGTTGCATGCAATAAAAAGTTTAAATAAGGACTCATAAGACTGATAAACTTAAATTATGTAAGTACTTAATTTCCAAAAATGACTGATAAAACAAACCTTTCAAACTATGTCAATTTTGAAGACAGAACTACACTTACAAAATAAATACTTGAGCAACTTTTTATGCTTTAATATTCCCTTGTTTTCAGAGTAAAATATGATCTGATAATCACTAAGAGTGTGTACGCACATTTTTATTGAAGTCCTTTTGTATTACACAATATACAATATTATTATTGTAGGTAGTTTTTATTGTAATAAAAATAAAATATGTGCTGATTGTAGTAATGTTGGTGCAATCTCCATCAATGATAGATCAATGTATTCTATTTTATAATATTTTTAGAATACCAGACATTAGCTATTGTTGAGTGAATACTATTTACATAATTCATGGTGCAAATACACATACACAGAAAATACACACTTGCTAGTGTTATTACTGACACTATTTTGAGGCAAAATATCTACAAGCATTTGTCATTATATAAATGTTGATGTCTCCATTTATAATATAACAAAATTAAAATTATACCGAAGTTTAGATTTATTCAAATTTACTGTAGTATTATTAGCTGTTATCTGAATACATTATATATAACAGCTCATACTTAAGCATGCAATACATATATTGTGCTTTAAAAATAGTTTAGTAGTAAAAAATCCTATAATTAAGAGTTTTATTAATAATGGTCCACTGCATATAATGAGACTAATACTTAAATATTGTGTTTATATGAATAGTTTTTGATGGGTTGAAGCAAAATTGAGATATTATCAATTTATTGTAAAACTGTCTTGTATGAGATTTAATGTAATTATAAAATAAGTTCTTCACAAACTAGAGGTAATTGGTTATAAGTTCACAATTCGTTTCAGGAGTCATTTTAAGTTTTGATAATGTTAAAATATTTTTAATGACGTTTTTGTTTTGTAAAGTTCTCTTGCAGTAAATAACAGTATATCCTTATCTAAATGTCTCCAAAGATTGCACATATAATGTCTTGTATACATTATTTAAAGTGGTTGTTGCCTCTAAGGCATATTATCTTTGAAAACATAGTTCATATATTATGTTAATCTTTGAAATTGTGTTAAAAGTCTTGAGAAAAAGCAAATTTTAAGAAAACTTCTAGTGTTTTTTAGGAAACAATATTTTTTAAACAATTTCCTGAGGAGTATTTTTAGTAGATAGTGTTTTCTTAGAACAGCAATGGTATAATCTGATTAACCATTATTTCTCAAGTGTCATGATAATATTGTATATCATGCTGTTGGCAGCTGTACTTTCATGTCTGTTTTCCCCCTATGCATTTATTTTACACTGTAGGCTGAATGAAAAGAAATATTGAATCACAATTTATGTTGAATTCTTCTATAATTATTTTGTCATATTGAGAACTGAGGATATTGCAAGGGTGTTCAAGCTAAAGATATTTCTGTGTAACTCTTTTCAAGCATTAATCGGTTTTAATAGTTAAGAAAAGGTGCCTTATGTCGAAAATGTGATGGTTGTGTACATTGAATTCAGTTTCTCTGTAAAATACTTTGCTTTCTTGACTTGAGGATGTATTTTAAATGTTTTAATTAATAAAAATATTAATTTTCAAAAAATAGCAATATTTTAATTAAAAAATACATTTTGAATAGTAAAACAATTGTGGCCAGATGGTTGGTAACATAGAGTAATAACATTATTTACATTATACAAAAACAATTTACATTTTTGTGATAAACGGTTTTACGTTCTGTATTTATTAAAACAGATCAATTCACCATAACCTACCTCCTTGTTTAACCTAACTTATGCCTAACTTAATATAACTCATCTTTTTCCTAAGTAACATTTTCTTGTGTTTCATCACAATAGAACTGTTAAGATTTCCTCTAGACGAGTGCTATCTGTGAGACTACATTTTTATAACGCTTCACAATTTTTGTATGTTGTGTAGATTTCTTTGCACAAACTATGTACTCAATTAATTTAACTTTTGTTGTGTACTGTAGGCCGTATAGTGAGTGTTTTGTAGTGAGTTTTGGCCATATCTTAACGTGGTATTTAAATCCAGTTTATTATTACTAATATAGCATAATTTTTATAGAACTTTTATAAATTGTGTGCATACTTCAAAACTTACACTAATTTATACTTATTTAGATTTATTTTATAAAATATAGCCTAATTTTAATGAAATCTTTGTATTAATAATTATAATGAATTGAAAGTATTAATTTGTTACCATGTTGTGCAACTAACCGTAGTTAACTATTACACTTATCTAATTCTTCTTTGTGCTTTTAAAATATTTCGAACAAGAAGTTTTTATTTCTTTACTAATTTTAATGGTTGCTAATTTATGGTTGTGAAGCACATTTATAATGTGTATTGGAGCTCAAAAATTGACTTGCCAATTTGATTTATCGGCTTTGTTACTATTTTAGTATTATTTAAGAAATGATTCTTACATATTTAAAAATGAAATATTAAATATTTCTGGTTGCAGCTAAAGATAGGATTTGTCAATTTATTTTATATCTATCAGTTGAAATTACGTGACATGAATACCAAGGGTTTTAAGTTTATGAGTTGTGCCATAAATTGCTTCATTAAGTCATTTTACAAGTATTTGTCAGTCTCATTTAATTCATTTAGTTCGTTCATACTCTCTTAAAGCAATTCATTTCCAATATGGCATGTAACTAGTATTAGTGCAAAATCAAACCCGTCCATTTTGTTTGTGCCTTAAAAGTTGAAAGTAAACTATAAAATATTTAATATGAAGCAAAAATCAACGATCATTGTTTCAATAAAATACTATTTATTTATAAGGTAAATAACAAATTTGTTGTGTTGTTAAACTTTTGCAGTATTGACAGTGCTACAACGCAATAAAAGTACTAACAACGAAAATAGTATTTATACTGTATTTACTTTATAGTTATAAGGTTAGGCAATTGGTTCTGATTAAATTATATTAAGGTAAATTAAATACATATAAACATGTTATTTATAGAAGTGGGAATTTGTAAATTATTTTGAGCCATAACCAAGTAAAATAATTTGACATATGTGAAATATTTTGAGTGATTTGTTTGATTAATCTTTAATTTTTGAGAATATGTTGTTATCACTGAAGAAGAAACTGGATATTTTATAAGTGTACTGTCTAGTCAAACTAAACCATTAGTTTAGCAGTTTTATGTTGATGTTTCAACATTATTACTATTGTTGAAAACTTAATTAATTTTTGTTATATTAACATTCAAGTTTTTAGTTATAATTTTACTAATTAAGTATCAGTGAACTGATGCTCTCAATAAACAATTTTAATAACAGTGTTCTCAGTCGAATTTAATACACCTGGTTCTCTGATTACTAAAGCAACTCATTTTTGAATCATTTTTTTGTGTGTGTACCTATTATACCATATATAATTTATTTGTCATTGTTGTGAGTCTTAAATTTTGAATTTTACCTAAAACAACAACTTTTTTTTAAATATTTCAATTATTGTTATTACCCAGAATTAGTGGGTAAATAACAAAAGCACGTAAATATATACATTTACATTATTTACATGTTTTCTAAATAATAATTTATTTTATTTGAAGTTCATTTATTATTTTATAGCCTACCTACGTTCATACATTGGCAAGCATTTGTTGCGTCTACACAAAGATATCAGCTGCTCAGCAATAAACAAACAGATGTATTTACTTGGAATTTTGCATGAAGCTTAATTTCTATACAAGGAACATTGATTTTGATGATTATGGATATTATTCCATGGAATTTGGTTGAGAGTTAGTGACCATAATGGCAACGAAAAAATCGTAGAATAAATAAATTTGTAAACAAATGAGTACAACTATATGACATTTTAACATATGAAATTGTAACAAATGTAGCCAATCTATCAAGAAATGTGCCATCTGTAAACTTTAAATTTTGTATGAACTTCATTTTTACTTAGACAGGGATGAGTTCTACGATGATGCATGTCCGTCTATTGGATTTTGCTAAGCCTAATATTGAAGCCTAATACTTAGTAGCTAAGTGTAATTTCTCTTTTGTCTGTCGGAGGGATGAAACATCTGTGTGGTTGTCTATGTGTACGTAGGACATCTTGAAAATGAAATGAGGTATAAATTTTAAACTTTGCATGCAGCCTCAGCTTCTGTTACAAGCAAGAAATAAGCCCTCTTACTTAACACATGGTGTGGCGTACACCTACTTTGTTTATATAGTGATATCTCTACCCTATAGTGCAGTGACTCAGTACTGTAAAATCAAAGACACCTTAAAAGCCAACTGTAGTGAACCAGCATCTTAAGTTTTTTTACTTTATAAGCAGAATTATGGGAACTTTCTAATTTTAAAGATATTATTAATATGCATAAAAATGCTTTATAGTTTTTCTCAAGTTTATAGGGAGGACCTGACATATTTGACTCAAGGGGAATTCACCAGTTTTATGGGGAAATATGTGAGGTTGGCAGTAGCATCACTTCTTGGGTTGTAACTTACATGGCTTTATGGAGGAAACTGAACTGTACTTTTGTATTTGGAGTATAAAGTTAAAACTTTTGATAGTCAAAAAGTAAATTTTTAGTGTCTTAATGTATGTGCATATATATATATATATATAGATAAAACAAATAAAGTAAGCCATTTCCTGTATTCAGTGTTATAGGAATTTATTAAGCTATAATATAATCTAGTAGAAGTATCTACATCACGAGGAAATAGACAAGTTTTAGTCTATCAGATCTTCTTAGCCAGGAAAGTTTTAGTAGAAAATTTTAATCTCCTGCACTGGCTAGGATGGTACTCTTGAAGCCAGGCAAACACTTCTTTTATGGATCTTATAATCGCAAAAGTAACAACTTCTTTGAATAGTAGCAATAAATTCACCTGATGTACTTCTGCTTTGGGAACGTAGTGAATTAGACTTGTGATTAGTACAACTGTGGGCTGAAGGCAGCGAACTGAATGGGTTACTGGAATACTTATTACTTTTTGCCTTTACTGCAGTTTGTACGTGGTACTGTGAAGACTGTTCTATTGCAGATTGTAAAGCACTTGCTTGAGTTGAAGGAATTCGAAGTACCCAGAAGTTTTTGTTAAATATTTGAATTTAGCAGCAATAAAAATTTAGGATTTAATCATTTCAAAAATTATAAAATCACTTTGTCACATCACCATTTTGATGTCATTGGGTTTCTAAATTATGTTGTGGAAACGCCTTCATTGAGTGGTTTTCTAAACATTTCTTTTAATATATATTCATGGCATTATTATGGGCTTAGCATCTGTCATTGCAGCATTTAGCTTCTTGCTGCCCTTAGGCCATCCTAGGATTTGCCGGCTTTCCCTCACCATCCGTAATACATACAATATACAAATAAACGTTGCTAAGAAGGCACTTTGGCCGACCGTCGCTGATGTCGGGGGAGGAGAAGTAAATATTGAAAACATAAAAGTTCAAGACAAATAAAACTAACAAATGATTTCATTATATTTTTCTGTGAACTTAGAGGCACCCTCCTTGTATTTGTTATATCTTGTACATGAATGCCAAACAAATTAAAAATATCTAAACAAACGATTCCACTAGTTTTCAATGTATTCTGGTTAGTGGTATGCACCACTCGTTAATGAGATAGTGGCATGCATTTTGTTTTTGTTACATCTTGAATATAAAAGTCAAAGAAAGCACATACGCTAAAGAAATTATTGCCATATGGTATAAGTATGTTTTGAAATTGGTATCATCAGCTTTATATAGATGCATAAGCAGTAAGCTTTAGGTGATTGGAAAATGATTTTGAACAAGGTAAAACAGTAACACAGTGCTCTAATTTTAAAAATTGGTTGACACTGCAGAAGGTATCTGTGACATGAGCCATATCATAATTAATAATCAGGGGCGACCAAGTGGACAACTGAGCAAATATTTTACACTAATGAGGTAGCACGAATGTCGATGGAGACTTCTTTAAAAGGAGTCCAAACAAGATTTATGGTTTTAAAAATGTTTAGTTGTGTATTATTATTTCAAACCTCCCCCTTTTTATGAGGTGTATGTTTTTTCTATCTTTACTAAAACTACCCATACAATTTTTGTTTGGAAGTGCTGCATCTAGTTTTTATTCGAAAGAAGACGGAACATGGTGTTTATACAACCAAAATTTGTTTCAACTGCCTACGGTCATAACCAACATTTCCATATACCCAAGGAAGTGATGCTTGAAATAAAGCCAATAAATATTTAGAGATTTGGTGCATCCTCAGCTTCTGGAAAAATGTGTGCAAGGGAAGATTTAAAATCTTGATGAGTCACTCAATATAGTTTGGTCTTTTATACTAATAAATAATCCAAAGAAGTCAATATCATAAACTTTTTGGTAAGTGAAAATAAAATGAGCGAGGAGATCAGGACTGTCCAAGACATTTTGTGTAGGAGCAGAAGATCAGCCATCTTTCTTGTTGTCGCCAAAAGTGGAAGTCCATAAATTTACCAAGAGGTGGAATAAAAACAGATTAAATGTGATCTGTAAAGGAATCAAAGAAATGCACTGGAGTATCAGCCGGTAAACTTCACTTACAAGGCTTAGTTGTCAAGATAGCTTGAGAGCCACTCTATTAGAGAACCAGTTATTACATACAGAGTTTCACAGCAAGGAGGTTGATCCTGTCAAAAGATTTGGAAAAATGTTGGAAAATGCAATCAATTTGGTATGATTCTTGATAAGGCATAAGTCATGTAGGTTTGTAGTAAGATGAGATTTGTTGAGATGGATCTTCCTCTACGAAACCCATGTTGTTCGTCAAAAATTGAATGTTTAAGGCTAAAACGTAAGTTTGTCCCATATAAAGCTCTGAAATATCTTTGCAAAGACAGTTGAATGGCTATGGGTGTGCAGTTTGTAACTTCAGATATTAAGCCGGATTTGGAAATAGGTATAACGTGACTAAGTTTTAGGTTTGATGGAAAAATATCACTTCTAAGTAAAAATTTTGATAAATGTAGAAAGATGAGATGCTAAAACAGGAGTATTTCATAATTGCAGGTGGTATATGAGTAGGTCCCATGTCTTTGTTGCAGCACTAAGCTTCACTTCAACTTTTTGAAGAGTTACGGTAAGACTACGTACATAAAATTTCGTGCCAAAGTCAAAGGTACCATAGTAGAGTAACATATCAGTATAAACAGATTTGAAGAAATCTGCAAACTCTTCACACTGGGATCCTGAATCCTCTGCTTCATTACCGGTGCAAGTCAAGTGGGATGGGATGGTTGTGGTCTTAAGGTTATTGATATACGACAAAAATACCGTGATTATGTTAGTCATAGTAGACCTCAGAATGTCTGAATATCTATAACAATGATTTTCCAACCGTTAGCATTAACTCATGATCTAAACGAAAGAGATGCTTAAACTCATAAAAGCAAGTTTCAACAGTTGTCCTAAACTGTTTTTGGGTGGTTTCTTTGTGATTACTAGTAAGTTGCTTAAGTAGGTTAAGCTTTGTATCCAGGTAAAAGCAGCATGTGTGCCACACTTATAGTCAATTTTAAAGTCAATAAAAAATAGAGAGAATGATTCACATCTTGTGGAATCATCTCCTCATCCACACTGTATTAATGCACTCTCGAGTCATAAAAGGGAGTAAATGTGAGGTCGAGATTCGTGATTTTGTTGTGCTGATGCTGTCCAACAGCTTTGTTTAGTTGATAATGCTTTCGGAGCACCAGCAAGCATAACAAAGACACTTTTCATCCCAGGTAGTATATGTTTGATTAAAGACCCTAAGAATGAGGAAGATTGTGTTTGTTTAATTAAACGAAGTCACTTCAACTACATCATTGCAAAACCTTTCATACTTTCATTCATTTCCTAATGATATTGAATGGTTTTGTACGTCTGAAAAATTTTTAAAATAATCTTGGTAGGCCTGTTTTTGTTAGAAACGTTTAATGCCGAACGTAAATTAAATGGAGTCACTTAATTTTTGTAGTGTCGCTTATATGCTGATATTCAGTCTTTGGAATTAGCAGGCATTCCTGATGAATATATTACGTGTACGAGTAAACAAAGGTTAATTGAAAGTTGCACTTGTGCCAGCTTCATATATGTTATTTCAACGTTAGCTTAATATAAAAGGCAGTGGCAACTTCAAGCTAAAATCAATCGCTCAGCTGATGTTGGCAGACATTTACAGCTGACAAAAAGCGTCTGCTAGAGTACTTTTCGTCTGCATTGCCGATTGCATGCATCGCAATCCTGGGAAAGGTTTATTTTAGTCGTGTAGGTCAAGTTGTTAGTGTTGTGTGTTGTTCAGTTGTAACGATTGGAAAAGTCAGTTGGACATTGCTATAAGTGATAATGCCCCAGATCTGCATTGCCTAGAACATCAGTTTTATGTTGACAGGTATGTTTTATTTATAAATAAAATCCATTAGAACAAAATCACTATTAATACACAATCAAGTTATTACAATATGACACGATTATTTGGATTTTCATTCAGAAAATTAGCAACAATAATATAATAGTATTATGTTTTGTTCATCATAATACAAAGCTTCAAGTGATATAAAGTTAAGGAATTGTCATTAGTTATTTTTAAAATATGTGTATTGCTAACTGTTCGTAATTTAAGAATATAATTAATCCATTGTAAAACGTCTTTTTATGATAAGAAGATGAATTAAATTTTAATTGTAAATAAATAAACATTTTTGTGCGTACTGTATACATAACTTTAAAAATAGGGTTAGAAGTAAGAAAAGTACATGCAATAGGCTGGACTACATTTTAAGCACCTAAACAAATTCTACTACTATAAGAATTACTAGATCTAAACTTCCTTCACTTAATAATCATATCTAAATATTGCTTATTTTAAATGTTCGTGTTTCTGACCAATGTGACACCTAAAGAAGTCTGGTGTATATCGTAGTTAGCTATCAAATGCTTTTCAAGTCTCGATGATTGTAAGAGTTACAAGATTAGTATAGTCAGTTAGCTAATACAAAAAGACCATTACCTATATACTGTAGTTTGAGCCTATTTTAACACGTTGACTGCAGCAGACCGCTTACGAAGCACTATCATAATTAGAGTACTTTGTTTCGGAAAGAAAGCCCCGTTGCAGGTGTATAAAAACGCGGAAGTCAACTGAAGTTATAAACATGTAAAAATTACACATAATAAAACATAAATTAAATAATTAAGACATATACACGATAAGTAATATATGGTACACATAGATGCCGAAGCGGCCTCTCAGGAGTCAAACATTCATTGTAAATTATGTATCGTGTATATGTAATTTATTGAATTGTGTATTTTATTATGAGTTATTTTGTACATGTTTTATTATGTGTTATTTTACATGTTTTAACTTCTGCATTTTTATACACCTGACGATGGGACTTTCGTCATGAAAGATCTAGTGACAATTCTACAAAGACGAATTTTGGAACTGTGGACAAGGTAAAATACCATATATTTATCTAATAAGTAGGTTTAGTTTGTAAAACACAGATTCATTTTCTATAACCATTTGAAGTAAGTTATTGTTGAGGTAATAAATGTGGCCGTGTCGCAAACATTATCTATAAACAGCCTAGTGATATTTTGCTGTTGCTACTTTGTTAAGTTGCTTGCATTCTTAATATTACTTAATCTAATTTATAAGACACTAATTCAAAGATTAGAGACAGACAGACAAAAATACAGAAAATAAATTTTTACAGCCCCCAAACAGACAGAGAATTTGCGTCACCTCACTTTATAGGCTCCAATGGTGTTCAACCAAAACCAATGGATAGACATGCACCATTATCAAAATTATTGTTATATATGTAAAAATGAAGTTTCATGTAAAATTAAACATTTTCAGATGAAATTGTTCTAGAGATATCCTGTGGATAATTAATCTAATCCACTAATTAATCCAAAGAGCTAATGCTCAGCCAAATCTCTTAAATGGTCTGACATCATCATCAAACACGATTTTGACATTGTTACTGCAAAATGTCATGTCAATAGCTCATTTTATTCTCTAGATATCCTGTAAGAACAGACAGTTAGAAGACTAAGTTTGCCAACTCTCTGAGTAAATAGGAAAATATACAAAATTTCAAGTCTGTAGCTCAATTTTTTCATGAGATACTCCTTTTTCTTATAAATTTTGCTAACTTTCATCCAAATGGTATAGACGAACATGCATCATAAAAAAATTCTATTTCATGTAGAAATAAAATTTAAAGTGTACAAGTTAAATCATCCTCAAGCACACTGCAGATAGTTAGGCTAGGCTATTCCCAGCCAAATCCTGATGGACATTATCCTAATCAACTTTGATGTTGCCTATGTAGAAATAAAGTCACATGCGAAATTTCAAGTCCAAAGCTCAATTAATTCTCAAGATATTCTGCGAAACACACACTTATACACAGATACTGAAGAGAAAATGCTGTCAGCCCTCTTATTGGTAGCAAAATATAAAAAATTCTGAGTCTATACCTCAATTTGTTCTCGGGATATCCTATGGAAAGTTAAGCTTCGCTACATCTCTTAAATGTCAGGGAATTTTTATGCGCTATCATCAAACCCAATGTTACCTACATAGAATTGAAGTTTCATGTAAAATTTCAAGTCCACGGGCCAATTTGATCAAAGATATCACGTGGATAGACAAACAGACAGAAGAGAAATGCTACAATACAACAACACATTGTCATAGTAGAATGATGCTTGGTGACAAGCACAGCGATCTGTTTAGATTACACAGTAGATAAACCAAAATGTATAACAAGCTATGCTACTAAGTTTCTCATATGTGGTAAATCGCTAACACATGACTTATTATGGAGTTTTTGGTATAAACGGATTTGTTGTAGAATATTGTATGTTTTTACTCTTGAGAAATTTAATTGAATTTTATTTTTGAGATGGTTTTTTTCAGTTTACAAACTTGAACAGGTCACCATTTTGAAATCATTATGCTTACATACAACATATAAATTTACAGTCATACGCTTACAATAGCAAATTTCATAATGTGATTGCTATGTTGGTTCAGAAATAATAATTATGTTTAAACCAAAAAAGTGAAATTTTTATGTTGAAAAATTTGTTACTAAACTAAGTGGAGTTTCAGAATTATTATAAAACATTTTTTTAAATCCAAATTTGGTGTAACATCTGAAAATGTACGGGTTCTCAACATTTTTCTACATCCTCTATAATTTGTAATAGTATTTGTAGAAAAAACATCTTTGAACTTCTATAAATAAAAATGAAATGTGAAAAAATTAGGTGTAGGATAGAAGTTAATGTATTCCAAATTGAATGTGGATAAATAATGGTAAAAAAGATTGCTTTACTGCATTTGGAGGATAGAGCGGAGGTCTGTTTGTTGGCGGAGCTGTTAATATTATGCATATTACCATACTGTTTTTACAATTCTAAGTGACTACATAGATTATACAGTGTTGCATTTCAAAATAAAACTGTTGTGTTCACTGTGTAAAGTTAATTGACAAATATTGATAGGATAACATGACAGGGATGGGGAGGAGTTGGTGGTGGAAGTAAAGGGGAGGTAGAGTATGTTACACAGGCTTATTCAGTCAAACTTTTCTATATTTCATTTGAGCTCATATTTCTAAATTCCACATATATAGTAAATAAAACTAACCCTCATCTGTCAACTTTAAACCTACAAAATGTTTTCATTTCTCAAGAAGTATTATTTAAAATAAACTCATTTTACGGTATTCATTTGTTATACCGGTAATCACGGTTTTGTTTTGTATTTTAGAGATACCTCTAGGTTTGATAATTTCACCGTAATGAATAAAAATCAATGAAAAAATATCTTTTAGAAACTGTATGTAGTTTAAAACAACTGTTACTGTTACACATTTAAAAAAAATCTCTTAAGAGGTTAAAAAATCTCTTAAGGGGTTAAAATAGCGTCTTTTCAAGTTATAAAGGTATATCTCAGTTGCTAGTCATTGTGCAGCAAAACTGGAATGGGTTTTAGAATATTCAGGTCATTTAACACAATGACTGCGGCAGCTGCCTTAGGGCATGCTGGATCTTTACACAACTCAAGATCACTCAATGTACAGACCAGCAGTGAATGTGTTAATTATATGTATCATGGCTAGGCAGTTACTGTATACTAGTTTAACACATTGGTTATGTCGTATGCCCGAGGGATCTTCAGACAATGAAGGTCACTTATTATTGTTAAATTTATTATTATTAGTCTTTTTTAATATCACGTAAATATTTAAGTCCAGAACTGTACAAGGATTTGAGACATAGTCGAAGCTATAGTAACATAGTACTCAGTGACTAATATAAGTGAACATGATAATAAGTATAGTATTTAATGGACTCCAACCAGACTTGGTGTTAAAGTTGCACTTAAACTTGCTTTTGATAAATTTTTTAACCAACCACAATTAATAGAATTTCAAGATAATGGCCACTGGCATAAATGTATAAAACATTTATAATTTCACACAATATGGATCATAAGTTAAACATTTTAGTGCAACAAGTTCTTGTTACATTTCAATTAATATTCAAAATAACGACTTATCAAAGTTTTAAAAGGGAATAGTTTTATAAACAATATTTAACATCATAGAGCAAAATTGAAGAGGGTTTTAGAAATATCAAGTCTTTTACAAAAACTTTTGTTCTCATACTTTCGCTAACTGTTGGTAATTCTCTTATGAACAAAGTTTTGAGAAATGTGCAATAACAGAGGAAATACCAGTGAACACAATTAAAACTGTAATTTCAGACAGTAACTGAAATGAAGTGATTATAAATATGTTTCAATCAAAGCCAATCATAAATTTCAATATGGTGGCAATTTATATTAATTTTTTGAAATATTTCATCATTGTAATTTAACAATATTAGATCATTTAATTATAATATCTTATATGATGGAGTCATATATTTTTTATCAAGTCATATATCAAACAAAAATATATTGTTTAAGTAAAATCTAAATGATTAGAAACCACTGTGTGCTTATAACTATTTAAGTACTGTATTAAGTATCTAAAAGTTGGGGTTTGAATTTTTTAAAGTTAATATATTAATATACCGGGCATTAAAGAGTTATTGCCATATAAACGAGTTAGTATAAATAAATTCATATTAATTTCTTATTGATTATCTTATTCATTTGACATTGGAAGATTTTACATGAAATGTTGTTTTTTTTGTAACTGAACCAGGAGGGATATTTTTCAAATACATTTCTGGTATGTAAAGATAAGAATCTTTTTTTAATAAATCATTAAAGTTTTATTGTAAAAAATAAGTGGTTGAAAGATATTTAAAATTGTCAAAAGTATTAAATCTAATCTGTTATAGTTATATGATAAGGACTTAGACTCCATTGCTTTGTTACAACATGGTGTCTAAATATTGGAATCTGGACATTAATAGAAATTGAGACACATTTATTCTTTTATTATGTTACATTATTTTCAATCTTGAGGTCTTAAGATGTTTTAGATACATGCTCATAAAATAGGGTATTTGGAGAAAAGAGACATTCTGTGCTCAAGTAGAAGTCTTTCTAATTTCTCATGTCTATAGTGCTATTTTTGGACAGGTTTCAATGTGGGTGAGACAGCGATGAAAAATGATTTCTTTGCTTAAGGCGTCTTTTGCACTGACCAGTGTGACATATATATAAATGATTAAGAATGTATTTTCAGGTCTTTATTTTGTTAATACAATTTTTAATTAAACATTTCTTTTGATAGAAATTATATCTGTAAATGAAGTATCTCTCAAGAACTTAATAACCTTACTCCTCCAGTACAAAATTGTTAAGTTCAAAAAGCAAGTGAAAATGTTGCTTCTGAAAAAGGTTATACAAGGAAGAGATTCTGTCTCGCTCCTTGCTTTGCTTTCATGTTCATTTAAGGATTATGTAAGTCTCTTGTAAGTTTCTCTCATTGCAAGTATTAACAGTATACGTGTAACACGTATATGCAGGTTTTGATTTCCAAACACAGATGAATCGTTTGAGTTTGAAAGAAGTGCATGCATACCTAGCTAGCTCTCTCTTTAATATAGTAGAGGAAACCCATCTGACGAATAGAATAACGTACCATAATGGTCCATACTTGTTTGTCTCATAAAAATGCTGCTTTGGGATTTTAGTTTCCCATTGGATCCAAAAAAGAAATCAGGAGACAAAGAAGAAATGCAGGTACAGTCCTTGGCATCCATACCCAATCTTGGCCTATCCCCGTAATCACAATGAAAGGAAGAATTTCAATCCATTTTCTTTTTCTGTCCCTCCCTGACAAAAGTTATAGATCACTAGAACCCCCAATTCAATTTCTCTTGACTGCGGCAGTTAGATAGTCGAAAAAAATATGATGAGCTGCACCTGAAGTGGCTGTGTATAAGATACATGCTCTCTTTGATGCAAGCTTCCAACACCACAAATTAATTTGTTCTGAGAGCGTTTCTTATATTGGTGGAAAATTTCAATATTTCAGAAGATCTTAAAAAACTTCTAGTGCAGCGGTATAAACAAACTTTCCCCTTGTTCTGCATTACTAGTGATTGTACTTCTGAGCTTATCTTTCTAATACTCTTCAATGAATTTTCTCCTTGTACGCTTCACCCTTTGTTTACTGCCACTACCTTTTAATCATAACTACTGTGAATTGTCCCTGACACCAGTCAAGAACTTCATCTTAAACACTATTTTTTGACCAAAGAGAAGAAAGATCTTCCTTCAAATCTTTGTGGCCTTTGGACAACTAAGAATCACCATAACATGTCAAAAGGTTCCTATTTTAACAACAATGAAAATTTAAATCATAAGGAACGTGTTCATAATGTATCAATAAAGTGGCTAGGAAAATTATATCAGTCTGTCTGTCTGTTATCTTATTTTTTTCCGAGGCTGTTCTTATTTTTGAAAGCAAGTTTTATCCACTATTGGCTTGCTAGACCTGACGTAGCTTCACCAGAGCCCCGTTAGCCGTCTCTTTGAGCCGTTGCCCGTCCCTCACGACGAGGACGAGGGGTTGGACTTAGAGGGACTACAGAGAGAAGGGGACTACAGAAAATACAGGTGGAGGAAGAGGAGACCTGGAATGATAGACAAAAGTGGAGGAGGCTGTGTACGACGACCCGTGATAACGGAAACGTCTGATGATGATGTCTGTCTGTTCAATACCTCAAGAACAAACTGGCTTGAAATTTTGCATGAAACTAAAATTTCAAAACAAAAAGAAAACATTGATAGGCAACATTGAAATCGATGATGGTGCATGTCACTACGTGGGATTTTGTTGAGCGGTAGCGAACATTTTTACATTAGTATTATGGGTAACCATGATCGTAATGAAAAAATCGCAGGAAAAATACATTTGTAAACAAACCGAGTACTATCATGTGACATGGTAACAATTGTAGCCTAACTATCACAATGAAATGAGCTATAGACTTGAAATTTTACATGCATCCTTAGTGAATCCTGTTACACAACACATGGTGTGAAGAACTTTTATCTTGTTATAAAACTGTCAATGGATAACTATTAGAGGTCCTTAATACAACTTGAAAGGATACTAAAAGATTGTTATATGATTCATGATGAAAAATTCTCTAGAATATTTTTCAATATACACATTTTTCTTGGCAAATAACTGTTAATATTCTATTAGTAGTTGTTTTAATTGTCTATAATTTATTTAGAGAGCTAAAAATCACCACAAATCCAATGGTACTTTCGTGGTACATTCGTAGATATTCGTGGTATATATCGTTTATACAGTTTACTTAATTTTTGCTATGACTGAGTCTCAAAAGCTGAGAGCACCTAGAGAGATAAGAAACAGCAGACATGTGGTGACATTTTGTAAGGACTGTCCAAATCAGTCAACAATGCCCCTATAGAATGTTTCAAGCAACACAGTGAATAGAGGGCAAATGAACTGGCATTGTTGTTGTATTTGTTGTTATCTTTTACTTTTCAACTCTGTTTTGTCATTTTGTAAGGTTTGAAAACAATTGCTTTTTAAATAAGTAAATGGTATAGTATTTCTTGTAAACATGTGTATCTTTATAATAATTTAGTTAATGTGGAAATATGTTAGAATATAGACAACAATTTTTTTAAAGATGGTTAGGTGTTAGCTTGAGTGTAATATGGTGGGCTCACACACAGGCTTTTGCAACATGTGTGGCCCACCATGAGCAAAACAGACAGCGATGATAAATATTATAATTCTATAAAAAAAGAAAATAAAAACCAAGTAATGGAGCTACTAATAATGTAAATCTGTATTATAGAAAATGAAAAAATAGGACAGAAACATGAATGTATAAGTAAAGATGTATACAATATTTTTGATTATGCAAAGCAAGGTTCTGTGGCCACTTATTTATAAATTTCAGTAGTATGAGGGAAAAAACATTCATAATGAAAGTTATAAGTTAATACAAATTGAAAATAAAAACTAAATAATGTGAGCACCTCTATGAGTATTGCTGTCTTCAAACCTGCATAATAAATAAAAATAAAAATAAGTACCTGCAAAACCTGCAAAATAAGTGAGAATTAAGTCTTCCTGAAAACATTTCAGTGAGTATGAATTTCAATGTTAGCAGTATTTTTGTTCAAGCAAAGTGAGCTCATGCATTAACTTATTTGGCCTATTAATTATCCTATTTTTGTGTTTGAACCAGAGGGTTGACCAAATTTGAGACAATGCTCATGATCGTTTCATGCATGCATTATTTACTTTGACCAATTACGTGATAAGGATTTTCCTATTGTGAGTTTGTTTCAAGATGGTGGTCACAAAAAGTGATTATAAATAATAAATGGGGATGCTATTAAAAGGTTGAAAGTTATTAAAACGTTAATTTATATCGCACGTATCAGAGTCGGTGTTCAACTCTCTGTTGTAATTTTCCAGAACTGAAAAAGTATCAAAAAGTAATTTATTTCAATTTCTTTTTTGAGCAGAATTAATTATATTCGTGCATAATAGTTAATTTTATACTTTTGTTTTGTGATCTAGTGATGATTAAACAGCACTGTTGTATCATCAGTTCAATAGATTTGTAATTTACATACAGTAGATAGCGCATTCTAACTAAACATCTTTTTAAACATTATTTTGCCTGAAAGCATTATAAGTGCAGTTAATACTATAGCGAATTCCCTAATTGTTGTAGAGTGTGAAACGAGTGACCTATCTAAAATGGCAACAGTGCGACCTGCCTGCAACATAAAACAGGTGACGTTGGTAGGGTGGGGGGGGGGCACAGAAATGTTAATGAAGGCGGCTGAGTAGCTCTTCTACTTCATTTTAATGGTCCTTAAGCACAAGTACATCTCGGCACCTCGATGCCTGTTTCCTCTGGCGGTAAACCGTTTTGGATTTCAAATTGCGTACGTGCAACATCAGGGACGTGTCATTTCCACTATGATATTTCTTGATTTGGTTGGCTGGTGTTTCAAGTGACTTTGATTGAAAATTCATTCTAACGTTTCCTTTCGGTTAGTTAAATTCTGGTTTGATGATCTGTAGTCCAACTATTGTGGAAAACCGGAAGCCTTTCTGTGCGTCCTTTCTTAAGGGAATACTCATGAGTAATTATTGATCTTAAACTAAGGATGTTTCAGTTCACCATGAGTGATGATAAACTGTATTAATAGGCATTTTCTCCGTAACAAAGTTTTTTTTATAATAGGTTATAACTGTTTATTTAACAATATAATATTCCGTTTCGTACTGAATGTTCGAATAAACGTTTTGTACAAACTGATGGCACCGGTTTGGCCCAAAAAAGTCCTTTCAAACTTATACATGTTTGTTTTCAGTCGCAATGTTATTGTCATAGCACAATAAGAATTCACAGCTATTATCTACTTTTTGTTGAAATAATTTCCGCCACAGAATATTTATCAGTGAGAATTACAGTTATACTTGCAATAGCGTTTTATTAAATAATTGACTTCAATTCAGTGGTCCCGGTCTTCCTATAAACTTTATGGAAGGAATGAAAAATGCTCTGACACAGGTATAGGCTTACTTTTACCCCGTAATTTCAGGACTGAGTTAAACTGTTTGTTTCGTGGATATTACGTTTTAATTAAAGAACAAAACAATGTTGAATTAGTAATAGTAATCACTTCTTACTTGTACTGAAAATGAACTGAACTAAAGATTGGCGAATTCCAGGAGAATATGATTTTGAGTGTCACCTATTAAGCCTATTATTTTGATTTCTACACTCGTAATTAAATACTAGTAATCACTTCCTATTTATTGCGCTGAAAATGAACAGAACAGAAGATTAGTGAGTTCCAGGAGTATATGATTTTGATTTACCACACTCGTAATTAAATACTAGTAGTTACTTCCTACTTATTGCGCTGAAAATGAACAGAACAGAAGATTAGTGACTTCCAGGAGCCTATTATTTTGATTTCCACACTAGTAATCACTTCCTACTTATTGCGCTGAAAATGAAGTACTAGTAACCACTTCCTACTTGTGCTGATAATGAACGGAAGAGAAGAATGGTGAGTTCCAGGAGTATATGATTTTGATTACCACACTCGTAATTAAATACTAGTAGTAGTACTTACGACTTTTGCTGAAAATGAAACGGAACAGAAGATTGGTGAGATTTGGATTGGTACCTTGCCCAGGAGAAAAAAAATCCATAGATAGTTACGATTGGTTTGGGGTTGAAAGTGGTGCATAGCGTGACCGCTAAGTAAATAAACCGATACAACGGGTATTGAAGGACCCAACTGAACGTAACGGTAAAGTCTTTACCAAACTTACAGTAACTTTTGCATTTCTTTGCGATATTTCTTCACGGAGTTACTTACAACTTCGCTGCCATTTGATCTTTTTACTCCAAAATCAATAGAGCAAGGCAATCTTGAACCAAGAAGAGGAACCTATGCTTCAAGTTTCAAGTTTTCAGAACCTTTCAATTGTATTTAGATTTACCACACATACGGGCAGATTACTCGATTTTAAGGAGGACCTGTAAGGTTCATAATAATGAGGTGGGTACACAAAGGTAGAATAAAAGTATGGTAGTTTTGCGTAATAAAAACCATTTAATGATCTCTGGGCGCCGTAAATGTTTTAAACACCTTGTACCATTAAGACATAGTATTTAAAAATGGCATCCTCCTACCTATACTACCAACAAAATATGACATGAGTTGTAGAATATAATATAATGTATGAGTGAATCTTTGTCCACTTATATTAGTCCGAATTTTGTCCACGTATATTAGTCAGAACTTTTGTCCTCGTATATTAGTCCACGCGGAAAGGCGTCCTCTCATGATGGGTCCGATAGGATCGAATCCGCCAGGGTCGAAAGCTGCATTAGTTCGGTAACTCCGAAAGTGAAGTCGTCCGATAGCACAGAGAATAATCCGCCAAGGTCGAAAAAAGGACTTTCCGTCAGCTACGAATTCTCAAGCACACATTCCCATAACACCGAATACTTATGCGTACAGTCCGCCAGCCCCGGATCGGTGTGACGTATAGTGGAGAGATTTAACACCAAAGGGAGTGTACTGAATAGTAGACCGAGCCGGAAGTAGGGAATTTCAACCCAGCCCTTAGCTCGAAGTAGATTACAAGAGCCGGAAGTAGACACTTTTTATTTGAGTAGACATCTCCGATCCATCTATCCTTTGTTGTTTTTTGACCGGGACAACGAGGCAAATATAACTATGGCATCGGAAGCATAATTCATTCGAACCAGAATTAATCTTATGCGTACAAAATTGGAAATAATTTATTTGGACCGAAATACGAACCGTATGGACACAAACTAATGTACATTCTTGATCCATGCTCTAGAATATGTATACCGGGTGAGTTTTTTAAAGTGATCCAATAGCTAACTTTTTAAATTACCCGACTTAGCACCACACTTTAAATTTTAAACTTGCTCAATTTTAAGTTTCATTCAGGAATACACTTTCAAATTTTTTGAAGATGGCCGCTATTTTCCAATATGGTGGCCAACTTTAAAATCTTTTATGGAGCGCAATGTATTTTATGTTATTTTTAGATTCTACTCTACAAAATAAGAAATTTTTGCTATTGAGAGTTTTTCAATATCTCTAATGGTTCAGGAGCTACGTGGACTGGAAGCTTTCATCATCAGTGGCGTGAACTCTTAAAGCACGTTTAATCAATGTTAGTTTTATGTATTGTTAGTGTTTTGTTATGCGTGTGTAGTTTGTATGTGTTTTGATATTAGACATATTTTACGTTGAGCATTAATCAACTTTTCGACTCATCACTCGACCCATGCTTTAATTTAAGATTTCCATGTTTTCCTCTGTGGGCCGTCCCCCCATGGTTGGCATGTCATAGTAATAGCAAGGAAAAATAGTTTACATAGCCATATGACACTGTGCATAGTTTATAGATGTTATCTGCTATGGTTTGTAAAATATTAAGCCGTACCCAGACTTTTCAAACACCTTGTGTGTATATATATGTGTGTGTGTGTGTGTGTATATATATATATATACCCTAGAGGACTTTCTCGAAGCCATGCTACGCGACGACTGAGACGCTGTATTGGATTGGTCGGACATTGTCTAGAGGTTGATCATACATCGGGGGGATTGAGCACCTTAGTTTATCTATGAACGAAAGTCGAATCTAAACATGCAAAGGAATGTGGGATGAATTTTAATGAGCCAGACGCTTTTCGACCTATTAGTTCTTTCGACCTTGAAATAACTAATAGGCTACAACACCGTAGGCCTAATTACCAAGTCAGATCGCGAAGCCTGTTACGAAAAGGATGAGTATTTCTTAGACTCTACACTGCTACACTGGACATTTCTACATTCTATTTTGAAGTTTTCATTTCTCAATAGCTGGTTTGACCAAAGAAGAATTGAAGCTCAAATCAACGACTCAAACACTGTAATTCTGTTGTCTCATGCACGTAAACACATCCCAAACCTTTCGCCAGTTACGATGTTTGGATCCAAAAATTGATTTTTGGTTTGCGAAATCAACAACTAGAAAGACAACTCACAACTCTTATTAAACAAAGAGTGTGTCCAAGAAAGACCTCTCCAGCTTTTTACAGCTCAATACATATTAGCGTACAATTTGATAATTTCAAATAATTCAAAAATTGAAGTGATATTGTAGTTTATTGTATTGAAAAATGATTGCTTGGATAAAAAAACCGTAGTTGGCGGAGCGTTATCGAAGCCTATCACTCGTTCGATAGGTTGTGTCGCGTACCTTATAAAGTTCTGCAAGAAAGTACCAATATAAAAGGACGAGCTGGAAATCACGTTCTATAGGCTGCGCCTTCGAAACAGGCAAGCAGACGTGACTTATCACAACCTCTTTTGATAAGTAAAGCTTAAACAGCATTTAGTTTGGAGCTTAATTATCTACCACTTACAAAGTAGTACTTTGGAAAGGCACTTCTTAAAATCAGGTCACAATTTCACCTATATATAAAAGCTAAATAATAATTGTATCAATACAAAAACTAGTATTTTAATGCCTGTTACAACCATATTCCAATAATTATTTTAGTATAATAGTTTATTACACTACGAGCAAGTAACAAACAAGTGTTTGTTAGATTTTATATAGTGTTTTTTTCAAAAACATTTACCTCGAATGTGGTTTTGAAGTAACATAATAAACTTTTTTCTAATGCCTTGTTAACAAGTATTATATCAAAATGTTTACAATTAGCCTATTAACATTATATAACAAACCTATGTTTTATTGCTTTCCGGGTAATGATTGCTACTAAAGCCATATAAAGCATTTAATTATTAGGAAACACCTCCCGGAAAAATGGATTTATAGTCAAGCATCAATTACATACAAATTATAGATATAGCAATTTTACCCCGATTCATCTAGTCGATAATCAATCGAAAATCTATTTGTGCTGAAAATGAACAGAACAGAAGATTAGTGAGTTCCAGGAGCCTATGATTTTGATTTACACACTCGTAATTAAATACTAGTAATCACTTCCTACTTGTTGTGCTGAAAATGAACAGAACAGAAGATTAGTGAGTTCCAGAAGCCTATGATTTTGATTTACACACTCGTAATTAAATACTAGTAATCACTTCCTACTTGTTGTGCTGAAAATGAACAGAACAGAAGATTAGTGAGTTCCAGGAGCCTATGATTTTGATTTACTCACTCGTAATTAAATACTAGTAATCACTTCCTACTTGTTGTGCTGAAAATGAACAGAACAGAAGATTAGTGAGTTCCAGGAGCCTATGATTTTGATTTACACACTCGTAATTAAATACTAGTAATCACTTCCTACTTGTTGTGCTGAAAATGAACAGAACAGAAGATTAGTGAGTTCCAGGAGCCTATGATTTTGATTTACACACTCGTAATTAAATACTAGTAATCACTTCCTACTTGTTGTGCTGAAAATGAACAGAACAGAAGATTAGTGAGTTCCAGGAGCCTATGATTTTGATTTACACACTCGTAATTAAATACTAGTAATCACTTCCTACTTGTTGTGCTGAAAATGAACAGAACAGAAGATTAGTGAGTTCCAGAAGCCTATGATTCTGATTTACACACTCGTAATTAAATACTAGTAATCAGTTCCTACGTGTTGTGCTGAAAATGAACAGAACAGAAGATTAGTGAGTTCCAGGAGCCTATGATTTTGATTTACTCACTCGTAATTAAATACTGGTAATCACTTCCTACTTGTTGTGCTGAAAATGAACAGAACAGAAGATTAGTGAGTTCCAGAAGCCTATGATTCTGATTTACACACTCGTAATTAAATACTGGTAATCAGTTCCTACGTGTTGTGCTGAAAATGAACAGAACAGAAGATTAGTGAGTTCCAGGAGCCTATAATTTTGATTTACCATAAATATCATAGTAATTTAGTACTAGTAATCACTTCCTACGTGTTGTGCTGAAAATGAACAGAACAGAAGATTAGTGAGTTCCAGTAGCCTATGATTTTGATTTACTCACTCGTAATTAAATACTAGTAATCACTTCCTACTTGTTGTGCTGAAAATGAACAGAACAGAAGATTAGTGAGTTCCAGGAGCCTATGATTTTGATTACCATAAATATCATAGTAATTTAGTACTAGTAATCACTTCCTACCTGTTGGGCAAAACCTTTAAAAACTAAAGAACAAACATAGTTATTCGAATGTTTTATTGTTTTGGTAAATTATTTAAACTTAAATTTTAGTGTTAAATCCATAAATTTGTAACCTGTCCCTAACTCCATGTTATCCAGAAACACAATTTTACGTCATATTATTGTACCAAAGAAGAAAGTATTACGATGGCGCAAAAATTTGCGGTTATGATAAAAGTATACATTTTAAATTATATTAGTATTATTAGACGAGGTAGTAGTACGTCACACCAGCCCATTACCTTCTGGTGACGTCCAGTTGTCAAATATACAGCATACAGGGTTTAGAAAAGAAATGTTTACGTCTTCCTAGCAGACAAAAGAATCCTATGCCAACCTACTGAGTGATTAGTCATACTACATATGTTGACATGCGCTTTCGTAGAACCTATCCTGGTCTATGCAAAATTTAGAATCTGCAGATGACATTTATTGAGATATCCTGCCACTTAATACATTCACATTTTTGATCATTAAGTTTTAGAGCAGTGATTAAATAATAAAAGTTCCGTTGTGGTAGAGAGTGTGACCAAATTTTAAAATTAACTTTCCACCGTTATGCTTTTTGGATTTTCTCTTATATTGCTGTATGAATAAGCTATATGTGTTAAAAATCTTATATGACTTTACTCAACTCGTTTACAAATATATTTATTCTGATATTTTTCGTTGCCATCTTGGTTATCAATAGACCAATATAAAAATATTTGAATGCTAAGTCCAGTTCACCATCATTTTTATTGCAGCGTCTGGCATCTGAAGCTGTCTCATACTTGACTCCTGGAATCTGGAGTCATACCACCTTTAATATCTTCAATAGAAAAGTTTCCCGTTAAGAGATAAGGAGTTACTTCCTTCAGGTTATGAAGAGCAACAATTTGCTACTGTTTATTACTAACTGAAACGGTCGTGGTAAACAATAGCCTCAGAAATGGTTAGATAATAATGTATCATTAAAGTATCCGTAGTGGAATAGTCGGTGTTTTCACACGACCCTCTCAGCCTTGCTGTTTCCTTTCTATTCTCGGAAACGTAGCATGTGGAGTCAGGGTGTGGTCGGGACTAACTTAAGACCACTACTACAATTATCCCCTTGACTGGAACTGTTACGTGTTCAATTTATTACCTTTGCAGGTTAATTTGCATCCAAAAACTATTAACCGTGGTATTGCTGCAATTACCTTTGCCCTTTTACTGCATAGACATCATCTTCGTGTGATGTCAGAATGAGTTACCGTCTCATACTTAAGTTGTGAACACCGCTAATCAAATTCCTTTAGGGTGAAATTAGATCATCAAGTTCGAGTTATAGAATTTCAAGTCTCCAGAATTTCAAGTCTCCTGCATTTCATTCTTGTAATGCCCTACGGAAACGCAGTCTTTCGAACAGACAAAATCACTTTTAAATCCTCCAGGCAGACAGCAGAGAGTCCCACAATATTGCCTACGTAGAAATGAACTTGCATACAAAATTTTAATTCCGTAACACGATTCGTTCTTCAGATATTCAGAAAACAAACAAACATGCAGATTGAAAGACATGGAAGATGATGTTTGACAGAACCCTTAGTGATAGTGAAAGCAAAATATCAAAAATTTCAAGTATATAGCTCAATTTATTTCATGAGATATTACACTGAGTCGACGTTCAAAAAAATCTCGTGAAGAGACATGCACCTTTATCGACCTACTACTTTGTGTGTATACAAATAAATATAACGGAATACTGAAGGGATTGACAAAACCTTACCACCGACCAATAAAAAAATAAAACTCCATTACATGTGTTTTATGTGACATGTTTAAATGTAACCATCATGGTTAGCCAAACGACAAATGTAATCATGTTCGTTAACAACCATATCCCATCGACTGAGATGCCCCAATTAAAACAACGCGATTTTGCCTATATAGAATTGGAGATCCTTTCAAAACTTCAAGTGACACTATGAACTTTTAAAATTGTTCCAGCTCGCTCGAGTGCGGTGCGAATATAGGAAGCATAAAAACGACACAGATTTGTCAGGAAACACTTAATTTTTATGAGTATTGTCAGAAGATTATTGGTTGTACTCCTGTAGAGTGCTTATGTAGGAGGCGTGACAACGATAAACTTGGAGTTGCGGAAGTTATTGATGAAGCTAAAAGCTGAGGAAGTGTAGGGTGTGGCTAGAGATCGTCCATTAGGTGATGGTCAGGAGACACTTAATGTTTATCAGTATTGTCAGAGTACTATTGACTGGTCTGCACACTACTTATGTAGGAAGCGTGACAACGACAAACTTGGAGTTGCGGAAGTTATTGATGAAGCTAAAAGCTGAGGAAGTGTAGGGTGTGGCTAGAGATCGTCCATTAGGTGATGGTCAGGAGACACTTAATGATTATCAGTATTGTCAGAGTACTATTGACTGGTCTGCACACTACTTATGTAGGAGGCGTGACAACGACAAACTTGGAGTTGCGGAAGTTATTGATGAAGCTAAAAGCTGAGGAAGTGTAGGGTGTGGCTAGAGATCGTCCATTAGGTGATGGTCAGGAGACACTTACTGTTTATCAGTATTGTCAGAGTACTATTGACTGGTCTGCACACTACTTATGTAGGAAGCGTGACAACAACAAACTTGGAGTTGCTGAAGTTATTGATGAAGCTAAAAGCTGAGGAAGTGTAGGGTGTGGCTAGAGATCGTCCATTAGATGATGGTCAGGAGACACTTACAAGCTCTTAACTGTAAACTCTTATAAAATCTGTTATTAGTTATCATTTTTAGAATTTGAAAAGATTGTATGACACTCTATGTACCGGATGTGAATATCGTTTTGGAATTATACACGGTAGACTTGTATTTATTTGGAAATTTGGCAACATTTATTACTGACTGTCTTATATAAGAGTCGTGACAACGAAAACTTGAAGTTTCTTGAAGTTAGTTGTTAATCTACGAATTATTTATCGTAAAAGCTGAGGATATGTAGGGTGTGGCTAAAGTAGACATATTTCGATGAATTATAAATATAAATTAATCAACGGAGTTGGATGAAATTTAGGTGTATGTTAGCCGACTCTTTAGAATTGTTTCCTACATTTTTTTATATGATATATTTGACTTGAGGAAAATTCTACCCTCCTTTAAAAAAAAGAAAAACCATTCACATATAGATACTGTTATGTAAATACGTATATAATGTAGTTTTTAAATTCTGCATTACAGTTTTGAAATGCCAGAATCTGAACCGGAATTCGAACAGGATTCCTGGAATGATAAAACTGGGATGTTAACCATCCGCTTTAAATATTTAAGCACCACGAGAATGTTTCGTATTAATTATTCTCTGTAAACTTTGAGCTTCAGAGGTTTGTTTCAATTTCTGTTAACAACAAGCTACTGTTAATATTTTAATTATAATTTAATTTTAACTTCGTTCCTTTTTTCTTATATTTCACTTAAGTTTTCTTGAGATATTACATTTTACTGATATTGTTTGAAAAAGACAAATGATGGACATCGGTGTTTAAAGTACTTTTCTAAGATTGTTATCAACTCATAATACGATTACATAGATATTGCACTACATTACTTCTGTTTGTGCTCCACTGTTTAAGTATTTGGAAGAGTAAAAATTTCATAAGGAGGACTAAAGAGCGATATATGGTTGTTTATTTTATAATTAAAATGAGATATCTACCATAATTCTAAAGACAAGGAAAATAGTGCCGAATAATATTTGAGCTATGACATCGTTTTTATGGAAATAATTAAGCTCGTATTTACTTAAGCAGGTCTACTCGTATAATCTTCTAATACGATTAATACCTTTTGTTATGCGGGTTTTACCAATGTTCATGCATTTAAGATAGTTTAACTAATTGAATTAAGGTTTGAGATTAAATTGGTTAAACCACTCAAGCGAATATATCTGCACTATATGTCTTCCTCATCGAACAAAACAAGAATCAGCCCCGCCCACACTTCTCTGTGTGTAGTAATTTATCGCTTGTAGCGAAGTAGATCACTCATCCTTGCAGTGGTAAGATTCTATCAGTATGCTATTAGTTTCTATTTGCTTCCGACAGTATCGCCAGTTTAGTTTCGTATAATATTCTTCTAATTCTATAGCACTCCCAATCCATTGCAATGTGAAAAGTGATTGACAGTGTTGTATTACATTGCAATCACTGCGGTCATTGCAGTGTATTGTAGTCACGCTCATTTCCACTTCAAGTTGTCAAGATGTAATTCCCTTACAAGTGAAAATCTAAGTCAAGTTCCTGTAAGACATCGAGTGTAGCAGGCTATGGCAAACCCACTGCAGTCACGCTCACTTCTATTTGTCATTCGCGTCAATAACAGAAAATCTAAGTCAAGTTCCTGTACGACATCGAGTGTAGCAGGCTGTGGCAAACCCACTGCAGTCACGCTCATTTCTATTTGTCATTCGCGTCAATAACAGAAAATCTAACTCAAGTTCCTGTACGACATCGAGTGTAGCAGGCTGTGGCAAACCCACTGCAGTCACGCTCACTTCTATTTGTCATTCGCGTCAATAACAGAAAATCTAAGTCAAGTTCCTGTACGACATCGAGTGTAGCAGGCTGTGGCAAACCCACTGCAGTCACGCTCACTTCTATTTGTCATTCGCGTCAATAACAGAAAATCTAAGTCAAGTTCCTGTACGACATCGAGTGTAGCAGGCTGTGGCAAACCCACTGCAGTCACGCTCACTTCTATTTGTCATTCGCGTCAATAACAGAAAATCTAAGTCAAGTTCCTGTACGACATCGAGTGTAGCAGGCTGTGGCAAACCCACTGCAGTCACGCTCACTTCTATTTGTCATTCGCGTCAATAACAGAAAATCTAAGTCAAGTTCCTGTACGACATCGAGTGTAGCAGGCTGTGGCAAACCCACTGCAGTCACGCTCACTTCTATTTGTCATTCGCATCAATAACAGAAAATCTAAGTCAAGTTCCTGTAAGACATCGAGTGTAGCAGGCTGTGGGAAACCCACTGCAGTCACGCTCACTTCTATTTGTCATTCGCATCAATAACAGAAAATCTAAGTCAAGTTCCTGTACGACATCGAGTGTAGCAGGCTGTGGCAAATCCACTGCAGTCACGCTCATTTCTATTTGTCATTCGCGTCAATAACAGAAAATCTAACTCAAGTTCCTGTACGACATCGAGTGTAGCAGGCTGTGGCAAACCCACTGCAGTCACGCTCACTTCTATTTGTCATTCGCGTCAATAACAGAAAATCTAACTCAAGTTCCTGTACGACATCGAGTGTAGCAGGCTGTGGCAAACCCACTGCAGTCACGCTCACTTCTATTTGTCATTCGCGTCAATAACAGAAAATCTAACTCAAGTTCCTGTACGACATCGAGTGTAGCAGGCTGTGGCAAACCCACTGCAGTCACGCTCACGTCGATTTGTCATTCCTGTCAATAACAGAGGAACAGAATTTCCTTGTTAATTTCTCGGTCACAGACCTACTAAGTAACGTAAAAAATAGTTAAGCGACGTTATTTAAATAGCGTATCTTACGTCATTTTACACAAAGTAACTCGAATTTGAATAAATGTTTTTGATAAAAAATTCACTTTATTTACATAATTCACTTATCCCGTGTTCTTCCAAGTTGCACATGATTGAATGACATGAGTTGCTATATTAAAAATTTATACTATATTAAAAAGTATAGTAATACTGTATTGTGATTTTTGGCGCCTAGGTAGAGTTAAATTGTAAAATACAGGCGAATGCTTAGTATTAATATTTTTTTCAAGCACTGCAAACATTACGTTGAAGATAATGAACAGAAAAGAAAACATTTTTCATTACTCAAATTACTAGAATTTTTTTATTGAGTAACAAAACCTCTTTTCAACTAATAATTCGAAATAACCAATGTCATAAAAGGTTGAATTGTTGAAAATATTTTTCTTAATTACAATACACAGCCAAAACCAAGTGATAAGGACTGAAAATATTGTGTCTGGCAAATTAAAGAAATGCTTTCAAAGGTTAATTTCGAAACAAAATATTCTTTTTACGCGTCACTCAATCTAAAGCTCTTGTACAGGTATAACTGTTATTGGGCAGTATACAATAAAGTGTTAGTTTCCTTTGTTTGAAAGATGAGTGTCATTGTCCACCTTTGAGTGAAAATTGTTAGCATTTTTCTAGATAAAGCTCTCTAACAGGCGACTGATTGTGATGGACCCAGGTGTAGTGTGATTTTGCAATGTGTATGATTGATGGACTTCTAAAAGAATAATTAACAACCGCCTCTCAGCGGTTAGCGCGTCAACCGCGAACGCGCGTGCGGGAACCTCACACACTTGCATTTCGCGCTGGAGCACATCACTAGTTCACAATTCTAAGCACAATATTATTGCTAACACATTCAACGTTTAGTTTTTATTCTTTTACTTGAGCTCACTCCTGAACGAATGAATATTCCGGGTTTTAATAAAATTATTTACTTTAATTATAAAATTTTTTATAAAGTTGCTAAATTTTAAATACCCACTTCGTTGGCCGTACTGTAGTGAACTTTGGTTATATAATTAACATGTATAAGTTGGTTGTATTTAAGCCATGTATAAGTGTTTATAAAATAAAAACTGAATATACGTCCAGAACCCTTAAGTTGTTTTGAGTATCTTTTATTTAAATGTCAACCAGGAGATAGAAATGAGAGAATGTTACAAATAATTAAAGTTCCAGTTTGTTACTCGTATTAAACACCCTTTCTGTAGGCTTGTAACTACTTCAAAATAACTGGGGATGATTATAGAGTCCAAGTTGAAAGACTTTTCATTTCTAAGCCGAATTTCGACCCCCAACTCAAAAGACGTAGACTTTTCTGTCGTTGTCCATGTTGACAAGTGGCCTGCCAGTAGCTGGATACACAAATTACATCACAACTGCGTGCTGGAAATAGTACAGTAATGACTGTACTCACGACTCCCACCTATGGCTTGTTGGCCACTGCACAACTCCAGAAGTTTATCGTGTCCATGAAAGGAAAATCATGTGGATGCCTGGGACTATTTTAAGAGTGAAGCACTTAAGCGGAGTAAACTACTATTAGGAACTGTGAACTCTGTGTCGATCTTATTACTCGTCAAGTGACCTCTCATAATACAAAATTCTAGGGTATAAGGTGCTATGAAGAGGAGGCTGTACTGTGGGACAAAGTCTTTTCAAGGATTGACTACAGGTGTACCAGGGTGGAAACCACACACCGCAGGAACCCCAAGGCTCCTCTACCTGAGTGACAGTAACACACAGAGCCCATCGTGTGTTTTGTAGATCATGTCACATCTCTAACGTCCCTTTTCGGTGACGAACAACTAATTCTGTACCATTGGGTCAAGGCATTAAATACTCGTCTGAAAACCGCATTGATGTCAGAATCATTTTACAGTACAGACGAGTTAATGGCACATATTTGGATGACCACATGATTGGCTGACCGACGCTGGTGCTAGAGTGGGAAACTCGAATGAATGAGAAGTAGAATGGATGTAACACATTCTATGTATGGAAGTAACCTAGATGTCATGTACGAATCCAAACTTTTAGCCCATTTTCTTGATTGAAAATTGCTGTAACACGTACATGTTCGAAAGCAAAAAAAATTATTATTATAACATAGGGTATAATGACGGTAAATGTCTTGAATTCTATTATCCTCTCAATCTTTTGTAGGTGCCCTCTCCCACATCCTATGCACCTAAGTAATTCATTTCTTAAAGTAAACTAATAATAATAAAATCTTTATTGCATCAGACAATATATCATTGTATCGCAATCGTCAAAATATGACCAACGGTAAAACCACAGTTAATCCAATACAACCATTTCCACACAGTCAGACATAAACTTTCTACTCTTAAGCAAATACAGCCACACTGACTTCAGATCCAACAATTTCAGTCATATAATCGTTTTAATTATCCCAGCGACAGAGTATGAATTCCTCGACAGAGTAAAACGCCTTTGAGACCAATAGGCGTTTAAGACGAGCTTTGAATTGTTTTTGGTTGTTGAAATATTTTATTCCGTCAGGGAGCTTATTGATTAATTTGACACCAACATGAAGTGGGAGGTTTTGAGATAGGTCAGCCTGTGTTGCTGAGTTCTTAAGTTGTCCCTGCCTCTAGTTTCGTATTGGTGAACGTTTCTACCAAGAATCAATTGACATTTTGACACGCAGTACACTATCATCTCATAGATATAAAGGCAAGGCAAAGTCAATAATCCAAGATCCCTAAAAGATATCCTACACGACTCTCTGAATTTCAATTTTTCATTGATTCTGATTGCTTTCTTTTGCAGCCTGAAAACACTATCTATTTTGTTTTTGGCACATCCACCCCAAAGTCTCACTCCATACGCAAAGTGTGGATGAATAAGGCCAAAGTAGGCCATTTTTAAAACCTCGGGAGGACAAAACTTTGCTAGGTGCCGCAAGGCATAAATGCCTGAGGTAACTCTAGCACAGATGTGGTCGACATGATCATTCCATGTCAGACCACTATCAATGTAGATTCCCAGGAATTTTGTGGAATTCGTTTCCTCGAAAAGGACATCATTCACAAACACGGCTGGCACTTCTGAGTTGTCGTTTCGACGAGGGCAGAAATGTACGACATTTGATTTGGATTTTATACGGATTGTTGTAGTGATCTATGATTGTACAAGTTATTTGGCGTTATTAAACCAGGGATAGTGTAAACCAGAGAGGAAGGTATAATGCAACGAACATCGCACACTAGCGTGAACCGTTCTCGGAACAGCCACAACCATCCGCTTTTAAGCACGAACTTATCAATCCGTCACATCGCACACTAGCGTGAACCGTTCTCAGAACAACCACAACCATCCGCTTTTAAGCACGAACTTATCAATCCGTCACATCGCACACTAGCGTGAACCGTTCTCAGAACAACCACAACCATCCGCTTTTAAGCACGAACTTATCAATCCGTCACATCGCACACTAGCGTGAACCGTTCTCAGAACAACCACAACCATCCGCTTTTAAGCACGAACTTATCAATCCGTCACATCGCACACTAGCGTGAACCGTTCTCGGAACAGCCACAACCATCCGCTTTTAAGCACGAACTTATCAATCCGTCACATCGCACACTAGCGTGAACCGTTCTCAGAACAACCACAACCATCCGCTTTTAAGCACGAACTTATCAATCCGTCACATCGCACACTAGCGTGAACCGTTCTCAGAACAACCACAACCATCCGCTTTTAAGCACGAACTTATCAATCCGTCACATCACACAATTCCCAGATGACCTTTCCAAGCGCGAGATTTTCAATTAAAGAAAAGTAGATTTTACTATCGATCTAAGTTTTCCGGTGCACACTGCGATGAAATATTGCCTCGCCAGATAAAAATTTGAGATACTTCACCCTGTAGAGCCCATCTTTAATCAAAGGTCGTCAGTGTTTAGATTTCAAAGTTTTAGTTTCACATAATCTTGCTGAAGATTGCTGGCCACAGCAAGGACAAATATCTCAAGATGTTGTTAATTGTGTTAACGACGCTCCATAGCTGTGTGAACCGGGAAACGCAAATAATACATATCACATTGTCAGTTGCCTAACTCTGGGAGCAGAAGTGGATATTCCCAGAGTTAAGTCCATGTTGTGTTCCGACTTGGCCTCGGTGTTCCAGCTGACTTAAAACACTTACACAGAAACAATATAAAATAATTAATTCAAACAAACTCTCCAATAACAAAGTTTTTTATTTTTGTGAGGCCTTTCGTACTCAATGAGTACATCTTCGGACTCACACAACTGAATGAAAGTAATAATAACAATAGTAACATAAACAATTTTGTACTAAATAAAAACATATGTCCTTAAAAATACAAAGAGGTAATATTCTATGACAGCACAGTATGTTATATGTATATATAAAAATAAAGTTTATATTTAGTTAAATCAAATAAAGTAACGGTGAATTTTGAATATAAATGTATAAATATAAAATAAGTCTTTACAATAAACGCAGGAGTCTCTGAAGGTGAACGCAGGAGCCGTAACTAATTGATCTTCCTAAGTTTGGCTGGTAAGACAAGAGTGTGAACATTGCAGTTAGTTCTGGCTGTTATGCTTTATATGCTTGAGTATTTTTTTGCATGCAACAGATTATTTTAAAAACGTGTTCACATAAATTAAATGTTTTTATTTTGTTATAAATGTGTTTTCGTTATAAAGCTAATCATTTGTAATAAATAAAAACACATGGGGCAGCCTTAAGTTTGAAAAATTCTGATAAATATACTATTCAAGGCAAACCATATTCCGTGTATCCATATTGAATTTGGATGGAAGTGTTGCAGACAATTTAAGTGTTTCGATGAAGAAGTGCTTATTTATTTTTCAACTATAGAGTCAGATAAGACATTTAAGAGATTCTACAGAATTCTACAGGTAGCAACATTTTTAAAACATTTTAAGAACTGAAGGACTGAAACTATATAAAAGATTAACCTTTGAGGGCGAGTGTATCAATATTGCCCATTCTCAGTGTTCTGGGCAACTATGTACTCCACAGAAAGATGAAATCATGACAGTTTTTAATTTTTTTTAAGGACATCATCAAAGCCTTTTAGTAATGTTACGCAAATATTAAAAAAATTATAAAACCTTTTGAGATTGGTCATTAAGAAAAGAAACTGTGAAGAGCGGAAATATTTATCGGTATTATATTTAAAACTACAAAATAACGTCTTCTAAAGGAAGACATTTCATTAGAAAAAACTATATAATTCTGTAAGTTATTGAGACTGCAGAATGCAATAGAGGGGGAAATAGAAAGCAATTTGAAATGAATGAATTGAAGAATTCTACAGGCAATCTTTAGAATGATCGAAAAACTGAAGATGATAGTATAAATAGTGCAAATATAAATTAAATGTTTTGATTTTGTGATAAATTTGTTTTCTTTATAAAGTTAATTATAAAGTGTTAATTAAAAAAATATCGTCTACCGTGACGTGCGCCTCCTTCATTGGAACCAGAACTGTTTGAAAAACAGACCAGCCAGTCTAGTTCTTTTATTTTCAAAAGATTGCATAATTTTGAATTGTTTTAAAATTCATACGGTTGGCACGAAGGTAAAAAGTTTAAGTTTTCGACTTGTTTGGACGACCACGCATTGCATTATAGCGAACGTTTTTCAGTACTAACGTGCGTTTTTGCGTAATAGCCGTAAAAATATGTCTTGGGCGAAATACTTTTTCTTGAAAATTTAATAAATTTTACAAAAATTTATGCTAAACGGCAATGTAGGCTAGATACAAATTCCCTCATTGAGTATCTAAATGCGTTATTTGGTGATAAAAAGTCAGCAACCTATAAATATACCACCTGTTTAGTTTAAAATATAAAATAATGTATAATAAATTATTTATTCCGCGAAAAATATTAAGTTTATTTGTTATACTACAAGTTTTATAAATGCAAACAAGGCATTGTGGATAGCTTTTGGCAAAGTTTTTGGTGCATATATGAGTGTCACATTGGTTCTGTATGGCAAACTGTATTTGACAATGCGGATCACTTTCGGCAACGTTTTGGTGCAGATATGAGTGTCACATTGGTTCTGTATGGCAATCTGTATTTGACAATGCGGATCACTTTCGGCAACGTTTTGGTGCAGATATGAGTGTCACATTGGTTCTGTATGGCAATCTGAATTTGACAATGCGGATAACTTTCGGCAACGTTTTGGTGCAGATATGAGTGTCACATTGGTTCTGTATGGCAATCTGTATTTGACAATGCGGATAACTTTCGGCAACGTTTTGGTGCATATATGAGTGTCACATTGGTTCTGTATGGCAATCTGTATTTGACAATGCGGATCACTTTCGGCAACGTTTTGGTGCAGATATGAGTGTCACATTGGTTTCGATATGCCAATCTGTGTTAGACAATGTGGATCACTTTAAACAACGTTTTGGTGCAGATATGAGTGTAACATTGGTTTCGATATAGCAATCTGTGGTATGACCGGATTATGGGAAAATTAAAAAAAAAAAAAAAACCATAAGACAACATTAGAGATGGGGAACGTATTTACACTTTCATGTTCTGAACTTCTACTTCGATGAAGTGCCTATACCAAACTTCACGACGGACATTCCTAACTTCATCAAGAGAACACCAATAAAGTTACTTTACGATGTTGATCAAGAAACCCATTATCTTACTGAGCAGCAATAGCTTCTTCACTCGCCATTAAATGCATATCTTCTAAAGGTCATACCAACTTAGGCCTTTCTTACACACAAATTTACCCATTGAGGCTATCCGATGATGTTCTTCGATGCTTAAAACGCAACTGCATATCAATTATTGAACAGGTTGGGCATTTAAATCTGTGACTATCTGAAGAGTGTCATGGTTACTGGAGGATAGGTCGAGAAAGAATATATTATCCACTAGGCAATTACCTCGGGATAGTGATCTTCGTTATTTATAGTGATGCAAACTAATAAAAATTGTTGGTTATTTTTACTGAAACCGTGAAGAAAAACCACTCTATAGTTAGGTTCAAACACTCTCCAAAAAGGATGTGCGGAAGGACACCTGCACAAGAATGATTTGTCAGCCTCTGGACCATGTGAACAACCTCTGCTCTATGGGCAATCTCATAAAACATTTTGAGTGTTAAATACAAAGTATACAATATACAAAGAATTGCTGTGTGCCACAGAGATCTAGAAGATAGTTTTTTGGTTGGTAATTAATTTTGAATGTGTTATAAACAAACAGATAATAAATAACTAAAACTAGAAAACTTTCGTGATCCGCTGTTCATGGAAACAGTTAATTTGTTTTAATTGGTTGAAAACTATTGAAAGAATCGTGGCTTTTTTGCATAATTGACGGTTGGGTATCTCTTTCAAGTTGGTATTAATAATACACGAGACACTCGTAGTAATGAACTCCAACTGAAGTGCCAATGAGAGGAAGTGAAACTGTGCCGCAGCTCTCAGGCACCCTCGGGTTATCTGTCATCGTGCTATCACAGCCCTCCACAGCGAGGTATTTGTGGAACACCCTTTGTTCATTCCGCCTGTTCATCAGTTTCTTTATAGTGGTAGGTGGTACACGATCTAGGTGCTGAGTGAGGGAACGTTGTTTGGACACCTCAGCCGTTAACGGCACAAAAGATGTGGAGGAACTATGGAAGAAATAGGGGTGGAATGGAAAAAGAAAGATAGGTAAGTAAAAACCGTTATACAATTGTAAGAAGATTGCTTTTGTATAATTGTGATTATAGTTTCAATTTTCGTTGTGGCTAAGATTGTTAGCATGCATTGTAACTGCGTAATATGATGTAATGAAATTATCAGTAGGATGCGTGTGTCCGTGATATGGGTGTTTTAACCTCACACGTCTCCAGATATGTGGGTAAATCCAAAATCCAACGTAAACTCTACAGATCAGATGGTCATTAAGTTCCACCTCTTAAAGTTCTTATGGTTGCTTCGAGGAATTCTGGAATTCTATTTGGAGTGTGAGTTGCTTACGTACTTTGCATTTTTTTTTGCACGATGTGAGAGAACGTGATCCAGACTCCGCATTCTGAAGTGACCGAATTCTTCGATAAGTGATCGTGCATGAGTGACAATGTTATTAAAACAGCTCTGGCTACGATATTGAACCATCTTAAGTGACTTCGTGCACAACAGATTGCCCCATTTTTCATAACACCGAACAGCTTAATAACAACGACACGTGATCTTCGCATTTACAGGCCGTATAAAGATACGGTTTACGGCATCACACCGATAACACCTATGCCACAGTTCAAGCTTCATTGGATAAAGTAGTAGCTGCCGTGACGGTACAAGATCATTAAGCACGTTCACAGTTTCTTACAACTTTGGATGACATAAGAGTCTATCTATAGACATGACATATGCCTCGGTTTTTTGTGTCATTCTTGATGGAATGTGCTTGTGTTTCACATTTGATTCGAGCAAGAAATAACTGCAAAAATGCAGACTGTGAAGGATAAAAGAAGCAGAGTCCATCCATGCTGTTCAACCACGGACGTTGGATGCTTTTGCAGGTAAGAAACCGTCCATGGAATTTTTGTAAAGTACCTCACCATTTCTCCCGCAGTTACGTAGTATTGTCCTGGCACTGGTAACTCAGCATATTAGAAATAAGGATTTTGAATATTTGTAAAATACCCCTTCATTTCTCCCGCAGTTACGTAGTATTGTCCAATTAAGCATCTTAGATTAAGGATTTTAATTATAGCAGGCCAGGATGTAGTGCAACCGATATCCAGAATAACCCCTTTGACGATATAATCCTTAAAAAAATTGTCCATGTTAAATCATATGGCGAAGGGATAACATTTATCATTGAAAGCTGGATTATAGTAGCCAAGTTAAGTAATATAGGTAAGATATTTGAAATACCTGATTCCTCCTGCTTGCAATTAATTGGAAATGGACTCAAAATGAACATAACTTTTTTGAGAAATACTTGAACCTTAGGTAGAATCGAGAGTATCCTTTGTGGTCATCACTTCATCCTCCCTTGATTCATATCCATAGGTAAAGTGGGTACCAGGTGGATAATTAAGAACCTTTTTCCTTTATTAGTAAGGCGCTTTGAATAAAGAACCCAGCAGGGATCACTTCTGGCTGGTTTATACCTCCCAGTTGAATCTACCACTAGGCGCAGCAAAAACAGATGTCACTTAAATCTGGGCATCTTATGGATGTCCAGGAGGAGCACATCACTAACTGCAAATGTCGAGATTCTGGGGTGTAAGGGCAGTTCGATAAGTCTAGTCTACTGCGGGACTGTTGAAGTTCGGTGAAGTTCGTTCCCTAAGTATCAGAGGTTCTTTCTAGCCTCAACAAGGGTGTGCCACCCCCTGCCTGATGTGACTGGAAAGGCTGGTTCAGAGCTGGTTCCCTCTTCTTCCGGGGGGACTTTGACTTTGAGATTATTGCCCTAATTCTTCCTCATGGATCTCGATAGGAGGCGGCCCCTATCCCCTAACCTTACCCATCCTGAATATCCTGTCACTCCGGAAGCAGTGCTGAGGTTCTTACAGGACTAAGTAAAATTTATAATCTTCTTGTCCTTTAAGAACAATAAAAAGAAAAAATCCACTTCAAAACCGGGCTCTGGTTATTGTAACTTGTGTAATGAGTTCCACATAATGTTACTTTTTTGTAAACTGGTATCACCGGCAGCTTTTACAAGGTGACTCCATTCATGCTCAGAGTAGAAGTTTAATTCGCCATTCGCAGAGCAATGAGCACCAATGATCGCTCCTTTCCACTATCCATTGTTGATTTTTAACAATTTTAAAAATTAGTATTTGCCAAATGGCAAACTTAGGCTCCAGCAGATGCGAGAAAGTGCTACTGATATTGAAGTAACATTTATTGAAGTACCACTTATTGAATTAATTGAAGTACCATTTATTAAAGTACCATTTGTTGAAGTACTAGTTATTGAATTACCATTTATTGAAGTACCATGTATTGAAGTACCATTTATTGAATTACCATTTATGCCCTGACGTTGCGCTTCGCTACCCTGTGTTTGTGTAAGTAAGTAAGCGCAGATATCTAGATCTTGGTTTTCTTCGTACTTTAGTAGACCATGGCCCTACTAGCACTAATTGTCAGTAAATAATTTCAAAGTTTTCTTGTGTTGTCTGAATACGATTAATCACGCGCAATTATGAAAAGAACACTAAATATTTAAAAAATGTATCTGACTATGTAACGTTATTCGAGAGGAGGCCGTACAAAAGCATCAGTTCTACTAAAAGTGTTTGTTTAGTTCGAGGTAGGCGTAGGCCACACCACGTGTCACGTAACAGGCTTCGCCGAGTGTAAATGCGAAATTTCAGGTCTGCAACCTGTTTCGTTCTGATAGTTAGGCATGTGATACTATATCACATTCACAAATATCACATGGTTGTATTTAGTTTGTTTACAGATTCGTTTGTTATTTTGTCGTAATAATCTTCATGTCGTAATTATCTGCATTAAGGATTCAAAGTATTCACTAATGCTCAGTAAAATGCCACAGATACGACATGCATCATCCAATAGGTAAAATCAATTTTGATTATAGAGAAATAAACCTTCATGCAAATTTTCAAGCCTTTAAGTAAACCGCAGGTTCGTTTTCGAGACATCGTGATAGACGGATAGACATACAGAAATTAAATCCTTTTCAGTCCCTCAAATGATAAGCTTCGCTAACGCTCAGCCAATTTATATTATTTTGACACTTAATATCACATTTACCGATAAGCCACCGAAGTGGACAAATCGACAGACAAAAATACAACTTTTTAGCCCCTCAAGGAATAGACTTCGCTAACGCTGAGAATAAGATAATATATTCACGTAGTTCTATTCATTGATTAATGCAATAGCAAATATAATGGCTTCAGTTTCAATGTATAGTTTACACAAATTAGGTTTAATTTAAAGTTAAAATAGTGCAGAAAAAGTAGTTAAATAACTCCGTTGCTTTTCAAAATTGTCATTTATAGTTCATATGTAACTATGAATACTAATAATTAATAAGATAGCTTCGCTGTTTCTCGATTATTATACGATTAATATGATGTACGAATTATGCATTATTATGTATTGTATTAAGTTCAAGAATAATAAATAATAAGTGAGTAATATCAATATTTATTGCTTACATATATATGAATTACCTGCGGCTTAGCTCTTAATTTCGTAGGCTTTGCACCTGTATGACCACTTCTGGTCCGAGTGAACGAGTGAATTGTATTTCCTTCGCCAATGTTGAGTTTGCCTTGTTGCCACGATCAAAAAATCTGTCAAAAAGTGTATATTTATGGCAATTGTAATTTACTCTGGCCTTTGCATTTTTTGTTCCGTAGTTGATTTTGCCTGGTTTCCCAATTAAGAAAAAAAATATAAATACACATAACAAAGAAGCCTACTTCTGTCAAAAGACAACTAAGATGGGTTTTATAACAGACTTTAAGTACATAGTAATAGATAATAGTCTTTTATATAAACATTAAAGTACTAACCAAGCCATGCATAATTAACAACATTTGCTAAAATGTACTATTGAAATTATTTTTTAAGAAAATTTTTGATTTTCTTATTTGGATATTTTTACTTTATGCTAAACATCGGTTGCAGAAAAGGTTGATATAGAGAAGTGACGTTACTGCTACTCTATGCTTTTAAGACTATAAATGTAAACAAATTGAAAACTGTGCTTAAATTAATTAAACATTATGGTTGTTCTGTCATAAAAATGTGTTATTCAGAACAGATTACATTTATGAGGCTCTAGAAGTTAATTCAACCCTTCACTTAAAAAACCCTTCGCAGTAAAGAAAGATTATCATTTCAGTTAGCCCAAGCAATACATATCTACGAAATTCTAATTGAAATATGTTCGGTGGTTTCGGATATTAGCGTAAACGAGTATCGTGACACGAGATTTCTATATATAAAGATTACTTGCACTTCAGTCTAAAGGACTATAACCGTGAAAAGCAGATAAAATTTGTGTATACAAATAGTTACTTTTTAGTCTTTAATGGTTGTTTAAAAAAATAATAATCATAACTACTAATTCGCACCTCACAGTACTTCTTCGTACTGTTAAATACGATTATCAACCGAAGCTTTCCAGGAAATATTTTTACTGAACGTGGCATTGTTACAAACTTACAATAACACAGAATGATAGTGTTGCAGTATTGAACACGTATATGAACACATGTTTGTTTACGAATTTCGAAATTCGTCTAAAGCTATGAGTAAACTCAGTAGCTTAATGGATACGTTTGCCTAACCCAACTATCGTTGAATAATTCAATTTAATCAACGTTTAATCCGGTGTTGTGGCAAGTTCGAGTGTGAATTGTGTGCTTGTGTAATCCCGGCAAGCACGACGCCGCGCCTCGCCGCTCTTGGCCCAGCAGCTGATTTATTACGCTCGCAATCGATAACGCCTCAACCGAGCCTTGCCTAGCGACTCGAACCCGATTGTGTTCGGTGTTGTGCTTGACCTGTCTTGCGCAAACAATATGTCAGGTCCATAAACTCGGCGCTATATTTGTCAAAGTGGAATAATAGTCGACTGCTCGGACCCTGACGTGCTGACCCTACACAGTCAGTGGTGTTGTGTGTCGATGGACGGTCAGTAGAACGTTAACGATTGTTCTAGTAGAACGCAAACGATTGTTCTAGTAGAACGTAAACTATTGTTCTAGTAGAACGTAAACTATTATTCTAGTAGAACGTAAACTATTGTTCTATTAGAACGTAAACTGTTGTTCTAGTAGAACGTAAACTGTTGTTCTAGTAGAACGTAAACTATTGTTCTAGTAGAACGTAAACAGTTGTTCTAGTAGAACGTAAACTGTTGTTCTAGTAGAACGTAAACTGTTGTTCTAGTAGAACGTAAACTGTTGTTCTAGTAGAAAGTAAACTGTTGTTCTAGTAGAACGTAAACTGTTGTTCTAGTAGAACGTAAACTGTTGTTCTAGTAGAACGTAAACTGTTGTTCTAGTAGAACGTAAACTATTGTTCTAGTAGAACGTAAACTATTGTTCTAGTAGAACGTAAACTATTGTTCTATTAGAACGTAAACTATTGTTCTAGTAGAACGTAGACGTGCGTGTAATACAAAAAAACTGTTGTAACATACATTCCATCATCCTGAAAGTGTCTTGATCGAAATTACCTTTCCCTATGATGAAAATTGTACAGTAAGTGCGTGTACAGAATTTGGCTGCGCGCATGGAACCCGAATACTACCTTTTCAACAAATAAACGCTATCTGTGTGGCGGGTTGCGTTTACATGCTAGCCGCTGAGATGAAGGCGCAATTGTCTTTTTAACATCTTTTAAAAATTCTTCGATTTCTATTTGACGATAGTATCGACAAAAAAGTTATTTTGAAAAACACGTGAAACGACACTATAAAAATTAAATATAAAAATACAAGTATATGTCCTTTTATTGTTATTATTTGAATTTCTCTAATTATTTAATTTTTAGTGGATTTAAAAATATTAAGTTAGTTAAAATGCCTTGAATAAATATAATTTTAAAATAACAAATATAACCTACAATGATTGTTTTTCATTGGAGTTCTTTTATCTCACACAAATGGTGAGCTCTTCTGGATTACTGTCACTGCTGTCTGTATCTGAACCATCTCCAACTTATATAATAAAGGGTTCTATAATATTGTCAATCTGGGGTTCTGCGGTTGTAAAGTCTTTTCCGATTTTCTCCACGTGCATACACTTTATTGACCACTCTTCTGCGCCCATACTTGGTACTTGTCTTCTCAGAGAGCTTTAGCTTGAGACATAGTATATGATGTATTCCTTTTAGCTACATAACCTTTGACTTCGACACAAATTAACTCAATGGGATTGAGGTCTGGCGTACAGTTTCGTCCAAGGCGTACCGGGCATGTCTTGGTTTATATAGCTGCACAAGTTAGTACAGTTCAGGTAAAAACATATCACAGCTAAATGGCATTCTGTTTTTTGAAACCCACGCCTTCATATCTTGCTTCATACTTTGTGAAGTAGAACCCTTTCCAATTTGTATGTTGTAATAGGACGCGTTATTGACGATTCCTAGTGAATTTGGTTCTAAATTCGGCAACATCTTTTCCTTCATCCACTTCCTCCAACATTCTTTTTTTGTGCCTGTATCGATAAGACCGACTGCCAGAAGACGAACCAGCTATGTTTGAACTCGTTTGTTGTCAGCGCCTGTCGACATGGGTGACAGACTGTCGATATTTTCGACACAAACGTTGTCCGAAAGTTGGGAAAAGGATGGAACAGTTTTAGCGCAGTTGTTGCCAACATGTGTTGCCGGACCTCCCCGTCACGACGTTGGCACATTTCCTCGTCATTCTTCCCTCCTGCTCCTGTACTGGCGGGAGATTCGCCGTGGTTAATTTTCTCCGTTCGATGAGACTTATTTGGAGCACGCCGAAGAGATAAAATTAGGTTTGACTAAGTTTAATTTAGTGGTATCGGCAAACATTGCCTCAAGGCCGGCTGTAATGAAACGACCCCGAGTTCTCTCATAAGAGCAATGTCAAACACATTTACGCCCTTACTTCTGGTCGTTGAACTATGAGACATGTCTCATTTTTAAGATTTGGTTAATACGCATCTACACCCTTTTTAGATTTTTCACTGTGGAGTGTGTACGTTTTTAATATTGTAATGACGTAAGTGCAAACAAGTTTTTGATTTTTCCCTGAATAACCAATAAACCTATCGGAAAAAGTGAAAAGTATTTAGGTGTATACTGAAAAAATATTTAACATTTATTATGAAGAATTGTATTATGTTAAACATTGTTTTGTGGAGATAAAATCTAGATAGTTCCACTACAAACACAGCAACAATAACAGTACTGGTTGAATACTATTGTTCAAAATAGGATATTATGCAATGCTTTTTGCAGTGGTTTAACTTCCGTGGCATTTAAATCTATTTCGTTGTAACTACGCATTTTACACCGACGTTTTTTTCCAATGCGTACTAAAATCCAATGGGTGTTGATTTAGGTTACTCAGATTGGGTTTAATTAACGTTATACAGTTTTAAAGTTACAGTAGTGAAATTGTGCTTTTTTATTTTAAATATCATATGTCTACTAATGAGTTGACACAATTTTTCACATTAAAGAGTGAAACATTATTTTACGTAATCATCGTAATTCTTAGCCGATGTAATTATTATGATGTAAGTTTCCCGTTTCACACCGCGTCAAAAAATTGTTCCTACAATTAAATTCTTTAATTATGTCAACCTCACTATGAAAGCGAAACTTACAATGAAACAAATCCGCTTATACATGTGAGTTGATTGATTACAGCTAAACAATCGACGACCGATATAAACAGCAGTGATCAATTTGGTTTTTCTATCAGATGCTGCCAATTTTTCGATAATTTCACGCTATTTTCTTTGTAGAATTTATTTATTTCAATTTTTTTCTTATTATCTTCGGATAATAGTGTGTAATTTTGCAAGTAACTGGTGTTTAATGTATTTCATGTTTGGTATTGTGACTGTGTTCCGCAAACGGCCGATATTCCGTTTCCAACGTTCCGCACGTGTAATGTGTTCGTTCACTAACTTTTGTAGATATTATATATTATATGATCGTCATATAAGTTTTGGAATAGCATCTGTTGACTGTGGCGTACCCTCAACATGGAGGCAAGTAGTGTTAAGTTTAGACGCGGTATGAACGGGAAAACGTACATTATATTAATTAATTCAACACTCAGATGAGTGAGTACTGTATTGAATTCAAACAAAAACTTCCAAGATTATATAATTTATAGAGGGATCAAGTGGTGGGGTGGTGAACGAGGGAACGTGGTTGGATATTGTAGAGAATATTATTTCCACTTGTGGTCAGTGATAACGTAGTTAAATACTGCGTCTGCCTCTCTGTGCTCTACATGGAATTTATGGAAGCCTTACGCCATGCCAAACACTCTCAGTTTATAGTTTGATTTTATATTCAGTAAAGTAAAGTAATGTCTTATTTTACCAGGCGAAGTTAGGAATAACACAACCTGGGGCTCAACGGCTTAAAGGTGACTTCCAAACTACCACCAAAGGCCGGGCAGGCGGGCTGCTTCCAAGGACAGGATCGTTCAGCGGTCACCCATCCAAGCAGCAGTCACGGTCGACATTGCTTGACCCGGTTTTCTCGCGATAACCGCCGTACCCGCTACACCGCGCCATTGCCCTTTGGTTTAAAGTATTTGTTTTCATTTTAAAACTCTAGTAAAGTAAAGTGAAATGTAAATTAGTCATGTTTCACGTTGAGCGGTGGACAAGGAGTTCGGCGGCGAAGGCGAGCGCTCCCTTAGCTTAATAGTGTTCCTGGAATCGTACGCCCAAGTGGCGATTGACGCTTACCCAAGTAGCAAGAGGTAGCCCGGCCACTCGCCATCAATGGCCGGTCTATTCCGGGCCACTTGCCCACCATTACGGGAGCTGTGTTTGTTGTGACCGAGCCACCGCCAACTCACACAGCAATTCCCTACTGATTTATCACCTCTCGATTGCTCTCCAAGTGAGCTTTCCGTAATAGAGTTTGTTTGTTGAGCGGCCTTCAAGTCTTAGTTTATTTGTGGATTCTCAGCACACTGCTTGGAGATTTATCACTGTAAGTGATCTTTTGAAACGCAATTGGCATTTTAGTTTATTTTACCAGATGTGGCAATGAAAAATGGTCCAAACATTTGCAAATTTTTACGATTTCGACGGGAATGGAACTCGTGATCACGGGAGATGCAGCCTTACATCTATGCCATGGCGGAGGTCTAAATTATTATCCTTTTTATTCTTTTAATAATTGCCTAGTCAGTGCGTAATTAGAACTTGGCTTTGGGGGGGGGGGGGATGAATTAAGTGAAGAGCACCCACCACCGTAGGGTGTGGAACAAATATGAATAAACATTAAGTTGAATTGAAATAAGTTATGTAACCCAATTGAAGGTAAAAAACTAACTGCAATATTTCAATTGCTGTATACGTAGACTAAATGTTTTAAAGCTTTTGGGGGATTATATCCCCCTCTCTCCCGTTCCTTAGTTACGCCACTGGTAAAGTTACATTTTTATGTACATTGTATCTATTGTAATATGTAAATGTAAACAATGGTCTATATATTTGTCATCACGCGTACGGCAGCAAGTCTTAACGAATCTTCATGAAACTCGGTGAGGATCAAGTACACCCGGTCTGACACCTTTGCACAACACCACCACCATATACAGAAGACGTATATGGTAGTGATGTTGTGCAAAGGTGTCGGGCCGGGTCTTGGGATCCTGGTGTACGATTGGCTTCAATAACGATCTATATATACATAAAGAGGTTGAACGGGTCAGATGGTCCCAGATACTTGGTGATACCTCTAGAAGCATCTAGAGGCAGGGACTAAAAGCTCGTAGAGACAACGTAGTTAAAGATATTGGGACCCCAGAGTGACTAAAAGCTCCTCCATACAAGAGATTTTAGAGGTCAGATTTTCCCAACGATTGTAATCTCCTACTGGGCTGGTTGAGTCAGGAACAATGGGCTCCAGGAGACTACGAAGTCACAGATCCTGGGACCCCATAGTGACTAAAAGCTCCTCCATTAAAGAGATTCTAGAGGTCAGATTTTCCCAATGATTGTAATCTCCTACTGGGCTGGTTGAGTCAGAAACCATGGGCTCCAGGAGACTACGAAGTCACAGATCCTGGGACCCCATAGTGACTAAAAGCTCCTCCATTAAAGAGATTCTAGAGATCATATTTTCCCAATAATTTAATCTCCTACTGGGCTGGTTGAGTCAGAAACCATGTGCTCTAGAAGACTATGAAGTTACAGATCCAGGGACCCCATAGTGACTAAAAGCACTCAGTAGGCCAGGAGGTTTGCATGGATTTGAAGCACCCAGATACAAGAGGTCCCAAAGGTCAGATTGTTCAAGGAACCGTTTTCTTTTAGAGAGCTGGTAGAATTAGAGACTAAATGTTTGTAGAGATTACCTATTCACAGATCCTGGGATCCCATAGTGACTAAAAGCGCTCAGTAGGCCAGGAGTCACATGGATTTGAAGCACCCAGATACGAGAAGTTCCAGAGATCAGATTGTTCCAGAGACTGTTGGGAGTGCCGATGGCCGAGCGGTCTAAGACGTTGGACTTCGAGTCTGAGTTAGAGATAGCGCGGGTTCGAATATTGTCTGTGACCCTTGCACTTGTTATCAGTGCCATCGACCTTGTACTGTACCGACTCTCCCTTATTCTTTTTGATAAGATCTTCTCTCACAGGCCAGTGGCCCATGAGGACGGGCAGAATAAAGCATAAGAGGGGATCAGTTTCTCCTTATGAAAACAAAAAAGAAAAGAAAAACTGTAATCTTCTACAGGGTTTGTGGAGATAGGAGCTAAAGGATTATGGAGACTACATACTAGGCTAGGAGACTTCCAGGGATTTAGCAAATGAAAATAATACTTCAAACCGAATTGAAGATGAAGATGTTGATACCCGACTTATGGTTAATTGCAATCGGTTTACTAGTATTTTATGAATTTCTGCGGTAATCTCATTTTATGGCTAATACATTTGCCACTAAGTTTCTCAGCACAATAACTCATTATGTGTTTTTGAAGTTATGAATTTCCAGTATTTTTTTAACACTGAATTCAACCAAAACACAAAACTAATAGAATTAGAGAGGAAAGTTACGTCGCTTATGACTGCAACATATGTTTACATTCAAGTGGGCCGTAAAGTTTACTGTATCAGAGTATTGTGTTGGATATTTTATCGTTGTATGCATCATAGTACTTAAAACTAGCGTCCCAAAATTTATCATATGCTATATATGTGTATGCGGTTTATGAGAACCAAACTTAGCTTAGCTTCAGCAGAGGATTTTTATTTAAAATTAGTATTGTTGTTGAGCCGCAACCGGAAACCTTGAAGAAGGAAACCGGAATGGCAAATACTCGTAGAAGAAAGCTACCGCTTTTAATTTTATCGACAAAAGTGGAACAGGTCGACTAATTATTGTTTTGAACAGCTCCGTGCCTCTAAAGGTATTATTGTCCGTTAGAACCGAATCGACTAACCTCGCTCGGATTGCGAAATCGTCCGTCAGGACCGAAAATAACACGTTCACAGCGCCGAATAGCTCGGTGAGAACAGAAAGGTAGGAGTACAACTTATTCGGTACTAATGGACAAATACAGTCAAAATCCGGCACTCTTGGACTATTTAAATTTTGGAGATTTTACTAAAATTTTTATCAAGATTCAAGTGAATTCGGTACTGCGTAAGACGGTTGTACGGTCATATGATGAGGTAAATTTTTGTCCGACCCAGTTTCTCACCAATCATATAAATTTCCAAGCCAAACTGTTCAAGAAGGCAAGTTCTCAAAATCGAAATCCCTTAAGGGGACTAGGGAATACACCGTCTTCGCCTGTAGAATTTGGGTAGAAGATAAAATAGATTGTATGGTCAGAAAAATGGCCTCTGGCCAGTAGAATTGGAGAATAGTCTCTACGTATAATAAAGGATGCTAAAACAAACACAGCAAAAGAATAATAAACTAGAATAGGTGTTGTCTTATCCGATAGTATAAATCTTTGTCGGAGTACACTGAGGAAATATTACATCCACTTCAAGTAATGAGAAAAGCAGGAGCGCTGAATGTGAATCAGGCTTTTTCACATGAAAATCTATATCTAGATAGTGACATAAGACGATGATTCTGTAAGTACTACTCTTTTAACGTCATCGTTATTATTTACAAGGGTAGAGTATTCGTCTTTTAGGTTCTTGTCTAGTAACTGAACTGTGTAGGTATTCTGTTTGCTCACCAAGCCTACACAATTATGAAGAAGGCTAAATTGAAGTACATGTTGTTGGTGATATCGACACAGTCCCTAACGATACAGGAACATGACACTGTGATTACAGCCGACTTGACGTCAACACTAAACTCAAGGTTACGTCCTTCTATCTGGTGGGCAGTTGTGTTATATTCGGGAAATACTTTTTTATGATTTAAATCTTAACTTACTGAATATACATTTATAAGTATAAAAACAAATAACATGTATATCTGATATAGTAAGGTAGGTCCTACCGATACAAACATATTACACAGCTGAGACGTCTACTATCCTCTATACATTGTTACAAATTCTACAGAAATATGAAGACTAAAATTACACTACAACTATATGTGAGATAGTGAACATAGCTCCTACTGACACAGTGATTAGTGCAGTAGTGTGGTTAAAGTTGTTGGTCTGAGGAGTGGATACTTCTAACTGTCTCGTTGGTCGTTGTGTGGCATCTGAGACGTGCTATTATTCTCTATCCAATGTTACAGATTCTGCAGAAATGTGAAGAATAACATTGCACTATAACAATCTGAGACAGTGAACATAGCTCCTAGTGACACAGTGATTAGTGCAGTAGTGTGGTTAAAGTTGTTGGCCTGAAGGGTGGATACTTCTAGCTGTTTCGTTGGTCGTTGTGTGGTATCTGAGACGTGCTATTATTCTCTATCCAATGTTACAGATTCTGCAGAAATGTGAAGAATAACATTGCACTATAACAATCTGAGACAGTGAACATAGCTCCTAGTGACACAGTGATTAGTGCAGTAGTGTGGTTAAAGTTGTTGGCCTGAAGGGTGGATACTTCTAGCTGTCTCGTTGGTCGTTGTGTGGCATCTGAGACGTGCTATTATTCTCTATCCAATGTTACAGATTCTGCAGAAATGTGAAGAATAACATTGCACTATAACAATCTGAGACAGTGAACATAGCTCCTAGTGACACAGTGATTAGTGCAGTAGTGTGGTTAAAGTTGTTGGCCTGAAGGGTGGATACTTCTAGCTGTCTCGTTGGTCGTTGTGTGGCATCTGAGACGTGCTATTATTCTCTATCCAATGTTACAGATGCTGCAGAAATGTGAAGAATAACATTGCACTATAACAATCTGAGATAGTAACATAGCTCCTAGTGACACAGTGATTAGTGCAGTAGTGTGGTTAAAGTTGTTGGCCTGAAGGGTGGATACTTCTAGCTGTCTCGTTGGTCGTTGTGTGGTATCTGAGACGTGCTATTATTCTCTATCCAATGTTACAGATTCTGCAGAAATGTAAAGAATAACATTGTACTATAACAATCTGAGATAGTAACATAGCTCCTAGTGACACAGTGATTAGTGCAGTAGTGTGGTTGAAGTTGTTGTCCTGAAGGGTGGATACTTCTAGCTGTCTCGTTGGTCGTTGTGTGGCATCTGAGACGTGCTATTATTCTCTATCCAATGTTACAGATGCTGCAGAAATGTGAAGAATAACATTGCACTATAACAATCTGAGATAGTGAATATAGCTCCTAGTGACACAGTGATTAGTGCAGTAGTGTGGTTGAAGTTGTTGGCCTGAATGGTGGATACTTCTACCACTCTCGTTGGTTGTTCTGTGGTCTCTGAGACGTGCTATTATTCTCTATCCAATGTTACAGATTCTGCAGAAATGTGAAGAATAAACATTGCACTATAACAATCTGAGATAGTAACGTAGCTCCTAGTGACACAGTGATTAGTACAATAGTGTGGTTAAAGTTGTTGGCCTGAATGGTGGATACTTCTACCACTCTCGTTGGTTGTTCTGTGGTCTCTGAGACATGCTATTATTCTCTATCCAATGTTACAGATTCTGCAGAAATGTGAAGAATAACATTGCACTATAACAATCTGAGACAGTGAACATAGCTCCTAGTGACACAGTGATTAGTGCAGTAGTGTGGTTAAAGTTGTTGGCCTGAAGGGTGGATACTTCTAGCTGTCTCGTTGGTCGTTGTGTGGAATCTGAGACGTGCTATTATTCTCTATCCAATGTTACAGATTCTGCAGAAATGTGAAGAATAACATTGCACTATAACAATCTGAGACAGTGAACATAGCTCCTAGTGGGACACAGTGATTAGTGCAGTAGTGTGGTTAAAGTTGTTGGCCTGAAGGGTGGATACTTCTAGCTGTCTCGTTGGTCGTTGTGTGGCATCTGAGACGTGCTATTATTCTCTATCCAATGTTACAGATGCTGCAGAAATGTGAAGAATAACATTGCACTATAACAATCTGAGATAGTAACATAGCTCCTAGTGACACAGTGATTAGTGCAATAGTGTGGTTAAAGTTGTTGGCCTGAAGGGTGAATAATTCTAGCTGTCTCGTTGGTCGTTGTGTGGTATCTGAGACGTGCTATTATTCTCTATCCAATGTTACAGATGCTGCAGAAATGTGAAGAATAACATTGCACTATAACAATCTGAGATAGTAACATAGCTCCTAGTGACACAGTGATTAGTGCAGTAGTGTTGTTACAGTAGTTGGCCTCAAGGGTGGATACTTCTACCACTCTCGTTGGTTGTTCTGTGGTCTCTGAGACGTGCTATTATACTGTATACATTCTTACAAAATCTACAGAAATATAAAGACTACACTACAACTATAAATGAGATAGTGAACGTAGTGACACAGTGATAGTGTAATAGTGATGTCATAGTTATTGTCCTTAAGGGTGGATACTTCTAGCTGTCTCGTTGGTCGTTGTATGGTGTCGAGACGTGGTATAAGTCTCTATATATTGTTACAAATTCTACAGAGATATGAATACTAACATTACAATAAAGGTATATCCAAGATAATGAACATAGCTCCTAGTGACACAGTAATTAGTGCAGTAATCTGTGTCAAGGATGGATTCTTCTAGTCGTGTCTTAGTTTCCAGATTGTACCGTAATATATTTCCCATGTTTTAATGTGTTGAATACGAAAATAAATCTAAAAATATCGTGTATTATATATTTTTTTCATGTGTTTTAGGCATTACTTCAATTTAGACAGTGAATTAATAATAAATTACATTAAATTGAGTGATACACTATATTATGTTTTATTACAATTGGGTTAGCGAAAAAAAGCTGTTATATTTTGAAGTATATTTTATTTACATATGCATGTTATGTCGGCATATTGAATTCTATTGTTGATTTGGCAGAACAAATTTCACATTCAGTAAAAGTTCGAGACGAGCGTGTGTCTTCTAAAATTGTACATTGTTGACTGTACCGATTTTACAAACACATTTAAGACTTATCTGATGCTTTCTATATTTGTAGAGAAGAAGAACGTTTCCAAGATAAGTTGGAGTTATATGATATACAAGGGTAATATGTTTATACTGGTTTATAATTTAATATTTCGACGATTTCGGTAAGAAAGTTTATAATACCATTGTTTGGTGGCGTTACGGTCTTATTAAAGTTATAATAAACGAGTTTAAGCTGTATAATACATACATCATGGCACAGAATGTAATAAGTAGAAGAACAACGACGGTATAGGCAGTGACAGTGTTGCCAGAATATAACCTGAGGACTGTTTGTCCACCATATCGATCACATCAAGACCTTGCACCATTGTTGACTGTCCTCACTCTCTCTACCAGATAATGAAACTTTGACAGTAAAGGCTATGACGGTCTTTCCAAAATATAACTGGATCAGTATTTGTCCACCATATCGATCACATCAGGACCTTGCACCACTGTTGACTGTCCTCACTCTCTCTACCAGATAATGAAACTTTGACAGTAAAGGCTATGACGGTCTTTCCAAAATATAACTGGATCAGTATTTGTCCACCATATCGATCACATCAGGACCTTGCACCACTATTGACTGTCCTCACTCTCTTTACCAGATAATGAAACTTTGACAGTAAAGGCTATGACGGTCTTTCCAGAATATAACTGGATCAGTATTTGTCCACCATATCGATCACATCAGGACCTTGCACCACTGTTGACTGTCCTCACTCTCTCTACCAGATAATGAAACTTTGACAGTAAAGGCTATGACGGTCTTTCCAAAATATAACTGGATCAGTATTTGTCCACCATATCGATCACATCAAGACCTTGCACCACTGTTGACTGTCCTCACTCTCTCTACCAGATAATGAAACTTTGACAGTAAAGGCTATGACGGTCTTTCCAAAATATAACTTGATCAGTATTTGTCCACCATATCGATCACATCAAGACCTTGCACCACTGTTGACTGTCCTCACTCTCTCTACCAGATAATGAAACTTTGACAGTAAAGGCTATGACGGTCTTTCCAAAATATAACTGGATCAGTATTTGTCCACAATATCGATCACATTAGGACCTTGCACCACTGTTGACTGTCCTCACTGTCTCTACCAGATAATGAAACTTTGACAGTAAAGGCTATGACGGTCTTTCCAAAATATAACTGGATCAGTATTTGTCCACCATATCGATCACATCAAGGACCTTGCACCACTGTTGACTGTCCTCACTCTCTCTACCAGATAATGAAACTTTGACAGTAAAGGCTATGACGGTCTTTCCAAAATATAACTGGATCGATCACATTAGGACCTTGCACCACTATTGACTGTCTACCAGATAATAACTTTGACAGTAAAGGATACGGTCTTTCCAGATCAGTATTTGTCCACCATATCGATCACATCAGGAACTTTGCATTACTATTGACTGTCCTCACTGTCTTTACCAGGCAATCAAACATTGACAGTAAAGGCTGTTTTTGTCATTTCAGAGTATAAACTTATCAGTGTTTGTCCACCATATCGATCACAAAGGAGTCTTATAAATGTTCACTTTCCTTTTCCAGATAGTGGTAGTTGATTCTTTCTTTTATTTGAATCCATTAGGGTAATTGTCTCACATTGTATTGAATTGTATAATATCCGTCCTGCATTAACCAATTTTTAATCATCTACCGCTTAATCCATGGTAGTTGGCAGATGACTGCGTTTAACCACATTGATTTAATGATTTTAACAAACTTTTACTACTCACCGTGTTTGAATTGTACATTTTCAGTATCTTAATTTTAACCAAGATATTAGTCTATTAAAATTCTTCCAAAATATTACGCTGTATTTTGTGTTAAGAGATAACGTGAGACCGAGGTTGGAAATTCGATCGAGCATTGGAAATGAACCTCCATCGTAGAAGATCTCTTCACCTACAGCAAATCTTATTCGGCGAAGACAAGCGTATGCCGGTAGAGACATAATTGTTCCGGTAGAGGCAAGTACCCTTCCGATGGAGACAAGAGCTGTTACTGAGAAAACAAGCTCTGTTACGGTAGATGCATAATTGTTCCGGTAGAGGCAAGTACCCTTCCGATGGAGACAAGAGCTGTTACTGAGAAAACATGCTCTGTTACAGTAGAGACATAATTGTTCCGATGGAGGCAAGTACCCTTCCGATGGAGACAAGAGCTGTTACTGTGAAAACAAGCTCTGTTACAGTAGAGACATAATTGTTCCGATGGAGGCAAGTACCCTTCCGATGGAGACAAGAGCTGTTACTGTGAAAACAAGCTCTGTTACAGTAGAGACATAATTGTTCCGGTAGAGGCAAGTACCCTTCCGATGGAGACAAGAGCTGTTACTGTGAAAACAAGCTCTGTTACAGTAGAGACATAATTGTTCCGATGGAGGCAAGTACCCTTCCGATGGAGACAAGAGCTCTTACTGAGAAAACATGCTCTGTTACAGTAGAGACATAATTGTTCCGATGGAGGCAAGTACCCTTCCGATGGAGACAAGAGCTCTTACTGAGAAAACATGCTCTGTTACAGTAGAGACATAATTGTTCCGGTAGAGGCAAGTACCCTTCCGATGGAGACAAGAGCTCTTACTGAGAAAACATGCTCTGTTACAGTAGAGACATAATTGTTCCGATGGAGGCAAGTACCCTTCCGATGGAGACAAGAGCTCTTACTGTGAAAACATGCTCTGTTACAGTAGAGACATAATTTTTCCGATGGAGACAAGAGCTGTTACTGTGAAAACAAGGTATGTTACGGTAGAGACATAATTGTTCCGATGGAGGCAAGTACCCTTCGATGGAGACAAGAGCTCTTACTGTGAAAACAAGCTCTGTTACAATAGAGACATAATTTTTCCGATGGAGATAAGAGCTCTTACTGAGAAAACAAGCTATGTTACGGTAGAGACATAATTGTTCTGATGGAGGCAAGTACCCTTCCGATGGAGACAAGAGCTGTTACTGTGAAAACAAGCTCTGTTACAGTAGAGACATAATTGTTCCGATGGAGGCAAGTACCCTTCCGATGGAGACAAGAGCTGTTACTGAGAAAACAAGCTCTGTTACAGTAGAGACATAATTGTTCTGATGGAGGCAAGTACCCTTCCGATGGAGACAAGAGCTGTTACTGTGAAAACAAGCTCTGTTACAGTAGAGACATAATTGTTCCGATGGAGGCAAGTACCCTTCCGATGGAGACAAGAGCTCTTACTGAGAAAACAAGCTCTGTTACAGTAGAGACATAATTTTTCCGATGGCAAGTACAAGAGCAAGAGTGTTACTGTGAAAACAAGCTCTGTTACAGTAGAGACATAATTGTTCTCCGATGGAGGCAAGTACCCTTCGATGGAGACAAGAGCTCTTACTGTGAAAACATGCTCTGTTACAGTAGAGACATAATTGTTCCGATGTAGGCAAGTACCATTCCGATGGAGACAAGAGCTGTTACTGTGAAAACAAGCTCTGTTACGGTAGAGACATAATTGTTCCGATGGAGGCAAGTACCCTTCGATGGAGACAAGAGCTCTTACTGTGAAAACAAGCTCTGTTACAATAGAGACATAATTGTTCCGATTTTCCGATGGAGACAAGAGCTGTTACTGTGAAAACAAGCTCTGTTACAGTAGAGACATAATTGTTCCGATGGAGGCAAGTACCCTTCCGATGGAGACAAGAGCTCTTACTGAGAAAACATGCTCTGTTACAGTAGAGACATAATTGTTCCGGTAGAGGCAAGTACCCTTCCGATGGAGACAAGAGCTGTTACTGTGAAAACATGCTCTGTTACAGTAGAGACATAATTGTTCCGATGGAGGCAAGTACCCTTCCGATGGAGACAAGAGCTCTTACTGAGAAAACAAGCTCTGTTACAGTAGAGACATAATTAGTCAAGTACCCTTCCGATGGAGACAAGAGCTGTTACTGAGAAAACATGCTCTGTTACAGTAGAGACATAATTGTTCCGATGGAGGCAAGTACCCTTCCGATGGAGACAAGAGCTCTTACTGTGAAAACAAGCTCTGTTACAGTAGAGACATAATTTTTCCGATGGAGATAAGAGCTCTTACTGAGAAAACAAGCTATGTTACGGTAGAGACATAATTGTTCCGATGGAGGCAAGTACCCTTCCGATGGAGACAAGAGCTGTTACTGTGAAAACAAGCTCTGTTACAGTAGAGACATAATTGTTCTGATGGAGGCAAGTACCCTTCCGATGGAGACAAGAGCTGTTACTGTGAAAACAAGCTCTGTTACAGTAGAGACATAATTGTTCCGATGGAGGCAAGTACCCTTCCGATGGAGACAAGAGCTGTTACTGTGAAAACAAGCTCTGTTACAGTAGAGACATAATTGTTCCGATGGAGGCAAGTACCCTTCCGATGGAGACAAGAGCTCTTACTGTGAAAACAAGCTCTGTTACAATAGAGACATAATTTCAAGTACCCTTCTGATGGAGACAAGAGCTGTTACTGAGAAAACAAGCTATGTTACGGTAGAGACATAATTGTTCCGATGGAGGCAAGTACCCTTCCGATGGAGACAAGAGCTCTTACTGTGAAAACAAGCTCTGTTACAATAGAGACATAATTTTTCCGATGGTGGCAAGTACCAAGAGACTGTTACTGTGAAAACAAGCTATGTTACGGTAGAGACATAATTGTTCCGATGGAGGCAAGTACCCTTCGATGGAGACAAGAGCTGTTACTGTGAAAACAAGCTCTGTTACAATAGAGACATAATTTTTCCGATGGCAAGTACCATTCCGATGGAGACAAGAGCTGTTACTGTGAAAACAAGCTCTGTTACAGTAGAGACATAATTGTTCCGATGGAGGCAAGTACCCTTCTGATGGAGACAAGAGCTCTTACTGTGAAAACAAGCTCTGTTACAATAGAGACATAAATTTTTCCGATGGAGACAAGAGCTGTTACTGTGAAAACAAGCTCTTTTACAGTAGAGACATAATTGTTCTGATGGAGGCAAGTACTCTTCCGATGGAGACAAGAGGTGTTACTGTGAAAACAAGCTCTGTTACGGTAGAGACATAATTGTTCCGTAAGTGGCAAGTACCCTTCTGATGGAGACAAGAGCTCTTACTGAGAAAACATGCTCTGTTACAGTAGAGACATAATTGTTCCGATGGAGGCAAGTACCCTTCGATGGAGACAAGAGCTGTTACTGTGAAAACAAGCTCTGTTACAGTAGAGACATAATTTTTCGATGGAGGCAAGTACTCTTCCGATGGAGACAAGAGCTGTTACTGTGAAAACAAGCTATGTTACGGTAGAGACATAATTGTTCCGATGGAGGCAAGTACCCTTCTGATGGAGACAAGAGCTGTTTATATGAAAACAAGCTCTGTTACAGTAGAGACATAATTGTTCTGATGGAGGCAAGTACCCTTCACAGACAGTGAAGGTTTCTACTATTAATGCTCTCTAAGTAGCCAATTGTTAATCAGTTGACGAACTTTATCTATCCGGACACAGACAGTGGACATGAGCACTCAGAATTTGTCTCTTGATGCTCTCTGAGTGGCCAATTATTGATCAAATATCGAACTTTATTTACCAGGACACAGACAGTGGACATGAGCAATGGGAGTTTTGTCTCTTAATGCTCTCTGAGTGACCAATTATTGATCGACTGTCGAACTTTATTTACCAGGACACAGACAGTGGACATGAGCAATGGGAGTTTTGTCTCTTGATGCTCTCTGAGTGACCAATTATTGATCGACTGTCGAACTTTATTTACCAGGACACAGACAGTGGACATGAGCAATGGGAGTTTTGTCTCTTGATGCTCTCTGAGTGGCCAATTGTTGATCAATTGACGAACTCTATTTATCCGGACTCAATCTGCTCCAAGGTCACAAGCTCTACAATAGTAAACACTCGCACTTCCCTTAGTTTCGAACTAAGGAACACAATTTCGTGATTGTATTTTATTATTTAGTCAAAGAAACAAGTTTAAGCAGAAATACCTACATGCATTCTCTAAGGCTGAGTAGTTGTACCAGTGGATTTTGTGAAGACGTTATATGAGCTTTTGTGAAGGTACAATAAATTAATCAGCACTCTGGATGCCCTATATGTGTTTGTACCATTGGATGGTTAAACAAGGGAAGTTTGAGCTTAAAACAACATTTTCACAGTGGTAATAGTTGAAACGTTAAAATGATTACAGTTTATTTTCAATTACAATTTTAAACGAGTAATAATGGCGTATCATCGCATATTCATTGATATTAAAAATTGTGAACTCGCTTTAACTTAGTAGGTTTGTAGCATATTTATTTTTATTGATAAATATTACTTTTATCTTTAATGATTCCTTATTCTTAAGGTATTTTGAAGTAATGACGTTCAACATTAAAGCGCCACACTTGTTACAAGTGTCTTGAAATGGTTTTTGTTTATTTTTAATAACTATATTTATCTATTTCATTAATTGAACTAAATAATTTACCAAGGTTTTTAATTTTCTTTGCTGGGGGGCAGGATTTTAATATTTCATCTTCGTGTTGTATGTTACTTGGTTATAACACATAATTATTTCTGATGTCTATTTAGATTACAATATAAGTATTAATACGGAAAGCTGAAGTACTCGTAAAATAAAAGATTATGTTTATAAACAGGTTTTTAATTTTTTAATGGTGACACGGTTTTAAGACCCCAACTTCTTTTTGTATATACTTTATATCACATAATTGTATTTTTTTTATTTAGATAAAATAGTAAGTAGTAGTTTAGAAAGCGAAGGTAATCGTACAATAAAAGGGGTTTATGTTTACAAACATACTTTTGCGCCCCTCCTCCCCAAAGTTCAGTAGTTGTATTTAGAAATCTTAAAAGAGTATGATGAAGGTAAAGAAGAGTAACGCAATTGGAAAAGCAGTAATCTTAGTTGGCTTTTCAGTGGGTTCTAAGTTTAGGAACTTCATGAAGAAAAGAATGCTTAGTTTCCCAACTTTGAATATCTTAAAAAATGCAAGTTTTTAAGATATTCAAAGTTTAAAAGTTTTAATGCCCGCAACAATATTAAAGAAAATGTCATCATATTGCTTTTAGTAACTGGTCTTGTTATCCTTAACACTTGAGGCAAGTTTTAGTATAATTTAATTAATTACTTTTTAAGATATTAATTTTTTATAAAAAACACATACAGACAGACAGATGGGAAACTAAGCATCGGAGACCCATGTTCATAATGTTCATATGGTGAAATATGTTTTGTCTTGACCTGAGTAATAATGTGGTATACCTTTGTACAGAGAGTTACGGTACACTCTGTATACAAGTTCGCATATAAGACATACAATGAAAGTTATAGTTTTAACAAGAAGTCGTATACAAATTTAATAAGTCATTTATTTATTTATACAATTTGAAAATCGTGTGGCTATTTAAATCACATTTTTATCCATACGTTTTAACTGTTAGTAACTTTGTTTTAAGTGGCAACAGTGTTTTACAAGTTCTAGTTTCTTCTTTAAATTTAGGCTTGTGATATTTTTTGAACAGAAGTCTAAGATATAAGAGATGACCTTGCATGCTGGCCTGACAAAACGTACGTCACGAGTCTGTCTCAACATATTCAACAGTTTCTACATGAGTTACCTTGCCATCGGATATGTATATAGTGAACATAAACTAGAATCGTGTCACCTGCACACGCAAGCACAGAGTGCATCCAAACATTTCTAGTTTGTCCGCCATGACGCCATTAAAATCTGATAGAATTTTATTTTGCTTTATTTATCTCACGGATTGTCTTAACTGGGTAGCGCATGTTGAAGACGTAATACAGCACATGCTGGCTCACGTGTTCACATTTCGGTTTTTATTCCAATGCAGAAATACAGGACTGATCCGGTGTAATGTATACTGTACTTAAAATGTATTATTAGGAATATTCTTAGTATTTTAAGGAATTGTTAACCTCAAATCTTACCTTATTTGTAAACTAAAATAATGTTCTGTTTCAGAAAAATACATTTTAACGTATTACTCTATTTAAGTACATTCTAAAACACGACTAAAACGTGTGTCATTCTTTTTTAACTTTAGGACTTCGGTATAACAACTTATAAATTTTGGATTTGTAATACCTGAAACGTCATTCACTAGCGTTCTACAACATCTAATGTTAATTTTTTCAAAATAATTGGGGTTTCTGTTTATTTTTTGAGAACCACACAAACTTTTAGATTTTTAAATGACGTAATTTCAGTATTAATATATCTCATTGAAGTACAACTTGAAAAGTATTTGAAAAGTTTTATTTTATTAAAACTGTGTAGCACTTTTGTACATTTTGGGGCTCTGTTTACCGAATTTTTGAGTAGTTAAAAATGTTAGTCCTTTTCAGGTAGAGAAAGAAATGCCTGGTGTATTTTAAAACATAGAATTGTTAAAAATGTGTGGTCATATAGCGGTACTTTAGATATGTGGTAACATTTTGAGTCAGTGAAATAGTATTAGTATTTTTGTATTCAAAATATAAACTAATTTTAGTTTAATTCACCATTTAATTATTCTTTTTAATATTTAGCTTTTTCAAAAAATATTATCTCTGTTTTTACAATTTCAGTTCCTCCTAGACTAGGTGCAATCCTTAAACGTTTAAAACTTAAGGAAATTTCAGATTCACGAACAAAAACCTCAAAGTGACACACATTAAAGTGTATTTTAAAACATTTCAAACTTTTCAAAATTATTAAGTATATTTCTATATTTGTAAGAAGGAACACCCGAAACTATTACTTGATGAAAATATAAGCGCACATTTAGATTCAGGAAGGAAATGCCTTTAATTTAATACGCCCATAAATATACGATATTTTACATAATCTATTTTTTTTGTTTCGGGTAAATATGTTCCATGTTCGGGCCCTTATAACCCCATATTTCGATTGATCAACATATTATTAGTTTTATACACTAACCGAGTATTTTTTAACAACTTAATGTAATTTGTCCTGTTTTTATTTTTATTTCACTAGACAAACTGTGCATATATCCTTTTGACTAATTAAAATTATTTTAAGATTAAAGAATAATATAATTTTTATTCAATTCCATATGCAATGACAATTACAAGATATTAATGTTTCAAATATATTAAACACAATTGTTTATTTTTTAGACTGATAATCTCATACGTTAAAATCTTCTGAACCTTAGGGCATTTTTAGGGGTATGATAAAATAAATTTATTTTGACATTATAATGTAGATTTAGCACACACTTCAGTTTATCCAAATAATTTTCATTGTCTGACTTTATGGTTGTGTTAACCTGATATTTTGTTTTCAATAAGTAAAAGCATTTCAGATTCGTGATTTTAAACACCTTCAGTTAATTACTATATTCAAGTCCGTGTACGATTATTTAAACTGGCAATGCACATTATGAATTTTACATTTTTCTGGTTTCTAGTAAGCATAACTTTTAAGATACACTTTTTTAGATATTTTAAATATTGTTTAGTTTTAGTCCTGTTGTTAACAAATTGAAAATATTATTGGGGAAGACAATTAACAACTTTGATGTTAAAACCTCTAGATATTAATCTGATGAGATATTAAGCAGGTTTAATTAAAGAAGGAGTTAACACACATAACACCGTACACTAATTAAACACAACACTTTTTTTGATTTAGCTAAGATTAGAAGTCGAATATTAAACTCTGCACGTGTTCATTATTGAGGCTTGCATATTGGTTGACATGAAGACTAAAACAAGATTAACTAAACAATCCTCTACGTAGTTTTATATTCAAACTATTTTTTTAAAACTTGGATTTAATTCAACTATGTAATTTCAAAGGTAGAAGATTTTATTTTAACTCTTTCTTACTCCGAAATATTAAATTCCTTCGGGAATATCTGTTTTAAAATGTACTATATTTATTCAATTCAGAGGTAAACATGATAAAGTTCAATCGACGAACTTTAATCATTTTTTTCATTTCCCGTCATAACAGTTTTCAACAACGCAGTCTTCATAGTATTAAAATGATTCAAAAATAAGATTAAACCCGAATTACTGTGTGAAATACAATTGTTTGCCAGTGCGAACAAATTAAAAAGAAACATTTGGTATACAGTTTCTGAAAAACGACATTCTTAATTACAGATAACACTTCTGACTTTAAATATTACTAAATTTTAATGAAAAACACTACTTTTCCAAATGGTTTATTTTGTTTTGGACGAGGCCTTTCCAAACCAAACGTTTCATCTTCAGGCAACTCCGCATAAACCTGAGTTGCCTGAAGATAAAACCTATGGTTTGGAAAGGCCTCGTCCAAAACAAAATAAACAATTTGGAAAAGTAGTGTTTTATTAACATTTAGTAATATTTAAAGAATTTTCCAATTTGCTCCAAGAGTCTTCAACTTCTGACTTTGATCGCTAAATATAATTTTTACATTTAATTTTTGCTTTAAGTTTGTTCTTAATATATTATTTATTATGATTATACATATCTGGAATTATGAGATGATAATATGTAATTTATATTCACTAACAAATAGACAAGGTACAGATTCTCAGTGTTATAACGTGTATGGCATTAACTATGTGTTGATTTAAAAAATTGTAACGAGAAAATACGTGGACAATTTTATTAGTTTGAAATGTACAAATACAAGCAAATTTTGCGATTTTTTTTATTAGTAAATTAGTAATTTGCTTCTCCACAAGTATGAAATTTTAAAATTAATAAAAAATAAATACACGAGACAGTAGCCAGTAGAAAATAAGTTAGGCCACGTTTCACTGAAAGCTTTTCAGTGCAAAATATATTTAGGAACTCCCAGACCGTCTAACTTGCAGAACTTATGTGAAGCCTGTCACTCTACAGACGATAAAATTATCGAAGCACTTGACTTTGCCGGTAACTCGATGGCAGTTGCAGTGGTGACGGAAAGGTCGCAACATTTAAAGGTTAAATGTGCGGCATTTTGCTGCCCAGGGGAGTAGGTGGACAGATAGACAGTCGGACCCTGCACTTAACCCTTATTTGGGACCGTACCGCAATAACAAAACTCTACGGGAACCTGCGACACGATTTATTTGTAAGTTTTGTTTTTACTCTTTGTATGTATACAAGGTGATAATATAGTACTCTTGAAAAGGTAAAAAACTGACAGTTAAAATAAAGTAAAAAAAACTGCACTCAAATTTATTTTTTTGCTGTTAAATATTAATTAAGTGCTGCAAAAATGTAGTAGTTGATATTCTGTTCCACATACTAAACGTGTATAATGGTCTCTCTCATATAGTTTTAATTTCGTTTAACGCAAAACAAACAAAAACATCAACACAAGTGTGTGTTTTTTCAGCTTTTTTTACGAAATTTTTAGAGATAATTTATACGTTTTTAGAGAGTTCAAAGAACTATTAATAGTACAAACTGTATCACAATAGATTAAGTTTTTTAAAGTATATTAGTTCTATACTAAACATTTCTTTTGACAAAATGCTAAATAATCTAAAATTTCAATAATTCACGGAACCTTTCGGTTACGGTAGATGCATACATATCAGCATACAAACTGCAGCTGGTTACAGCATGGTTCGTTCTGCTGAAAAATTAATTCGACTTTTTACCGTTACTATTTATGGAGGACAAAGTTAAAACGCAAATTACTTGTACGGTGACCGGTCAGAGAGTGTAAATAATTGCTAACAAAATGTAATCACAGAGACAAGTTAGGATGGAATTATTGAAAACGCTGTTAACTTTAATAACGCACAAAATTTTGTATCCAACGCTCTCCCTGGTTTTGTCATGCAGGATGAGTAAAATAAGGTTGAAAAGGAAATCAGTCTTTTCTACAATTATAATAAAGGCTCGATAAAACCTCCAGAGTGGAACTTTGGTGTATTTACAATGCAAAACAATAACATCTTGTGACTGCATAATGTCCACAGATGTGGTAGCGTATGAGAACCACTTGCTTTGTAAACGTTTGGGTGTTATTTATGGTATCTATATCACGAACAAACGTATAATGTGAATTGTAGTGGTCGTAAACGACCTGAAAAATCGTAATAAACGGTTCAGTATTACAAGTAATATATTTATAATATTACTAAAAGAATTTCTTTATAATTCTACGGTAATTTTATATATCTACTGCTGTTATTTTATTTATACATTTGTCATCAATCGAAAACTCTTTCACTTATTGTGCCTCTTGTTGATTTAAAATACTTTAGGACTCTGTCCCACGGGCCTCCAAAGATCCAGTGTACAATATTATGAGAGTATTTTTCTTTAGTTTAGTTCAGTTGATTGATAAAACAAACTTATTGTTATATTGTTAGAGCTTATTTTTCCAATCAATTAACCAATGTAGTATCTGCGATTGGTTATAACGTCCACTAATCAACTTAATATAAACGATTGGTTATAACGTTCCACTAATCATCTTAATATAAACGATTGGTTATAACGTCCACTAATCAATCTTAATATAAACGATTGGTTATAACGTTCCACTAATCATCTTAATATAAACGATTGGTTATAACGTCCACTAATCAACTTAATATAAACGATTGGTTATAACGTTCACTAATCATCTTAATATAAACGTTCATAACGTTCACTAATCATCTTAATATAAACGATTGGTTTATAACGTCCACTAATTATCTTAATATAAACGATTGGTTATAACGTCCACTAATCATCTTAATATAAACGATTGGTTATAACGTTCACTAATTATCTTAATATAAACGATTGGTTATAACGTCCACTAATCATCTTAATATAAACGATTGGTTATAACGTCCACTAATTATCTTAATATAAACGATTGGTTATAACGTCCACTAATCATCTTAATATAAACGATTGGTTATAACCCATTATTCAACTTAATATGAACTGGTTTTTCGAAGATCCATTAATTAATGCAATAGTAGCCGATTGGTTATATATAATCAGCTAATCAACAATATCAGCGATTGGTTATATGATCCACAGATCAAATTAATATAAACTGATTAGTTAATATTGTCCACTAATCAACGTAATACCAACTGATTGGTCATTTCATCCTTTAATCAATGTAATACAAGTGATTGATTGGTTATCCATTAATCAACTTAATATCAGTGATTGGTTATTTCATCCATTAATACACTTAATATCAGCGATTGGTTATTTTTAACCATTAATCACTTAATATAAAATGATTGATTATATTTATCCATTAATCTACATAATATCAGTGATTGCTTATTTCACACATTAATCAACTTAATATCAGCGATTGGTTATTACGTCCTCTAATCAATTTAATATCAATTGATTTGTTATTTAATTTCATTAAACAATTTAATTTCAACGATTGGTTATAACTTCCACTGATCAATTTTACATCAACTGCTTTTTAAGTCCTATTATTGAACCTAATATCAGCTGATTGAATATAATATCCGTTAATAAATTTAATATTAACTGATTGGTTATAACGTCAATAAATCAAAGTAATATCAATTAATTGGTTATAAGATACATGAATTAGTTTAATATCAGCTGATTGGTTAGAGCAGTTTAAAGCTATAACAACTGAAAAATATATTTAATTGTGATTTATTTACAAAGTGTTTTAGAAAAATATAGCTAAAGTATAACCGCACTTTGGTTTGTGAATGAAAATTTGTGTAATAGTATTTGAGTATGTCAGAGTGTTCCTTTGGTTATTTAAACGTTGTTATAACCTTCAATTTAGTAAAAAACATTGTGAGTGTGTACATGTAAGGTACTACAAATTGGCATCCTTTGAAGTTATCGGGAAGCATATTACAGTAGCTGAAGGAATAAAAAGGAAGGGACCGAGTGCAAACAGACTCACCGAACCATTCGCCCCTGACTAAAATAGAGGAAACAAGCGAGTGTAGCGAGCCCGTGATCAAGTGGTCTCAATCACAAAGCAATGACACAAAGTGCAATTTTTATGGCAGAGAAAACTATCGAGGGGACAGCGGATCTGTTTGACATTGACGCGGGATACGATATCGATTAGGCACATACAAATCGATATAATTCCTACAACGTCAATGGGAAACAACTACATAAAACACGATTGGTTGAGCTTTAGCCTATCACTAGTGAGGGTGGAATAATTTCATTTTTGTCTGTTGGTCGTAACAGCTGCAAATACATGTGTTTGTTTGATTGGCTGAGCGTCAGCGAAGTCTGTCATTCGTGGGGCTGGAAAATCTAATTTCTGTCTGTCTGTTTGTCCGCACGATATCTTATTTATTTATTTATTTCCAACGGTTCCACCATTTATACATGAGTTGACTTAACTAAGGATAAACTAATCAAGATGGCATACAATGACTAATAATAACAACAATCCAATAACATAACAAAACTAGTAATGATAACAGATAACACAAGGAAGACATTATGCAATAATTAATAACAATACATAGCAATCATACCAAATAATGCAGGAGCAACTAGCAAAGAGAAACAGAACAATGTAACAATTATGATAATAATAACATAACAATAGATATATTAGAATGTAACAATGAGATAAATATGTAACAGTATAAAAATGATAAAAGTATATGTAACAGAATAACAAACAGATAAATAATAACAATTTATTTATTTATCTTGAGAAAGAACTGACCTATAGAATTGAAACTGTGCATGAAGCTTTATTTCTATGCGAGGAATGCTGAGTTCGATGATGGTGCATGTCAATCCATGGGATTTGGCTGAGCGATAGCGAATATTTGTACATTGGTCTTATGGGTTACCATGATGGCAACAAAAAATAACAACATAAATAAATTTATAAACACAAATTTGGGAAGATATGTTGGAAAGATTTCATTTTGTAAACTTTTGTACGAAGCTTCATTCGTTCTATGACGCGTCATTTGTGTGTCAACTTGTCTTTGTATTATTGTCTTATCTGTCCGCAGAGCATTCCACGCCCCCATATTCTGCTGCTAAGAATGTGAATGGCGGGATACATTTTTAAACAAAATGTATGTCAGTGTTTAAGTGTGTGTGTGTGTGTGTGTGTGTGTGGAGGGTTAGGTTATAAACATATAACGATAACGTTTACAACATAATTGTAGTTGTATTAATGCAATAAGAAGTTATTATTGTTAATATCTCTAGGATGAAATGAGCCACAGATTTGACATTTTGCAAACAATTTCATCATAGCCGTATAGAATAGCAGGATGATGGACATTTACCAATCATCATGTTTCATTTATCATCCTTTTATTCCTTTTTATCCTTTCCGAAAAAAATTAGTTGTTAATGATGGGATTTTCACAGTTTAGATTTAATTCGCAATTCAGTTTTGAGATGTGATCCTATTTCGGTATCTAGTGCCAATCCTTTAATTATTGGTACAAATTACAGCAATTTGTTTCCATAATTTCAACGTAAAAAGTATTTAATTCTGACTGAAATGTATTCTAAATGATGATTTCGAAGAGAGCCAAGACAATTACGAAGATGGATGTGAGTTCTGTACGAATTGTTCTGTACCACAGGACTATGGCATCATATGTCAAGTACAGAGTAGTGTAGGCGTACACTTGTGTACGCGGGTTGTAGGGGGGGGGGAGGGTGTAAAGTACAGTTTAGCCGTATACAACTCTCGTACGTCATATGCATCATAATACCTTAACCGTAACGAAGGGGTAAGGATGCGGCTCTCTAAGAGAGGTCGCGGTTTCAATTCCGCGGGGAGGTCAGTCAATTTTGCAAGTAGATTTGGACAGTATTTCTTTACAAACTTTTAGTGCAATTAATGGAAATTACATTGGCGTATAAAGAACCCTCTTAAAATTGTTTCTCAAAATACAGGAAGACGTTCAGAATTGTCAGTTCATTATTTACATCTTAACGAAACGTCTAACTTGAAACGGCCTCCTAAATATATTGAGCAGACTGCTGATTCGTTCCTTTAATTAATGAGTGGAAAGAGTTTTTACACAAGTAGAAGAATTCACTTTGGAGAGAAGATGGTTTGCAGAGGCTAAAATATTAGTAAACATTCAACGTAGTGAAAACAGTATTTATTTTCGAGATCCTGCAAAATCTGACCAAATTGAAGGCGCCAAGCGAGGTTTGTAAGTGCCAGCGTGAGATGAGTAGGTACTTCCTAGAAGATTACTGAACACGTCCAAGATCTACTTTGGACATTTGCGTGTTGATGTTGGGTTGGTGGGGGGGGGGGGTTAAGATGCCGTCATCACGTCCCTGCTATTGACATGATTACGTGTGATCGTGTAATGACAGACAACACTAACGAGGTCTGTCTATTTCTGAGGTGTACCAAATAGAAGGCAACCGCAACATACTACACTGGCTGAACCAATCAGCGGCGTTCATCTAACCTTGTAATACTTTGACTATGATAAAAATGTAACGGCGGTTGGTTATATTTACTTGTCACTACAGTTGCGTGTTGGCTTCATTTGCAAGTCTTTGAGGTTCGAAAAGGTTCGAGACGAAACCATTTGAAAGTAATGTTACACGCTCAGAACCAAGCAATACTGGATAACAGAGTGATAATAGTTTTCAGAAAAGGGAAAATCTTAACTAATGTAGGGTCTTTAGTAACTGAAATGAATCTTATGATGCGAATAGATAGAATACACACTGAAAATCAATGTTGATTCATGATGGGAACGTTATAACATATATGGTGATTGGCGTTATGTTACCCACATAGTATATACAGGGTGTTCAGTAAAAGTGTTCCAATACTTTGGGATTTTACAAGCCAGGAGCAACAAACAACAACTGATATCTCTCAACTGGGACATGTTTGGTGCTCCTGGCTTGTGCAAGAGTATCTTTAGAGTGGCCGTGCTTGCTTATGCGTTGACGGATTTCTTTGGAAAAAGGTACCGTTGGAATTGTTATAACATTTTAAAAATACAATTAGTATCTTTTAAAATTGATATAACCTATTTAAAACAGCTGATGCCTATAAAAAGACAAAATCTTAGTTGCTCCCGGCTTGTGCAAGCATACCTATAAAGTGATCGGGTTCGCTTATGCGTTGACTGATTTCTTTGAAAAAGGTACCGCTGGAATTGGTATAAAAATGTCTAAATAGTTGGCATCATATGCATTTTTTATAACTATACCGATTCTTTGTTATTTGACTTCAAAAGTTAAAAAAAACGCCATTTTGAAACGGGTAAAAGCATTTTGTTAATATTTTATTTTAAAAAAGGTCTACCAAAGGTTAATACAATTCTCAAGTTCCATAACTTAATCTTAACTAGTTCAAAATATATAATTTTTTAAATAAAAAACACATACAGACAGATAGACGGGAAACTAAATGTTGTAGGCATACCTTTATATGAACTTGTTTGCTCAATTTTTATGTACAGAACAAAATCCCAAAGTATTGGAACAATTTTACTGAACACTGTAGAAAACAAGGAAGCAGCTGATTCGCGCTTTAAGGGTTTCTCAACTTCTTTGGGAAGCTGTGAAAACTTACATGGCCGTGCGTAAATATGTCAAATATGCCGTCTTCCGCTGTGGGGGATATAAACAAAATACCTATTGATGTCGAAAATGCTTATGGTCATGATCTTGGGGGACGATGACGGAGTACCTGTGGTCATTATCAAAAACCTTGACATTCAGTTACGTCAGAATCATGCTCCAAGAGCATTGCATTTATGTCATCGGAGTTCCAAACTCTGGCTTACACTAACTGATTTCCGAGTTATTCATATGTAAATTACGCATATTGCTTGAAGGGAATGTAAACTCTTCTTATGTGGATAATCAACTCACAGATAAAATAAAAGAGAGTTATCTACTTAATACAGTGCTCGTATATTGTGCCCTCAATTGTAAATGATTTGCTTAATCATCAATTCCTTACAATTTCCTTAATTTGAAAACAGTATGCTCGAATCGGGATTCGAACCTAGATCCTTTGGATAATGTTTTAGACGGTAATTGCGCAGCTGACCCAGACAGTAAACAAGAGAACCTGGAATAAAAGTTTGGGAACTTTGAATAAAGTGCCCATTAGAACTAAAAGGATGTTTAAGGTTCATAGTTCGTCCATTTATTCTACAAATGGGAGCTGAGAAGTATGCAAGGATTAGTATTGAGGGTGCAACCATCTATCTTATAATCCTTCTCCTGTTCCATTTATGTGCTATGCTCTCTTTGTCTTCTTCCCATGTATGTGTAGAACTGTTGTGGGATTTTAATTAGCTGAGCGTTAACGAAGGCTTTCTCGAGTTGCTGGAAAAATGCTATTTTCTGTTTATCTATCCGTACGATACCACGAGAACGAAATGACCTATAGCCATGTAATTATGCATGAAACTTCACTTTTATATACAAGTGACATCGATTTTGATGATGTACACGCTACCCTATTAGAATAGTCTGAACGTTTACAAACATTTTTACGTTGGTCTTATGGATAACCATGATGGCAACGAGGATATCACGGAATAAATAAAATTTTAAACAAACTGAGTATATTTATATGACATTTAAACATGAAACGTAGTAATACATGCGTTCTAATGAGTTGAACAACAGACTTGAAATTATGCATGCAGCTCTAGCCGAAGCCTATTAAGCGACACGTGGTGTGGCATACTCCTTCCTATCTTGTTTTTAAATATATTCTATTAAAAGTAGTTATTTAGAACTAACCATTCGTGATAAAGACGTTTTTAAAATGTAAGCAAAATATATCTTTACGGTGTCTTCTATACCTGTTGGACCCGATTGTTTAGTACTCTTTCTAGATTTGTTTTAATCAACTGACAATAACAGTAGATAGTCATCTTACAAGATTCTTCTCCAGAGACAACCGTGACTACTGACGAGGAATAGATAGTGGGAGAAGAGATAAGAACAAAAGGTTCATACAAGCATGGCTGCTTGAGTAAGATAAGTGTTCTTCATTGTGGGTCTGAAGCAAGAGTATGATGAATGCCTCGGGTGGATCGGAAAGAACACACGTAACAGTCATCTGGTTCTGAAGAACATCTGCACTCCACGTCGAAGCTGAATGCAATTTATTTAATGATCGTCGTCTAAGTATCCCGGTTCATGCCGTGTCGAAACATTGTTAATGCAACTAATTACAGGCCATATTTCGCCTCGATTTGCATAGCTATCTTCAGTTAGTAGATGATAAAGCTAACTGCCAATAATACTTGTGTACTTATACAAGTGTTAGGGGAGAACCACAACGTGGTTGACTTATAGCTTAACACCAACCAACAGCCAAATCAACAACAATGTTTTTTTATCGCAGTCTGTAACCTTTTTGATAACGTAACAATATCTTTTATATCACTAAGCCGTTATCGTTTCGATAATTTCACGATATCTTCTTTGTTGGTGTTGTCATCTCTTTTGATTGTTTCTATAGTTCCTCCTACTGTAAGTATTTTTTATTCTTTATCATTCTGTAGCATGTATGGTTTCGTAACTGTTTTTTATCCGTGCCCGAGTTTTCCGTACCCTAATAGTAGACGAGTAGGATATATTAGTGGCACGAAACATCAGGATAAGAAAAATCAACCACAGCTGAACTCAGTAACAAAATCAACCATGCGATAGAATTCGACAAATTAAAAGTACCTGCTAAAGTTCTTAGCATAGTTCTTACTAACGATAGTAAGGAAAACAATAGATAATCAAGAAAGATAAAATGCAACAAAAATGATAGCATTAAATTATCGAAACGTTGGCGTCCTGTGATAAGAAGCCATACTGTTCATTGTTTTGCTATATTGCTTGTTTATTGGTTATGTTATAGCTAGTCACGATTCAGCTTTGTCCCCTTCAATTCATCTCTGTTTAATTTTTTGGCAGTTTCAGATTAAAATTTCGGAACCATCTGTTTGCTATTTGTTACAAAATGTTAAATTGTGTATTACCGAAAGTATACAGATAAATAAATAAACATCACCTTACAATCCCGCTATAAATTGTAAATAATAGGTAGACAACTGATTTATTTGTTAATGAATAGTTTTATCCTAAATAACTCGATTAAGTCCGTTAAGTCCTGATCGTTGTAAGTCGATTTAAATTATCTGACATACACTACAAATAATTAGGAGAATTAATTTACAAGCCTCTAGATATGTAAATTATTGTTAATGTCTGTTGTCTTTTAATTCCTAGTTTATTATGTTCTATTGTTATGCCTCCTGTATTATTTTATATTATGCTATTATTGCTTGTTATTGGTACTCTCTTGCTGTTTTTGACATCATGGTTTATTGTTATTTACTGATATAACATAAGTGCTGAATTGTTATTATTATATACTCGTTCTCTCTTATTGTTATTTATCAAAATAACTCGCTATCTCGTTCTATAGTTTTATTTTCTATTTTTCTCTTGCTTAAACTGCTCTCAGTTTTTGGTTTTTCTGCTTCAGACATATGTGTAATATTAATGCTAATGCTAATTGTTTGTGAATTAGTGGAGTACTATTGGTAATAATAAATAAATAAACGTATTTTTATTGAAGATGGCTGGCTCTCCACAATCAGGCTGAAATATTTCAAGAGTTTATTTTTATTGACAATGTTTCGACGTGAACCAGAAAACTGAGATGATGGTCATGCCAGCGGCCGTGTAACCTTAAGAACTAAAATGTATTCTATATTACAGTTTAGAAGATGGAATGCGACCGTAAGGACGCTTGGCTGGCTGAGGCAGATTCAGTAATTCTAAGCATTACAATGTTGTCAAGACCGCATAGTAAGGTTATCTGGAAATAAGCGTTATAAATGTTATCACGAATGTAAACCTGATGTACGCGAGCCTTGTCACCCAGAATTGTGTTTTAACACGAAAAGTGATTATAAAACGTTATGTTGGATTAGAGTCTCCACACTGGACTGAAGTACCATTTTCGGAATTGTTTCAACAAAAATTGTCTGTATTGTTACAAATTCTGTGAATTCCAGCACAGAACGTATAGAACGGTATAGACGGGGACTGCAATAACCCGAGATAGAAGATAATTCTTTGACGTATGATACCAACATCCACAAAAATGTATAATTTGCAAACGTATTATCTAGTCATGTTTTTGTACGGGACAAAAGTTATTTTCACCAGAAAAACTTTTTAAAAGGAGAGAATTTAGAATGCTGCGCAAATGTAGCATTTTCGAAAACTGGTCTAAAGACGCCTTTAATAGTTATTCAATATTAATTCAACTTATTAATTCAATAATGCTCGACTCCATATATGACCAATGGTATATTAAAGATCACTTAGTATTGTGAATTAAATTCCAAGAAGATGATTGCATTGTAGTTAGTAATTAAGGTAAAATAACATTTACCTTAACCGCATCGACAATATACTGTAGAGATGTGAGAGCAGAATCAATCATTGTGCACAGCGACAATATACTGTAGAGCTGTGAAAGAAGAATCAATCAATCAATGTGTTGTGGTCTCGGAGAAGCAACTGTAGCCACAACTGCAGCGACAATATACTGTAGACCTATGAGAGAAGAATCAATCATTGTGTCGTGGTCTCAGAGAAGCAACTGTAGTCACAACCGCAGCTACAATATACTGTAGACCTATGACAGAAGAATCAATCATTGTGTCGTTGTCTCAGAGAAGCAACTGTAGCCACAACCGCAGCTACAATATACTGTAGACCTATGAGAGAAAAATCAATCATTGTGTCGTTGTCTCAGAGAAGCAACTGTAGTCACAACCTCAGCTACAATATACTGCAGAGCTGTGAGATAAGAATTAATCAATTTGTCGTGGTCTCAGAGAAGCAACTGTAGCCACAACCGCAGCTGCAATATACTGTAGAGCTGTGAGAGAAGAATCAATCATTGTGTCGTGGTCTCAGAGAAGCAACTGTAGTCACAACCGCAGCTACAATACACTGTAGAGCTATGAGATAAGAATCAATCATTGTGTCGTGGTCTCAGAGAAGCAACTGTAGCCACAACCGCAGCTGCAATATACTGTAGAGCTGTGAGAGAAGAATCAATCATTGTGTCGTGGTCTCAGAGAAGCAACTGTAGTCACAACCGCAGCTACAATATACTGTAGAGCTGTGAGAGAAGAATCAATCATTGTGTCGTGGTCTCAGAGAAGCAACTGTAGTCACAACCGCAGCTGCAATATACTGTAGAGCTGTGAGAGAAGAATCAATCATTGTGTCGTGGTCTCAGAGAAGCAACTGTAGTCACAACCGCAGCTGCAATATACTGTAGAGCTGTGAGAGAAGAATCAATCATTGTGTCGTGGTCTCAGAGAAGCAACTGTAGTCACAACCGCAGCTACAATACACTGTAGAGCTATGAGATAAGAATCAATCATTGTGTCGTGGTCTCAGAGAAGCAACTGTTGCCACAACCGCAGCTGCAATATACTGTAGACCTATGAGAGAAGAATCAATCATTGTGTCGTGGTCTCAGAGAAGCAACTGTAGTCACAACCGCAGCGACAATATACTGTAGACCAATGACAGAAGAATCAATCATTGTGTCGTTGTCTCAGAGAAGCAACTGTAGCCACAACCGCAGCTACAATATACTGTAGACCAATGAGAGAAAAATCAATCATTGTGTCGTTGTCTCAGTGAAGCAACAGTAGTCACAACCTCAGCTACAATATACTGCAGAGCTGTGAGATAAGAATCAATCATTGTGTCGTGGTCTCAGAGAAACAACTGAAGTCACAACCGCAGCTACAATATACTGTAGAGCTGTGAGAGAAGAATCGATCATTGTGTTGTGGTCTCAGAGAACCAACTGTAGTCACAACCGCAGCTGCAATATACTGTAGAGCTGTGAGAGAAGAATCAATCATTATGCTGTGGTCTCAGAGAACCAACTGTAGTCACAATTGCAGCTGCAATATACTGTAGAGCTGTGAGAGAAGAATCAATCGTTGTGTCGTGGTCTCAGAGAAGCAACTGTAGCCACAACTGCAGCTACAATATACTGTAGAGCTGTAAGAGAAGAATCAATCATTATGTTGTGGTCTCAGAGAACCAACTGTAGTCACAACCGCAGCTGCCATATACTGTAGAGCTGTGAGAGAAGAATCAGTCGTTGTGTTGTGGTCTCAGAGAAACAACTGAAGTCACAACCGCAGCTACAATATACTGTAGAGCTGTGAGAGAAAAATCAATCATTGTGTCGTTGTCTCAGAGAAGCAACAGTAGTCACAACCTCAGCTACAATATACTGCAGAGCTGTGAGATAAGAATTAATCAATTTGTCGTGGTCTCAGAGAAGCAACTGTAGCCACAACCGCAGCTGCAATATACTGTAGAGCTGTGAGAGAAGAATCAATCATTGTGTCGTGGTCTCAGAGAAGCAACTGTAGTCACAACCGCAGCTACAATACACTGTAAAGCTATGAGATAAGAATCAATCATTGTGTCGTGGTCTCAGAGAAGCAACTGTAGCCACAACCGCAGCTGCAATATACTGTAGAGCTGTGAGAGAAGAATCAATCATTGTGTCGTGGTCTCAGAGAAGCAACTGTAGTCACAACCGCAGCTACAATATACTGTAGAGCAGTGAGAGAAGAATCGATCATTGTGTTGTGGCCTCAGAGAAGCAACTGTAGTCACATCCGCAGTTACGATATACTGTAGAGCAGTGAGAGAAGAATCGATCATTGTGTTGTGGCCTCAGAGAAGCAACTGTAGTCACAACCGCAGTTACAATATACTGTAGAGCAGTGAGAGAAGAATCGATCATTGTGTTGTGGCCTCAGAGAAGCAACTGTAGTCACATCCGCAGCTATAATATACTGTAGAGCTGTGAGAGAAGAATCGATCATTGTGTTGTGGTCTCAGAGAAGCAACTGTAGTCACAACCGCAGTTACAATATACTGTAGAGCTGTGAGAGAAGAATCGATCATTGTGTTGTGGTCTCAGAGAAAGCAACTGAAGTCACAACCGCAGCTACAATATACTGTAGAGCTGTGAGAGAAGAATCGATCATTGTGTTGTGGTCTCAGAGAAGCAACTGTAGTCACAACCGCAGTTACAATATACTGTAGAGCAGTGAGAGAAGAATCGATCATTGTGTTGTGGCCTCAGAGAAGCAACTGTAGTCACATCCGCAGCTATAATATACTGTAGAGCAGTGAGAGAAGAATCGATCATTGTGTTGTGGTCTCAGAGAAGCAACTGTAGTCACATCCGCAGCTATAATATACTGTAGAGCTGTGAGAGAAGAATCGATCATTGTGTTGTGGTCTCAGAGAAACAACTGAAGTCACAACCGCAGCTACAATATACTGTAGAGCTGTGAGAGAAGAATCGATCATTGTGTTGTGGTCTCAGAGAAGCAACTGTAGTCACAACCGCAGTTACAATATACTGTAGAGCAGTGAGAGAAGAATCGATCATTGTGTTGTGGCCTCAGAGAAGCAACTGTAGTCACATCCGCAGCTATAATATACTGTAGAGCTGTGAGAGAAGAATCGATCATTGTGTTGTGGTCTCAGAGAAGCAACTGTAGCCACAACCGCAGCTGCAATATACTGTAGAGCTGTGAGATAAGAATCAATCATTGTGTTGTGGTTTCAGAGAAGCAACTGTAGCCACAACCGCAGCTGCAATATACTGTAGAGCTGTGAGAGAAGAATCAATCGTTGTGTCGTGGTCTCAGAGAAGCAACTGTAGCCACAACTGCAGCGACAATATACTGTAGAGCTTTGAGAGAAGAATCAATCATTGTGTTGTGGTCTCAGAGACGCAACTTTAGCCACAACCGACCAACCCCCGATAGAAGGGGTGGTGATAGCGGTTGACCCTGAGTAACTTTCAAGTGGCTCATTTATTTGATTCTTTTCTTACTCCTAGAGATAAAATTTATTTCTAAGATCCTATTTCAATACATTACAAATTGTTTACACTTTTGTCCAAAACTTATTTGACTCTCATATTACGAACTTCGTATATTTATAACATGTCTAGTCTGTTCGGTTTTACAAACTGTGATTTTCGCGATAAAACATTCCTTAAATCTCTAAACAGAATTTGTCGGATATGTTTTATTACACATTAAACATAACTGAGCACGTATGGTGTAGGATTGGTGTCTCAGCTTATCGCTCTATGAGCTTGAGTTCGAATCGAAGGCGTTGCATTTATACAGTTTAAATTAATGTGGCAAACAGTTCCGAGCCAGAGCCTCGGATTAATACTCAATAATCACACATACATGCATGGTGTTTGGTAATTAGTGTAAACAGTTTTAACTGGTAAAACTACAAAGAAGATGCGATGCAATGGTGGAAATTATACGCGTTTCACGTAAACGATCGTAGTATAGCAGCCACTTATAGATTTTGTCAAAAATCCTTTTCCTAACTAACTGATTTATTTTGAATTTACTTAAACTAACTCAAGTATTTAGCTCATTTTCTAAACCCAGTATAATTTCAAATAGGAGTATTTACTTTTAAACAAGTTAACTTGTGCTATTTCTTGCAGTTGAGAAAAAGTATTAATAGAAAGTCCCTAAGTCGTCTGTTACAGTTATGGTTTATAGGATATCAAATTCTATCAAAAACTTGCTTAACTAATAGGTTTTCCATCAATACCAAAGTCTCTTTATTACGTGTGAACGAACTTACAAGACTTGCATTATCTTAAATGTTGGAAACACGGTAAGTCTTAAAAAGACATTTCTTATTCTTTTTTTAGGATATATAGTCAGTCGACTGACTATGTGTGCTTTAGCATCTATGAACTTTTTGGGACATTGATTTATTTCTTGACATTGCACCAAATTTAGTATTAATTTATAATTTATAAATGTTTCTTGTCAGTGATGAGAATATTATCTTATCTTGCCTCAATCATTTTATTGAGCAGTGTCCATTCTTATCTATAATTCGCACCGAGAGATTTAATTTTCACCCCCGCTCTAGACAGTGCCAGTAATATAACAGAAACCTTGGAACTCACATCACAGGAATACGCTGAGATACATTTTGCTCTCGGATTTCGCGCAAACGCGCTTGCTCCAAGAAGAAAGTATGAAGCCCCGACACTCGGACAAATGCATCCTCTGTTTAGCAATTTTATATTACACCAGCGACTTGTATATAGTGGCACGGTACATAAACAACATAACGATAACGTAACGGTGGTCATGGTGTTGTACATGATGTATGAATTCCTTGATATAGTTAAAACTTTCCCAATAACCAGTACTACTAGAGATGTCGTCAGAGAAATTGACGTGTCTAATTAGATGGTCTGAAATTGTTGTACGAAAAAATCAAATCAAAGCGTTCCATCTAAATCCTGTACAAGCCGTAGAGAAAACAGACTTCGATAACAGAGTTTTTTTCCGCTGGTAAGTGACATGGACTGATATTTACGAGAGAGGGTCTTATCAAGAGCCACAATATATATAAGTGGTCTGAATAAAACTCCAGGGCTACAAAGAAAAGAACGTTTCAAAGACTATCCGAGTTAATGTATGGGCAAGTGCACTTAGAGACTAATTGATAGGTAGATGCATATTTGAAGAAACATTGGCTGGCGCGAGGTATTAACACTGTCTATAGCACACATTGCTGACTCTGTTGGATGGAGTATGACAACCACACAGATTCGATAATATTTCACTATGATGCTGCTTCGCCTCTCTACACAAATGAGGTTTGGGATCGGTTAAATTTGAACTATCCCTACGTGGATTGAACTGGATGGGCCTGTCGCATGGCCAGCTAGGTATCCAGACCTAACACCCATGGACCTTTTCGTTTGGGGATTCATGAAAAACAAATTGTATTCCACAGTCGGCGCAATTTGAGTAGGAGCTGAGAGAATAGTAACAGCAGGTGTGGATAAGTTGAAACCATTCAATGTCTTTGAAAATGACCGTTGCAACAGTGAGAAAGAGGTCAAGAGGATGCATTCAGAATCAAGGATGACGGGTTGAACAATACTGGTCGATAATGTAGATTATTTTCTTTAATAGAGTTAAGTTTCTTAGTGTGTTTAAATCTGTAATACACAAGTCAAACAACATTGTTTTAATCCGTAAAATACAGATGTTTTAGTTTTAAATACTGTGTATTATTACTAAATAACCACTATTCCTTGAAATTTGACAACATTTTGTTATTAGACCTACATTAAAGTGAAATAATAGGAAAATAATTTTGATAGTAATAGCCCGAAGGGATTACATAAATACATCAAAATGAAGTGTAATTGAACAAAGGAAAATAAGTGCCATTAATTTAATAAATTTTGAATTACACATTTTTCCCGACTTAATCAATTAACTCAATGGAAATATAATAGACGTCAAACATTGAAAATGTCCATGGTTACAAGCAATTAATTAAATAACTACTATTTTATACTTATCAGTTAGATATTGTGACTCATAAGCTTCATACTCAATAAAGATTTTTTGGTGTTGATAGAAACCCTATTAGTTGGGCAAATGTTTGGTATCATTTAATACCCCATAAACCATGTTGTAACATAGATTAGAGTTTTTTGTTAACTGCCATAAATTAAAACTGTAACTAGTTTTACCACAGTTCAAATTTAAACATGTTTAAAATTTGGAATTTTATGTAGTTTTAAAAATGGCGTCACACGAGCCAAATATTTTATTTTGTTTTGGTAACAATTATAAAACATAAATAGGGATTTTTTTAAAAATATCTAAAAGTGGCTACTACAAGATGGTGGATTATATGAAAACAATAATTTGAACAATTTTGTCGTATTTTGTATGTAGTTTTACACTAATTACCTAACATCCTGAACATGTGTGCACGTATTCCTCTTTATTTATAAACCTGACTCTATTTCGTTAAACAAAAACTGTTTAAACACAAACTGTGAGTTCAGACGGACTCGATTTGAAAGAGTGTTAGACAGCTGACAAGCACACGTCTGGGTTATTTACTCGACACAACCCATTACAGACATCACACACGAGTAGAAGAGGTGCCGCCGCCGCTCCTTTGTGCTCGTCTTATCTAAACACTCGGCTCCAAGATAGTAAATTTGAGAAAAATAAAACTGATCGTATTCCAGAGCCATCGTGGAGGTGGGTACAACACCACGGTTCTTATACGCAATACATGCGGAATACTTCCGTGTTCACATCAGGATACAGATTACTTAAACACATACTGGAACCCGTGTTTACATCAAAATACAGATTAGTTAAACATATCCTGGGGCCCGTGTTTACATCAGGATACAGATTACTTAAACATGTACTGGAGCCCGTGTTTACATCAGAATACAGATTAGTTAAACATATCCTGGGGCCCGTGTTTACATCAGGATACAGATTAGTTAAACATATCCTGGGGCTGGTGTTTACATCAGGATATAGATTAGTTAAACATATACTGGGGCCTATGTTTACATCAGAATACAGATTACTTAAACATATTCTGGGGCCCGTGTTTACATCAGCATACAGATTAGTTAAACATATCCTGGGGCCCGTGTTTACATCAGAATACACATTAGTTAAACATATCCTGGGGCTGGTGTTTACATCAGGATATAGATTAGTTAAACATATCCTGGGGCCCGAATTGAGCAGTTTTATTAAACTCATCGACTAACCACAAATTGTTTCTATGAACATCGTTTGATTAGCACCATTGTAACGCATTTCCTTTGTAGTTTCACCAGTTAAAATTGTTTACACTAACAAAAACAATGTATGTATTTGTAACGTTTTGTATGTTTGTATGTGGATGCGAAGCTCTAGCTCGGAACTCTCTGTCACATCAAATTAAACTTGGCTACGTGTTTATTTGTCAACGTGTGAATTCCCACTTGGGTTCTAACCCAGACTCCTAGAGCGATAAGCTGAGACGCCAACCCTTAATCTAACGTGCTCAGTAATGTTTCATGTGTAACAATACATATCCGACATCCATTATTTAGTAATTATTTGAGGAGTGTGATATGACGAAAACCATCGTATGTGAAACCTGACAAACTAAGCGGTGTGTTATAAATATACAAAGTTCGTAATAAGAAATTCAATTAAGTCTTTGACAAAACTATAAAGCAATTGGTGAAATACTGAAATAGTATCTAAGAGAATAATTTCACCTCTAGGAGTAAGGAAAGAGTCAGTTTATGGCGAAAATCACCGTGTGTAAAACCGGACAAACTGAGCTGTGTTATAAATATACGAAGATCGTAATAAGAAATTCAATAAGTCTTTGACAAAACTATAAGCAATTGGTGAAATACTGAAATAGTATCTAAGAGAATAATTTCACCTCTAGGAGTAAGGAAAGAGTCAGTTTATGGCGAAAATCACCGTGTGTAAAACCGGACAAACTGAGCTGTATATTATAAATATACGAAGAGTTCGTAATAAGAAATTCAATAAGTCTTTGACAAAACTATAAGCAATTGGTGAAATACTGAAATAGTATCTAAGAGAATAATTTCACCTCTAGGAGTAGGCCTAAGGAAAGGGTCAATTTATGGCGAAAATCACCGTGTGTAAAACCGGACAAACTAAGCGGTGTGTTATAAATATACAAAGTTCGTAATAAGAAATTCAATAAGTCTTTGACAAAACTATAAGCAATTGGTGAAATACTGAAATAGTATCTAAGAGAATAATTTCACCTCTAGGAGTAAAGAGCCTACACACGTTCAAATCGGCTTGTCAATTCGATGTGAACAAGCCGAACTGACAAGCCGAATTGACTGTGTGTATGCAAAAGTTTGTTCAAACGATGTGAGCTCAAGCCAGAAATTTGAACCGATGGCATGATGGAAATTCATCATTTCGGCTTGACACATCGGCTTGACGGCAAGCCGAACTGATCGTGTGTATGGGAGCGTCAGTTCAGTTCCTCAAATCAACTGTCTGCGCATGCGCACCAGTGACAGGCGTCTGTTTAGCAACTGTCACCGCGTGTTTGCTGCTGTGTCCGTAGTCAGTGAAATTTATAGCCCTTTTCCAAGTGACAGCAGACTTTGAAAAAGTAGTTTTTTTATTTACATTACACTGTGTTGTCAGTGCAATGAGTTCTTGGAGTAAGGATTTTCTTCTTCAGTTCATAGAGTTGTTTAGGGGAAAAGAATGTTTCTTCGTTCATCCGCAAATAATTATGCCAATCTTTGGGGTGAAACCGAAGTTCTTTTAAAAGGTTAACATGGGAGTAACTGGGCTTGTTTTCAAAGCCAGTCTTTAGTCCACTGATCCCGCTTGAGTTGACGCTTTCTTCTTTTCACAATTACACAAGCCACTGCACCATATATTAGGAATAACTCATCGACCGAAAACATTATTTAACTTGCAATTTCCGAAACACAAGCACAACAAAATTTTGGAGTTAATTAACCAGATCGAACTGACAAGCCAAACTGAACGTGTGTATGTGATTGCTGCGTCAGTTAGAATTGACAAGCCGAACTGACAAACCGAACTGACAAGCCGAATTGAACGTGTGTAGCGGCCTTAAGGAAAGAGTCAATTTATGGCGAAAATCACCGTGTGTAAAACCGGACAAACTAAGCGGTGTGTTATAAATATACGAAGATCGTAATAAGAAAATGAAATACGTCTTGCACAAAACTGTAGAAAAACTAGTGAAATACTGAAATAGTATCTAAGAAATAAATTTCATCTCTAAGAGTAAGGAAAGAATCAAATAATAATGCACTTGAAAGTTACTCAGGGTCAACCGCTATCACCACCCCTTCTATCGGGGGTTGGGTGGTTGTGGATACAGTTGCCTCTCTGAGACCACGACACAATGATTGATTCTTCTCTCACAGCTCTTCAGTATATTGTCACTGCGGTTGTGGCTACAGTTGCCTCTCTGAGACCACGACACAATGATTGATTCTTCTCTCACAGCTCTTCAGTATATTGTCACTGCGGTTGTGGCTACAGTTGCCTCTCTGAGACCACGACACAATGATTGATTCTTCTCTCACAGCTCTTCAGTATATTGTCACTGCGGTTGTGGCTACAGTTGCCTCTCTCAATGATTGATTCTTCTCTCACAGCTCTTCAGTATATTGTCACTGCGGTTGTGGCTACAGTTGCCTCTCTGAGACCACGACACAATGATTGATTCTTCTCTCACAGCTCTTCAGTATATTGTCACTGCGGTTGTGGCTACAGTTGCCTCTCTGAGACCACGACACAATGATTGATTCTTCTCTCACAGCTCTTCAGTATATTGTCACTGCGGTTGTGGAAACTTTATTTTAACTCAATTACGTCTGTAATAAGTACTATAAGTGGACGTAAGTGATTTATTAAAAAAAGCTGAAAGCAAGTTTGTATAGGTCTAAATTTAAATATCTGAATTCCATGTGTAGAAATGAAATGAATAATATCAATAAATGAATTTATTTCCCATATAGCAATTCCACAATACAATCATTTGAACAATTGAGAGAAAAAAACTGGCCAATTTTACAAGTAGTTTGGCCAATTACAAACATATATAAATTACAACTTTTTAATTAGCAACCAGTCTATGATTAATTAACTGATTAGTTAATCAATCTAAACTAAATCTAAAATAAACTAATTAGAGTCTAGCATTATGTTTATTACAAGTTGTATGCCCGCTGTAGCATCTGTGGGCAGAGATATTTATTTAAAACATGCTTAAAAACCACTACTCTAGCACGTTGGTGAAACACCTTTCATCCTTCTGACCATAAAGCCAAGCGACTATCCTTTTACAAAAATACTTTATATTGATTGAGTTCTTTATTTGAAGCGGAAGTTGGTTGAAAAATTTAGGGCCTAGGTATTGAATGGAATGACGGAAAATAGATCTGTTGACTTTGGGTAGTTGGTTCTTGTAATCTTCTACCATGGCGTAGATACCAGTAACCATGCATCAAATACATATTTAAGTATTCAGTGTTAACAGTGTATTAACTTGTATATTATATTTTGCATGTGTAGGAGCATTTTTGGTTCAAATTAATTATATTTCGAACGTAATAGCTGAGTCTGCCCAGTTACCCCGACCATGAACGTAGAAATTCACATACGTTTCGGAAACCTACTTTGGAGATATTTCCAGTACCATAGTAGAGTTTGCCTTGTTGTCCCGACAAAGAAACAAGTAAATACTACATACATAGGAGATGCCTACTTCGGTTAAAAAGTGTCGACTCTTGGCGGTTTAAATTCACTTACGGTGCCACAGTTAAGTTTGCCTTACTGCCCCTGTCAAAAAACTGTACGTATGTAGCTTTCAGAAATTCAAAAATCTACTTCGGTTAAAAAGCGTGTACTTTTTGTCTAAAATATTTTCAGTGCCATAGTAGAGTTTGGCTTTTTGTAACGATGAAGAAAATGTACATACTTGTTGTAGGAAAGAGAAACGCATTACAGACTAAAAAAAATCCTCCCTACTTCCGGTACAAGAGGGAAATCTTTATTAAGTTCATGCAACAATCCAAATTAATCAGTGAAAAGGTTTTGCGTTATAGAAGTCTCGTTGTTTTTCGACTGTAGTCTGCAAAAGAATGGATCATTAAGGTATGTTAGTGTTAATTTCTCAGTCCATAAGCCACTGTTAAAATACCATATAACAATGTCAAGGATGCCCCCTCCACCTCAGTTTGTATTATGTTATGTGAAAATATTCACAGCTTTCTTCAAAAAACTTGTTTTTATAACAGTTTTTAAATAGTATATACAGTGCATTACACATTTAACATTTTAACTGGCTTTAAAATGAGGATGTCAACTTTTTACTTGCTATATGCTTTACGCTATTGATCAAGCAAAGATACTTCATATTTTATAAAGTTATAATATAAAAAGATATTTTAGCTTATTTACGTTAACTTTAGCTAACAACGTCAACAGCTTTTTAGCGACTGTTAAGAAACCTAAATATCAGTACTAAATTGTTTTCAGAATTTCAAAATATTGTTGGTAGCTTTTTTTAATCTCTCCCTTCATATAACATTTTCTTGGATTTCAAAGAATATTTTACATAAAGAATTGGCCGAATTGTTCGAACCGCTCTTAAGATTAACGCTTAACAATACATTTTGCTGTTCATTTTTATTTATAAGATTGGTTAACTCTACAATTTTTTAATCCACAATTTTTTTGCCAGGTAAAGAACTGGCATTCACAAGCGGTGTGTACTTTAGTCATTGACGGAATAGGACCAACTAAGTCGTAGTAGACGAGTTAATTATGCATTTTTACTAGAATACGGAGCCTTTTTACTACAATTGGGTGATTTTACTGGATTTTGAAACATATCTAAGTACTCGCAGTTATTAATAAATAATTAACATAATGCAATAAAAAAATAAGAGTATAATAGTAGTGTACGTTCTTAGTTGACAATATTTATCCAATCGGGACAGAGTAAACAGTGTTTCTGCTGCAGATTCGAGAAAGTTTGTCTCTAATTGTTTCCCTAAATGTTGCCTAGTGTTTGCAAACTGTTTCGAATCAGTGTGTTAAAACAAGCTTCTAACTGAAGACGAGGACAAAACTTCAGGGCGTATAATTTTGTTTTAGTTGTTTCCACTTTCTTGGAGCGTGTCACTGCTTTTGTTACGGTTACTTGATCGGTCATCGGTTGGGATGATTTTTATAGGTACTTTCGAAAGTAATAGCCATTTAAATTAATTTTTTTTTAAGATAGACGGTAGAAAAATACCTTTTTCCACAAGGAATTACTGGCACTCTAAGTCTTAAGTCTGTAATTTAGGCAATTTTATTAAGACGTCCAAATAAAAAAGCTGAGGATAAAAATGTGAATAGTTTGCAGTGTATAAGTACATGAATGTTTGCTTGAATAATAATGATTTATCAATCTAATACATAGTATAAATTAAAGTCGCTTTTTGTGTTGGTCTGTTTATGCATCGTTATTTTCTCGTTAACTACTCAACGGATTGTTATTCGGTTTTCATTATCGGTTTCATTATGAACTAGGGCATATTCCTATCTATGGTACATAAATAATTTAATCATAGAAAGTAGAGAAAAGTTTGCATAATGCAAGATTTAATATTTTTGAGGATATGGGGAAATAATTGTAACATTTACGAATTTAATTTGAAGTTAACTGACACAAACAGATCTTGGCACTTTCATCTGAAGTTCACAAAAGAGGCAGCAATTTTTATTTACATTTAAATTTTAGAATATTTTAAAAATAAATTGTTTTATCATTAGTGTAATGCATATTGCAAAGACGAAGTTACTATCTAATTTTTACTACATATTAAACCAGCGATGAATTTAAACCATCTAATGCACTGGAAATACTATTTAAATGCTGTTATAAAACCCACATTAATTAACAAAGCAGTGATTGTTTGCATATACGGTAGGCCTACTTGAAACTGATTGGCTCTCTTGACATTGTTTATGAAATTTTTGCAGTAGCTTAAGGAAAACAAAAGGATGGCACACTCTTATCCTTATATCGGAAGGAGAACACAAGCGACGGAAGTATATGCTTTTTAACCGAAGTAGTGTTTTGAAGCTTATATGTGTATATATTTTCTTTACTGGAGATGTAAGTCTACTTATGTTCGAAAAATATGAAAGGGCCCCATCATATTACATCAGGATTGCTTTCACTAAGTAGGCTATGTCCTTCAATTCTGAACATTGCTTGCGAAACAGCGGGTAACTGCTAGTGATTTAATAAAATTAAATAGTCTTAAACGAAATAAAATAATACGTTTTATGATAAAATTTTTTTATGTATTTATAGATAAATAACATGTTATTTCCTATTTGTATGTATGTACTGTACAAGGTTCACAACATTATCTTTTGGGACTACTGTTATTATAAAATTCCTCTAAATCATACTTTGAATACTTACCACTCCTCGTGCATTCTTAAAAATAAAGTTTTTCTACTTTTCCTCCAGGAGCTCGTTAGCCACCAAGATTTTTGAAAAAAGATCTAGCTAAAAACCTATTGCTTTGCTTTAAGCGAAGTAAGTCTATATAATATGGGACACATATGACCATTGATTTCTAAACGTTGATGTTATATGTGATTACTAGTGACATTTATATCGTATTTTCGGTATAATTACAAATATACCAAATATTATTGCAATAGGTAATTGTAATTACAGGTTAAATGTTTCATAAATTATTCTTTTTTAAAGTGAACACACAGTTCATTTTATCCCGGAATTACAAATTATCGTGGTCATCTGTATGAAATATTTAAAAAAATAAAATAGTTGTTCCTAAACACGAATTTGTGATAAAAAGGAAGAGTAAGAATGGTGGTTGAACGCAAAGCGAGAAGATTATGAACCTGTTAGAAAATTAAACGAAACGTGTGCAAAGGGAAAGCGAATGCGGCACAAAAGGATCGTGAACTTTTTATAACGTAAAATTGAATACAAGAACGAAACCGACTACAACACCGGGGAAGCGTGTAACTTTGTGAACCTTTTCAACTTGACATTGAATTCAAGGAAGGAAATGAGTATAATACCAAGGAAACTTATGACATTGTGAACCCTTTTAACATGGAATTGAATTCAACGACGGAAACGACTACAATACAATACCAAGTATATCAGGAAAGTTTATGGCTTTGTGAACATTTCTGACATGAGATTGAATTCAACGACGGAAACGACTAAAAACAATACCAATTATATCAAGAAAGTTTATGACTTTGTAAACATTTTTGACATGAAATTGATTCAACGACGGAAACGACTACAAAACAATACCAAGTGTATCAAGAAAGTGTATAACTTTGTGAAAAATTTAAACTAGAATTGAATTCAAAGACGGAAATGACCTCAACACCAAGGAATCGTATGGCTTTATGAGTATTTAACATTAAATTGAATTCAGTTATGGAAACTACTACAACACTAAGGAATCGCATGGCATAGTGAACCTTTTTAACATTACATTGAATTCAATTATGAAAACTACTAAAACACTAAGGAATCGCATGGCTTTATGAACGTTTTTAACATAAAATTGAATTCAATTATGAAAACTATTAAAACACTAAGGAATCGTATGGCTTTGTGAACATCTTGTATCACGAAATTGAATATAAAGATGAAAACAACAACACTAAGGAAGTGCAAGAGCGTGTTAACCTTTCAGAAAAAGAAAAACGGATACGGAGGCAAAGGCGGAAATGAGAATGATTAAGTGTACAGCACGAGTAAGGAAAGCGTAAGCATGTGTGAACATTGGTAAAGGTGTGATGTCATTCGTGATTCCTTAAACTTCACCTTAGAATAAAGTTCACTTTAGTCTATATACTTTACAACTCAAGCTTTTAATCATCATATTGACATTGAATAAATGATTGTTAAATTTTGACCTGTGAGCCTGAATAAAGCTGTGTAAGAGTGTAGATAATAATATATTTCTGTACTGTTATGATGGATTAATTGATAAAGGTGTGCTCTAAACGTACGCTGGGCTTGATTCGTATCGTACTGTGAATTAATTTAGGTTTATGCAAATGTAGAGTAATTGAAATGCTCACCATTCTTTTTCCAAAAGTTCTTTTTTTAATGTGAACGCTTTTAGATATTGTTTTCTAGCAGAAATTTGGCGGTGCTCAACCTCAAAGCCATCGTTTATTTGAAGTTTGTTTTTGACGATGGGAGGATTGTGAAGTAAACAGGATTTTCTGGACACTTGCCATCGTTCAGTGATACAATACAATACAACCAGTAACACTACGTTTCGTGTAGTAATGCATTAGTTTAGTCATTTACCTGAAGGAGGAGTTAGATGGCAGATCTCGAAACCTATTGTTACCAATTGTTTTATGTTACAGAATGATGGAAAATGGCCGGAAAGAATCATGTTTCCTTCGCTATAAAAAAGTTCTGTTTAAATATAAATTAATAATTTTTTTACAGTATAAATTAAAAAATAACTTGAGCTTTATAAGGCGATTCCTATATGTCTGCTAGTTTAATCACATACGCTACACGTGAATCCAATAATACCTCAAGTCATACTAAATGTTTATGATTACTGTAATTAATATAACTTAACTTTTCTATGATATTGAAAACAAACAAAAAAATAAATAAAAAATACCAAGATACAATAACCTGAACGATACCAATAAAGTGTATAACTTTGTGAACATTCTACCTGGAAATTAAATTTAAGGAGGGGCGTCGTGTAAAACTGGGGTTTAGCACGTTGTGGGGGGTGTCAGGGGGGGTTTGGGGTACCTTGGGATGGAGGTTTTACATCGATAGGTTTCTTGATCGAATTAAATACGTAATAAAAATGTCAGTGTGTTGAGTTTTCAAATGCGATCACAAAAGAACGAACAAGACTCTTTCATACAACTTATATATGAATACAATTCACTATATTTTCTTGATTTTAGATTTTCACGGGGTAATATGCTTACTTATTGGTATAAAAGTGTCTCAAAAATATATATTTATTACCTACCTAAAGAAGAGTCTACAACCGGAGAAAATAAATCGTATGAAAATAAAAATTAAGGTTTGCGATTCAATAAGTTTTTATTGACATTGGTTTTTTAATTAAAATTGACCTCCCAGATGAATGTCCAGCCTTAAGAGACAGTATTTGTATAAAGTATTCGTATCGATTCATTTGTTTGGTTTGTCCTATACGCGACAGGGTACAAAATTAATCAACTTTACTGTAACTCCCAACGATAGTAGGAGAGAGGTAAAACTGGATGTTTGGGATTGACAGGGACGTTGCTACAATCGATAGCTGCAGGGAAGTTTAGCACGTCAGCTCAGATGAGCGACAGTGTACAAAGTTAATTAACTGTACTGTAACATCCAACGATAGTAGAGGGAGAGGTTTTGATTGTTTGGGATTGACAGGGACGTTGCTACAATCGATAGCTACAGGGAAGCTTAGCACGTCAGCTCAGATGAGCGACAGTATACAAAGTTAATTAACTGTACTGTAACATCCAACGATAGTAGAGGGAGAGGTAAAACTGGATGTTTGGGATTGACAGGGACGTTGCTACAATCGATAGCTGCAGGGAAGCTTAGCACGTCAGCTCAGATGAGCGACAGTGTACAAAGTTAATTAACTGTACTGTAACATCCAACGATAGTAGAGGGAGAGGTAAAACTGGATGTTTGGGATTGACAGGGACGTTGCTACAATCGATAGCTGCAGAGAAGCTTAGCACGTCAGCTCAGATGAGCGACAGTGTATAAAGTTAATTAACTGTACAGTACCTTCCAACGATAGTAGAGGGAGAGGTAAAATTGCATGTTTGGGATTGACAGGAACGTTGCTACAATCGATATCTGCAGGGAAGCTTAGCACGTCAGCTCAGATGAGCGACAGTGTACAAAGTTAATTAACTGCACTGTAACTTCCAACGATAGTAGAGGGAGAGGTAAAACTGGATGTTTGGGATTGACAGGGACGTTGCTACAATCGATAGCTGCAGGGAAGTTTAGCACGTCAGCTCAGATGAGCGACAGTGTACAAAGTTAATTAACTGTACTGTAACATCCAACGATAGTAGAGGGAGAGGTAAAACTGGATGTTTGGGATTGACAGGGACGTTGCTACAATCGATAGCTGCAGGGAAGTTTAGCACGTCAGCTCAGATGAGCGACAGTGTACAAAGTTAATTAACTGTACTGTAAACTTCCAACGATAGTAGAGGGAGAGGTAAAACTGGATGTTTGGGATTGACAGGGACGTTGCTACAATCGATAGCTGCAGGGAAGTTTAGCACGTCAGCTCAGATGAGCGACAGTGTACAAAGTTAATTAACTGTACTGTAACTTCCAACGATAGTAGAGGGAAAGGTAAAACTGGATGTTTGGGATTGACAGGGACGTTGCTACAATCGATAGCTGCAGGGAAGTTTAGCACGTCAGCTCAGATGAGCGACAGTGTACAAAGTTAATTAACTGTACTGTAACATCCAACGATAGTAGAGGGAGAGGTAAAACTGGATGTTTGGGATTGACAGGGACGTTGCTACAATCGATAGCTGCAGGGAAGTTTAGCACGTCAGCTCAGATGAGCGACAGTGTACAAAGTTAATTAACTGTACTGTAACATCCAACGATAGTAGAGGGAGAGGTAAAACTGGATGTTTGGGATTGACAGGGACGTTGCTACAATCGATAGCTGCAGGGAAGTTTAGCACGTCAGCTCAGATGAGCGACAGTGTACAAAGTTAATTAACTGTACTGTAACATCCAACGATAGTAGAGTGAGAGGTAAAACTGGATGTTTGGGATTGACAGGGACGTTGCTACAATCGATAGCTGCAGGGAAGTTTAGCACGTCAGCTCAGATGAGCGACAAGTGTACAAAGTTAATTAACTGTACTGTAACATCCAACGATAGTAGAGGAGAGGTAAAACTGGATGTTTAGGATTGACAGGGACGTTGCTACAATCGATAGCTGCAGGGAAGTTTAGCACGTCAGCTCAGATGAGCGACAGTGTACAATGTTAATTAACTGTACTGTAACATCCAACGATAGTAGAGGGAAAGGTAAAACTGGATGTTTGGGATTGACTGGGACGCTGCTACAATCGATAGCTGCAGAGAAGTTTAGCACGTCAGCTCAGATGAGCGACAGTGTACAAAGTTAATTAACTGTACTGTAACATCCAACGATAGTAGAGGGAGAGGTAAAACTGGATGTTTGGGATTGACAGGGACGTTGCTATAATCGATAGCTGCAGGGAAGTTTAGCACGTCAGCTCAGATAACCGACATTTATTTTAATGGATTTCAGAAAAAAAGTGTGTCAACACATTTACATATTTGTTGCTTATTGTGTTTTTAAAAATCAATGTAAACACATGTACTTTAATTTGTTTAATAATACTTAGTAAATCTTGGGGTGGCATATGAAATATCTCTAACGTTTTCTAGATGTAAAGAAAACTTAAGGTGAAGTTTAAGGTAAATATTTGTTTTAATTAGTTTTGGTATTTAAAAACTCAGTTATTAGAGATTATCTGTAAATAATTATGTTTTTTAAATAGTTCTGTGAGAACATTACAAAAACGTGTTTTTGCTTTTTTGCTTACTCCGTAGTAAATAAAAAGAACATGACGGGTCTAATACATTAGATAATACAAGTGTTTAGTTATGTGTTATATTGAAAGTTATTAATCACTACTAATATTATCTATTTAAAAAGTTTGTTCATGTAAAATATAAAAGGAATAAATGTGCCGTTTAGTGCTACACTTGTGCTAGATATTGTAGATGGTTAACGTTTTAAAACATAACTAAAATAATAACTAGTTGAAGCTTTATACCACGCAATACCCTGCTGATTTAGTAATTTACTTTAACCTGTCATATTGAATTATCTTACAACTCTGCTACAAACCTGTGTGGCAAAAGCCACTGTGGAATGGACTGGAGTTCTCTCTATAGAATTCCAATGGTTCTATGTACTTATAGTTGCAGTTATTTATCATATAAAATACCATTTAAATATCTGGTTTCCCTTCTGAAAAAAGACTTTAAGGATGTTTTACTCAACTTTGAATTAGCTCATTGTCACTATTACTGAAATCAAATGACTTATCATGGGCTATGTTGCTGTTTATATATAACTAGCAGTTACCCGCGGGTCTACAAAGCAATTTCTTAGGATTTGCTCGTTTATGAGCACTTCTAGGCTATAGTAATTCGAGTGATTTATATTCCGAATTTATATTTCTAATGTTGAATTTGCTTTTTGGCCACGACTAAGAAAATATTTCAAAAAGTTTATATTTATGGCCATTGTAATTTATTCCGATATTATTTTTTTTTTGATGCCGTAGTTGATTTTACTTTGTTTCCCCGATCAAGGAAATAAGTTAAAACTTATATATTTATGGGAATTTTAATTTATTCCTTTTTTTTTATTTTTGCCATGATTGATTTTGCCTTTTCCCCGATTAAGAATACATACACACATGCACGCGCGCGCGCGTCTAAGAAGCCTACTTCTGCCGGAATACAACTAAGATGGGTTTTATAACAGTCTAATTTTGTAGTAAATGTTAGATACTAAATTTGTCTTTTACGTCTGAATTACATACTGACTAACCACTGTATACTTAATATTTGCTCAAATGTTCAAAAAATTATATATTTACTACAACTTTTAATTTTCTTATCTGGATATTTTCTTACCCTGTGCTCAACAGCGGTTGCAGAGATGGTTAGAAGGCCAAGTGTTGTTACTATCAAGCTTATTTTATACTTTTAAGAATATATATGAAAACAAATTGAAGATAGCAGTAAAATTAACTAAACATATGGTTGTGCTGTCTTAAAAACATTTGGTTACGTTTTAACAGGCTCTTTCAATATATACGATTTTTTGCGGAGACGAAACCAAAAAATCAGAGGTCCGTTAAAATCGGTATGAATTATAAACGGTTTAACTAACTCGATTTTGTTTTATTCATATAGATATATTTAAGCGTTCAATTTACGATCAGTTAGGATGAAGTAACTAATTTACAATGTGTAGTATGGCTTTATAAAAAGTAAATCTGTGGTCATAACTGCATTTCCTTGAATCTGTGTTTGATTTTGCTTGAAAAAAATGAGGTAATAAGAGAGAGAGAGACACAAAGTATTTTAGTGAACAAAAATTTTGTTTTGCGAAATGATCAACTGTATCTTTCAACAGTCTGAAAGAGTGTTGCACATTTCAAGAGTGAGCTGTGAATTGGGTTATCTTTGATTCTGTTCACACTCACGCGAGTTTCAAACTTGTGAACAAACAAAGGACCTTTGCAGAACTGACGTAGAGAGTCTCGTCTTCAACTTGAGAGGGAGTCGACAAACAATACAGTCTATCCAACAAGTACAGTGCATCAGTCAATACGGCAGTTGTTTGTATACAAAGGGAGTAAAGTGTAAGTCTTGTCACCGTAAAAGGCATGTTGGTCCCTCGAGGCTATAGGAAATACCTTCTCAAAGGCAACTTAGGCGAAGCTCCTCAAATAATAAATTTAAGGAATACATTTTTTTTTAACGGACACTGGATTAAAAAACACAGTTGTTTAATAGCTGAGCGTCAGCGAAGCCTATCATTCGTGGGACTGGAAAAATTTAATTTCTGTCTCTCGCAAGTGTTTCTATACGAGCGACACTGAGTTCAGTTATGGTGCATGTCACTCCATGGGATTTGGCAGAGCGTTAGCGCATATTTTTACATTGTTCTTATAGGTAACGAGAAAATAGCAGAATAAATACATCTGTAAAAAAATAATTATACTCATCAGAGATTACAACATGTAATATATTGACACGTGTAGCCTAATTATCCCAACTCATATAACATCATTTTACAGTGACTTGTTTTGTAGAGATTTGTTATTTAAACACTGATATGAAATCCATTTTAATGAAAAGAATATGAATTTATTATTTGGAAAAATATTTTGGGCAAGATTTCATCTGTAGATTTGAAATTTTGCACGTAACTTCATTTCAACATAGATGAGAACGAGTCTTATGATGTTCAATCACTGAATTTGGCTGAGCGTCGTTGAAGCCTACCACTCAGTAGCTGACACAATTTCTCATTTGTTTGCCAAGAGGTGTAAAAATTGTTTTGTCGTGTGATTTTCTGTCAGCCAATGATGAAAGGAGCTGTTGACTTGTAATTTTGCATTAAGCCTCGGCGAAGCCTGTAACATGGGTGTGGCGTACTCCTACTTGGTTATTTAAAATTTAATTTTATATCTAGTGAATTCCAACAATATTTAGGTACTAAAACATGTTGTTCCTGTAAACAAGTGCAAGTACGAGACGTCCTCCTTCCTGTATGCAAATATGTATATGGTGCAGTTAGTAGTAGATAGGAAAACTATTTTGTGTAATAGGATAAGAGAAGGTGGTGTGGTTCAATGTAGTCAGTATAGGCAGTTTCTTGGTGATGCGAAGAACTTTCTTTACCCGCAAACTCTTAGTAAAGTGAAGATTTCACTCTTAAACCTAATTTTATTTCTAAAACGTATTCCGTCATATTTCTTTTTATTTAATACTGTCTCCAAAAAAAATTAACTCTTGTAAAACGTTATTCAACTCCTTTTCTAAGTTTCATCCCACTGCTGTTATACTGCAATTTTATAAATGTTCTTATATTTATTGGTTTAGCATTTCAAGTATTATCTTCATCTTATTCTCTCAAAAATAAGCTGTGAGGTCAGTATAATCTAATTACACTTGATAAAATTAAGAAAAAATTTTACTTCAGCACGATATTACTTCGAACTCGTAAAAAATAATCATTAAAATGTTTTAAACAATTTCCCTCTTAATCAACTCTTTAACTGAAATGATTCAACAAAATGCTTCGTCATTTACTATCTTTATCTTCGTAATAGTCAAACTTTTTCAAAAATATTCTTAAAAAATAATACTCCAAAACCATGAGGTTGAGCTACGTCCTTTTTAAATTTGATTGGTTTTTGGGTCCGCCAAATCAAATTCTTCATAAACCACTGAACCACGTTAGGTCAATTTTAACTCTCATCTAAAATTTGACCTTGCTAAACTGAAACATATATTCACAATGAATACAGCGATGACTAACAATGGAATGCCTTAATTCAATAAGAGAAAGATTTACCATCTTCTGTTTTATAGAGGATAGGCCTTCACTGAAAAGTAAGATAAGTCAGATGCATAAGTACTTAAGCACCATCCAGTTGATTTTCGGTTTTAGAGTAGGAAAATTTGAAGTTGGAGTGGTGTTGCTACTTTCGAAGCTAGAACTTTCGATGTTAAGAACGCACCGCCAATCCGCCCAGTGTGTCCAATAGAACAGAAATAGTGTACACTAGACGTTTTACAAAATATTAAAAGCTTTCACCGTAATAAAATTTAATTAATTGAGAGCTTGAGAATCTATTAACTTTGTTCCCAATATAATACAGTTTTAGATCATACAAAAACAGAAAGAAAATATTACAATTGCAAGATTACATGTAATGAACAGGAAAAAACAAAAATGTTAGATCAAACCTTTGGTTTATTCTATATAAACCTCAATCAGATTACAAAAAAGTAAACATTGTGTGAAAAATGTATATATAACAGCTGAATATTCCATATGATATGCATATCCAGAAAATTTAGTTCAGTACAAAATCCTCAAAATAGCTAGGAACTTATTTTAGTCTTTCCGGTCATGGTTGACTTGCTGTCTCAGGGGCATCAGAGTCTGCTACAGATCCTGATTATCTCTGACAAGTTTTCTATCCCTTCTAGATCTACATCATTCAATTCCAAAACCATAATCCAGGATTGCTGGAGCGAAGTGGCACATTGTTATCGTGTCTTCTCTCCCGTCACGAAGTCATGCAATTTCCTAATCTGATGAATTCGCATCTACGAGATCTAATCCTTTTGGAGCAGTTTGACATGTCCTCTCAAAATTCCTCAAGGGTCATGCACATTTGGCATTGAAGCATTATTTGATGGCTTCCTTAAACATTAAACATTTGTTCATGGGACTTGGAGTTCTTGAGGTGCAAAGCAAAGACTAAAATAGGATGTGAAGCATCTTGGCATATGGTTTCCCATAGTGTTAATAGCCTACTGTTAATATGCAATAGAAAAAAGGTACAGTCTTCTAAATATTTACATTATATACCATACCACTTACCATTTAGTACTGTATAATTTAGGGTGAAGTTTGTTTGGTTATATTTCCAAACGAGTGACGAGAGGACATCAGTTTTTTTGACAGAAAGATTTCCTGTGTTGTAAAGTCTATATTGACATGTAAAAAAATAGTTATACGTTAAATCACAGCATATATCGTTATTCCTGAACACAAGAAGGCATATGGGAATCAAGAGAATTCATCAGGACCCTCTTAGTCATGCGTTAAATCACGACATATTACGTTATTCCTGAACACAAGAAGGCATATGGGAATCAAGATAATTCATCAGACCCTCTTAGTCATACGTTAAATCACGGCATATTACGTTATTCCTGAACACAAGAAAGCATATGGGAATCAAGAGAATTCATCAGACCCTCTTAGTCATGCGTTAAATCACGGCATATTACGTTATTCCTGAACACAAGAAGGCACATGGGAATCAAGAGAATTCATCAGACCCTCTTAGTCATGCGTTAAATCACGGCATATTACGTTATTCCTAAACACAAGAAGGCACTTGAGAATGAAGAGAATTAATCAGACTCTCTTAGTATAATGCTGTCGAGGGTTTAAAGAAAGTAGGCCTTTGAATTCATATACTCTCGTGTTTAAAAGAGCTGTTGATAAGTTTGCAGGGTTCTTAGATTGTATTTTCTTCAGAGGATTGTTTAACTGCGAACCTCTACTCTGACTGACGATGTTCCCCCTCTCTCAGCCCAGCTCTAAGCCTTCTCCGTGCCTTATCCTCTTCTCTGTGACTGTTGCAGGGTGGCTGATGTGTGAGCTGCTCCCAGGAGTGGACGGTGGACGCGCCGTTAGTATGGACTTGTGACGATGTTCCCCCTCTCTCAGCCCAGCTCTAAGCCTTCTCTGTGACTGTTGCAGGGTGGCTGATGTGTGAGCTGCTCCCAGGAGTTGGACGGTGGACGCGCCGTTAGTATGGACTCGTGACGATGTTCCCCCTCTCTCACTCAGCTCTAAGCCTTCTCTGTGACTGTTGCAGGGTGGCTGATGTGTGAGCTGCTCCCAGGAGTTGGCGGTGGACGCGCCGTTAGTATGGACTCGTGACGATGTTCCCCCTCTCTCAGCCCAGCTCTAAGCCTTCTCTCTGACTGTTGCAGGGTGGCTGATGTGTGAGCTGCTCCCAGGAGTGGACGGTGGACGCGCCGTTAGTATGGACTTGTGACGATGTTCCCCCTCTCTCAGCCCAGCTCTAAGCCTTCTCTGTGACTTATCCTCTTCTCTATGACTGTTGCAGGGTGGCTGATGTGTGAGCTGCTCCCAGGAGTGGACGGTGGACGCGCCGTTAGTATGGACTCGTGACGATGTTCCCCCTCTCTCAGCCCAGCTCGGCTCTACGCCCCGCCTTCTCTGCGACTGGCATCGGCTAGCCCACCCCACCACTCCATACTCTCCACAAAGCACAATTGATTAAGTATATTTTTGTAAGATACGTTGGATGTGTCGTGAAATCACGTTATCTTCCTCGTTGTGCGTAAATCAAAATATTTTGATTAATTAATGTACATCAAATGCGATTCTTCCATATTTTCGTAGATTAAACAAAGCTGATATTTAACTAGTGATGTAGTGTTCATTTGTTTAATATTGCGTTTACACTTTTCAACTTCTAAGCTACCGTATGTTTGCCTTATAACTTTTGAAGGACTCTCGATAAAGTTAAAAAGACTTTGGTGCTCTTACATATTTTTGTAAATAAAACCGCTACCGGCAGATTTACACTTGTGGTTATAGATTAGGCGACTGTTACATTGACCATTAATTGCATCGTTTTTGCTTTTACCGTGTGTTGAAGTCAGGTTATGACTAATGTGCCCTTTGTTCGCTTGTGATTGCATTTCGAATTGATCTCCTTCGTTTTAATATATTTCTGGACACTTGTGATGGAAACATTGAGGTACAGTGGTGGTGCTAAGCCAGGGGATCAGGAGTGATACCGCTCTAATGTCCGCTGGCTGGAGAGCAGGTCGTCTGCAAGAAGAAAAGATTCTGCAGGAGGAAGTGAAGTCTCGCCTAATCCAAGAAAAAGTGTCGCCAGTGTTGGAAGAGAACGATGGAGGGATTCCGCTGAAAGTGATCCACACAAATAATCAAGAGAGTGTCTTGCTTGTCAACGACACTTGTATTGATTCTCCCGTAGAAGAGAGAAGTTTGCGAGAAGTGATCCAGAATAAAACAAATGTTCCTCAAGTGCACAAAAATGAGTCGAAGAAAAACAAGTTAGTAAAACAACAAACTCTATCGAATCTTCCTGAAGACAATGATGAGAAGAGAAGTTTACAAAAATCTCTTCGGAAACAGAACACCGTCAGTGGGGCAATCAGTTCAGAAGGAAAGTTCTCGCCCTGTAGCCTTTCTTCTGACGGTGACCGGCTGTTTATCAGAGTCAGGACCTCTTCCGGGGTGGACTTACTGAGTAAGTGCAACACCGTATACACAAGTGCGAAGGGATTAGACAAAGTCCCCAGTGATTCCGATTTCATCCAGAGGCTGAATGGCAACAATCGGGTTGGCAGCGATGGGGGCAGTCGTACCCCCACTTCCAGCGGCGTGGGTACATCCTTGGTGTCCCTCAGCGGCATGGGAACCTCCAGCGCAGAGGGTACCACAGAACGTCCCACCAGCATCGCAAGCTATCGGACAAGGAACAGTGGAACCGACTTTTGGAGCCAAGTTGCGCAACAAGTGGCATTCATCGACAGCACTGGCAACAGTAACCGCAATTCCCTTCTACTGAACTGCGGTCATCAGATTCCTCCCGGGGTAGGTACAATATTTATTGTTATAATGTGAATGTTACTATACTATGGACAGTAAGGGGTTCAAAATTTTCATTTAATAATATAAAGAAAATTAAAAAAATTAAATATGCTGGAAATTGTGTGCTGTAAATTAAGAAACCAATTGACAGTGTCAGGTGTAAGCTGAGATTGAAGAGTACATGCAGGTGTGAGCGTACACACCAACACCCAAGAGGCGGCAATGGGATTTATGCACAATTAAGCCATAGAAGACACTGAATAATTCAGCACAACTCAGGTTAAATAAAAATGCTACATGTATTTCACCGTAGGATTTCCCTAACAGAAAGAACATAAACCACACTGAAAGTGGTGTGATTGTTAGGGCTAATCGGAACCTACCGAAGGAATTGTCTGATTTCTGGCTTACAGCTAACTTTACTTGGCTAATATACTATCTCAGATAGCCCAAAACGTTCCATCTTCCCCTTTTTATTAACTTTTGAAGAGAAATATATCATTCAATATCCATAGATTATATTTGTTATGAGAGTAAAAAGCTTGGTTAATGGTATAATGTGAAGACTTCAACCTCCAAACCTAAATGGAGGGTTGGGAGCATAAGTTAAAATTTTTAAATGTAGATCCTATCGAGGTACATCTCATTTTAATGGCTCATGTAAGAGAAAATCTCATAAACCAGAGGCCTCTTTCTCATTCCAGAACAAAATGGCAGCTTGTTACAGTTTGAACTTAAATAATACGCTAAAAATCAATACTTTCATTAACAAACTATATGTGTCTAAACAATTCTGAATTGCACAAAAGTGTCATTTAAAGTGTTACATTAATATAACAATTACTATTAAAGAAGACAAATTACTTTTAAAACAAATGTAATATTATAAATATTGTACACTATTAGGTTTGCTTTTTTTTAATCGTGAAAAATCTAATGAAAATTATTTTCAGCTACTTAATTTTAAATATATTTATCTGCCAACCGTAATTTAGTAAAGTTTTCTTAAAAATTTGTTTCAACGATTGATTCAGTTTTTGATCTAAGTATACCTAAAGGTACACACAAAGAAGTGTATATTAGACAAGTTTAAAACCCATAATTAAAGAAAGTGTATTTACAAAATTAGTAGAGTAAAATGAAGAGATTTATTAAAATCTATTAGAGAAAAACCTACAGTACCTAAATATAGAATATTCACCAATTTTGACGAATCTAGAATGTTTAAAATATTGTTTTTATTTAGAGAATAAAATTAAGAGATTATAACAAAAAATGTATGTAGACAAAACAACCTCAATATATTCATGCTAATTAATTGTGTTCTGAGAAAGTTTTTTTCCTTTACAGAATCTACCATTGGCTCCAGCCACAACTCCTTGTCATACTCTGACAGGGTCATGTGGCTCTGTGGACTACAGTACTCAGACAGACTCTCCCTCTTCGCTGACCCCCTCACCTCTCCACCCCCTCCAGCAAACTCGCTTTTCTTTCCGAGACCAGCCACGTCGAGGAAAACTTTCCCGCTTCTACAGTCAGGACCCTGAGCCTGTTACCAGAGGTACGTTCCTTTAATTCCAAATTGTTTCATTATCCTCACTCGTATATTTGAATAAAGCCATTCATACTCCTCCAAAATAAATTTCCTGGTTGGATTTCTAAGAATCAGTGTTGCTGGACAGGTATTGGAGGAGAGCTGCGGGTACTGCAACCTCTGTTGCAAGGCCCTGAACCACTGACATACTCTCCCCGACTGTCTGCAGGCCGCAACTCACTGGCGACTGTATGGGGAGGCCAACAGGATCTGCACACACGCCACATCCGACCCGGCCCCTCCAGGTTCCAGTCCACCGTAAGCCTTCCATTCAGTTCAGTGTCAGTTCTTGCTGGCACAGTTTAATCTCATCTCACTGATCTTGCTTTCCTTAATTGGAGCTAGGCTCTTCCTTTACTCTTAAGCAATCATCTGAAACTATTCCGATTATATATTACAGTTAGTTATTGACGATGGAAGGTTTGGAAGTATAACAGGATTTCGGACATTGCCATCGTTATAGATTATAAAAGATATAACACAACGTTTTGAGGATTGGAATCTATCCTCTTCGTCAGGTGGGGCAGGTATTAATATATGAAAAAATAACGAACAACGTAAAGAAGGGAAAGAAAAGGGTTTAAAAAGGCCCAAAAGCTGCTTGGAGTCCAGTCCTGGCATTGTTACTGCACGGGATGCGTCCCAAGCACAAATCACAAGTACAAGGATAACAATCACACATTACACTAGCACAGGGTACAGTGTGGTACTAAGAAAAATGGCGATGTCGGCATCTAACTTGTGATTTGTGCTCGGGACTTGCATCCTGTGCAGTGACAACGCCTGAACTGGACTCCAAGCAGCTTTTGGGTATTTTTGAACCCTTTTCTTTCCCTTCTTTACTTCTTTTTGTTTGTTATTTTTGTATGTACAAATACCTTCCCTATCTGATGAAGAGCAAATGTCCGGAATTCTATAATCCTTTCAAAAGATTACAGATAAGCATTTATGTGACACATAAGGGTATGTGAACCATTTATATCTAGAATATAACATGCATATGCAAGATGGCAGAAAAGGAATCATACAAAGAGCAAACAATGCTACTGTCACTGTCAGCCTTGCTCATAGTCAGCCAATCACAATGAACAACTATGAAAAATGGTAACAACATGCAATTAGTCTGATATACATTAGTGTGCTAGTTTTGCAACAAAACTATACTATCTACAAAGAAAACGGCAACTAAGCTGTTCATCAGCTATAAATTACGTAAAATACAGTTGCACAGGTACCTTTTTCCCCTTGAGGGAAAGAGACAGTTGTCTCCGCAAAAGGACCTTTGCGCCTCCCTTACTTATGTTCCTGCCCTCAAAATCTGACTTTGACAGAAGCCAATAAAATTTGAGAGCTCTTGTTCTCTGATGTCCTTGGGGCTGAAAAAATATGCCCCTAAGAAACTTTTCCTAGTTGTAGATATGACAGGACAACTTAGCTCTGTGAGTTCCACTGATTCTTCTGCTTCTCCGCAGAGTCTGCATTCATCAGTCTGACTAAGACCCACCTTCATAAGGTGTTTTCTAAGGGGGCCATGTCCTGGCAACATTCGTAATATGAGTCTTATGTCCTCCTTACTTTTGAAGAGATGCCCACTCTTTAGTGTAAAGAGATATAAACATTTTCTGTCTTAATCCTGAAGGTCTACTCCAGTTAAAATATCTAATCCTCTTTTCCCAACCTTTTTAAGAGCTTTTTTGTAGAAGAAACCTACTCCGCAGCCTGGCTCTGGCCTTACCATTGAGGACTCTGTACCTATTTTGGTGAGGATATCTGCTTTTTCATTTCCATGAGTGCCCTATGGCCTGGAACCCAACTGAGTGTAACTCTTTTCTTCTTTGTCGGTTCTACCAGAGCATTCTTGCATTCCCAAACTGCTTTCGAGTCAAACAAACAGGCATCAAGTGCCTTTAGGCAGCCTGGCTGTCGGAGAATATTAAGTATTCTTCTTCTATTCTTCTTAAGGTTCTTTTGGTCTTATTTGTATGAGTCTATTGGTGCATGATTCTATTGCCCTATTTGCACCTCGTGCCTCGTGCACAAGTCCTTATGTTTTAACATAATGTTATGTGAGATGTCTCATTTAAAAAATATATATGACATGTCAAAAGATTTTTAGTTTTTTTTCTAAAGTACAGTACATAATACTTTTTGAGTATTTAAACTGTTAAATTTCAAAAACAATGTTAGATTTTTTCTGAATATAATATATATATGAACTCACCACCAGGTGGCTCTGCAAAAGATAAAAGTTTTTCAAAGCGCCTGCACATTATAAACTACAATAAAATTATAAGATAGTTAGAGACAGTTACGTACATTAAATGGCCAAACACTATTTGAAGGCGCTAAGTTCTGATGTATATTTGTCTCAAAAATAAATTTCTGGTTGAACTTAAAAAGCTTGAATATTAGACCACTTTACAATAAAGTACATGTACGTGTACATGCACTTTTTACAGATTTTCTTGATTGTAGCAACAAAGTAAACTCTACATCAGATTTAGAAATATAATTCACTTGAACCAGAAGTGCTCATACATGGGCAACGCTTGCAAAAAGCATGCAAAGCTGCAGAAAACAGCTAGTAACCTATAAAAATATTGAAAAAACTAAGATGTGTTTGGATGTGTATTAATTATTTTTTAAATGAGACATCTACCATAATTCTTAAATTAAGTGTATCTTGTAAAAGTGCATTAGGTTTAATATTGTTCTTAAGTGTCTACAATTTAAACTTAATCTTAAACCAATCATCCAGTTCTTTCAGTCTCTGTTCACTCTACTCTTTTGCTATGAAACTGATGCTATGTTTCAGCTAATGAACAGTGTCTAAAGTTCAAACTACAAAAGCATGTTTGAAAGTGGTAAAACCTTAGACGACTGCGGCATTAAGGCGTGTTTGCTCGTTACAGTCATCACTTGTTAGATCATTCAGTATAGAGCTGCAGTGAAAATTTAATCAATGATATTATGATCACCATAATACCTTTGAATAAACGAGTGAAGTCGATAATAAAATTGATTGATTGCTCTATACCATGTTATGATATTTCCCACCAGTTTTGCAGAGTTAAATACCATATTGCATAACATCAGTTGTTAATTTTTCAATATATATCTCTCGACAGTACAATCGCAAGCGTAAGCAGAGCAGCTGGGAGGAGAGTGTGTCACTGCAGCGACGGCGTAGTATTGCATCTCGCGAGGAAACTCGGGAATGGCGTGAGAAGGTGCTGACCAACCATCCCACTGATGCCCCTAGAGAGGAGACCCCAGACCCCATCACACCCTTGGACAAGAAGGATGTCCGCTACTACTTCCAACATCCATATCTGCGACTATTCGCCACGTACTTCACCATCCTCTGTAACTTCCTGTTGTTTGCAGAGGACCCAATCTCCCACAGCCACGCTGGTTAGTGCAGTCCCGACTAGTATCAAGTAGTCTAAAGTTTGATTTTTGGTTCAATGAGAAATTAATAACCACATCTGTGTTAACATAATTTTAATTTTAAATTAATTTGAGTGGTTTTGTCATTAATTTGTCATAGACACTTATTTCCTACTGGACAACATTATTTTAAGAGCTGTTAAGTTAAGTTGCAGTTGCTTTATGAAGCATCAAACTTTGTTGGTATTATAGTACAGTAATGATAGTCTCTTATCACATTTTATTAATTTATTCTTGATTTAAATACTTTTGACATATTAAAAAAGTAAAAAAATACAATCATAAAACTATTTTACTAAGCTGAAAAACACCAGGTAACCATAAACATATTGTGTAATCAAGACCTGTTACCCTTGTAGAACAAGATTAATTGTAAACTTCCTGTATCAAAATTTTAGAGCTGTAAGATTTTAAAAATTTCCCAGGAGAATCCTGAATTCCTACCCCTCTCCCGTCTTAAAGGAGTTTCCGTATCCATTATCCACACATATCCTGATGGTCCTTCCCCTTCATTGCACAGAAATTAGTGGTTCCACCTATTACAATAATCACAAATGTATTTTTTCTAATGTCAGTGCTATTATATATCTTCCACAAACTGCTTTCAAATCTGGTAGTGAAAGCTGTGAATAAGTCCTAACATTAATATACCATTAATGCTTTCTTTAATTTGGCATTAATAAAGTTTGCGTATTGTCTTTATAGGCTTCTCAGCAGCATACAGTACTGCTTGTAGTGAAGAACGCTTACTGTAATCTCAGATAATAAAGTTATATCCGAATTTGAAAGTCTACCACAAACTAACTACTTGAGCTACAATGACAGGAGTTAAATTAAAATTTAGCTTATTTATATCTGTTTTAGACAAGCATATAATTTACAAACAATAACTTCCAGCTTTTTTGTCAATAACAATGAAAACTGTACTGGTTTCTAGCACTGTTCAACCAAACTGCAACTTTAAAAATTCATAACTTGGAAAATTCTGATCCGATTAAGGCCAAAATTTATATAAGAACTTCCTTTTTCAAGGCTCACACATTCTGTGATAAGTGACCACTTTTGGTATTATACATTTATGAGATTCTCTCTCATAAACCGTGTCAAAATGCTATCCTTAGATATTCCTTTTAATTTTCAGAAATGAAACTAAAGATATGAGTTAGGCATGCAAGGTAACATAGCCATGTATTGAAGCCTAGTGTAGCACTAGTATTGGGAGAATGTTTTGGACACTTCCTGACACCCTGGAAGTTTAAGCTGAAGATAGTCTGGTTGAAATAATCTCTTAATTTTTCAGAGTCCCGGATTCCGATGGTAGGCAATGTCTTCAGTTTTGTGCTTACCAAATATCCACCAGAATGGAGATGGGCTTTAATCAAGGTAACAGCCTTCTTACCTAAGCTTCCTAAATGATATATTATAAAAGTCTGTTCAACTTAAACTAACATAGTAAATGCCTTTATTGAAATTGACATCTAAAAACATTTGTATGTTTTGTGCATTCAGATAAAATTATTGATGAAGTGTGGAATGGGTTGGTGTTACTATTAAACACCTTTTTGCACAAAGAATGTAGGTTATCTTGCTGAATTATCAGTCTTCCTAATCACATTTTTAACAAGATTTATTTGCGTTTATTTTTAAGTTGTAGGCAAATAAATGGAGTGTAAGGTGCCAGAAATAGCTTTGTTATCTTACCTTATCTGTAATGTGGTAACAATATTACCACATTACTATAACTAAATATTCTTGCAAACTTTTTATTCCAATGCTGGATTACTTCACTAACATGATTATTAGACTTTGAATCTTGGAACGGGAATTGGGTAACTTTGATTTTGTTAGTTTTTTTACTGACCAATGTCTGAACAAAGTTATAATGATGAAACTTCAATGTTATAATGTTCAGGACACTTCTCTTCTATTACTTGAAAGTCATAAGTAAAAACCTTTTTGGACACAGTGTGTTTTCCAGTGTAGTGGAATGTGGATACCACAGGGTTCAATACTTGGCACTTATTGTTTCTTATTAGCATAAATGTCAGCTTCTTTAAAAGCCACAACTCTACTATATGCCAGTGGTTCCTAATCTGTGGTACATGTACTCCTAAAGGTACACAAAAAAATATCAGTAATGGTGGAAATCAATATTTTAAAATTATTATATTGCATCGTAATGAGATGCTAATCTGTCAACATACGTGCGTGGTCTACATGTAAAGAAAAGAAAATATTTTAATGAATACTTTAAGGTATGGATTTTCATTCCGGTTGATGACGACTGACAAAAACCATTGTGCGTTGTATGTAGAAAAATTTTTATTTAATGGCAATGTCTCTGTTAATGCACCATATAGATAAAAGCATCCAAACTAAAAACAAAAAGACATTAGTTTCTTCTAAATATTAACGAAAGACCTTAATGTGACTTCATGTTTTCATCTTTAAACAAAGATATTGAGCATGCACTCATAGAGTCATAAAATTAGTTACTCCACAGCTAACAGTGGTAAAAGCCATAAAGTCATAGAAAGTTTAATTTCTGATTGCATTAAAGATGCTGTCAGATGTATGTTGAGTGAAGAACCGTACAAAAATTGTGTCTATTGCATCAAAGGGTGCTTTTTACTGACCCAAAACCAAATTGTGACATACTTAGGAAGCCGTTAGTTTAAAAAAAATGCTAATTTGATTGTACACCAAATTTACAAAAATTAATTTGGTAGTATTGGTATAATAGATACTGGGCGATAACTAACTGGACATCTTATAAATAGGATAAATACAAGCTATTAAAAGTTATTTTGGAAAACTCAAGTAGATAGAGGTTTAAACAATACGAAAAAGGTTCTGCTAAAGTTATCACCTGTTTCATGAGAAGATTTGACATGTCATAAATATTACAATTATTGGAGTTACTTAGGCGAAGTTGAACAAACTCAAGTAAAATCCACTGCTATGCTATCTTCTCACTAATGGATGTACAGGTAAAGAGATATGTAAATTCTATTCAAGGTTATTTCCACAGAAATAAAATCAATTGAGAAAATTGTTGCGCTGATGGCAAAAATCTAAGTTTGGATGTTGCAAAGGTTAGCAAGGTCGCATCAAAGAAGTAACTCTGCTTGGTTTTTGGCAAGCTGATAGTAACTATGTGGCAAGATCCTGAGACTGAAGATGTTCAGTGTTTATTGGAACTTATGCTGATTGCAGGTGCTGATGTGGCTGCTGGCCATCGTGTGTGGGCTGGTGTTTGGCAAGCTGATTGTACACAACATCCTCTGTGGCAAGATCCTGAGACTGAAGATGTTCAGTGTTTATTGGAACTTATGCTGATTGCAGGTGCTGATGTGGCTGCTGGCCATCGTGTGTGGGCTGGTGTTTGGCAAGCTGATTGTACACAACATCCTCTGTGGCAAGATCCTGAGGCTGAAGATGTTCAGAGATGAACAGGTTAGTTCTAATTGTAACTCTAGAGTACAAATCAAACTATGTAAATTGTACTTTGATTTGCCTTGTATTGTAGTGGTAGAACAGAAGTAAAATCATCACAATTTTTATTTGAAATTAATATCAATATAAATTAAATTAACTTTGTTTTCGATCTGTTTGTTTATCTACACCACAAATCAAATAAAAATAAAGGAAATCGTTAAAAAAATATGTGATAACTAATGTAGCAGTTTACAGAGTAATTTACTTTTGCATTAAGTTAATAACAATTATTAAACTGATTTACAATTGTCAACAAATATTATTATGTAAGTTTTGTGTAAATAATGAAGAAGTAGTGAAATCTTTTGACAATAATATTTTAATTACTCTAAAATATTTAGTCATTCCAATCTTTAAAATTCTGTTTATAACTTAGCTTAATTAGCTTCACATATTATTGATGTAAGTTAAAAACATTTAGTACAATTTCAAACTTTGAACATGCACTATGATATGCATTGTCATTGCAATAAAAAAACATAAACATTCTACTGATTAAGATAAGTTATAAATTATTAAAATTTTAACTAACTAATAAATAATCAATAAATAAAATAACAAACATTAACAGTTACACACAAATAAAATAAAAAAACAGCAGGATATAGTAATAAAAATACAGTAGTTCACAGTACATAATCATGAGTCAAGATTACAAAGTACTGTGTGGTCAGACTTGTAATGTAGTACTTCGTAGTAAGTAGTACTTATGTGTGAAAACAAATAAGATACAGCGTTAATAACTATTCCTTACTATATAGAGATATACTGAATATCCCCACAGTCCATGAACTCTTCAACAAAGTAAAAGTCATTTCTTTTTAACCAGTCTAACAGCACCTGTTTGAAATTTTTTTATTGGCAAAGCTTTTAAAGCACAGGGTAGCTTACTATACAGCTTGAGCTGCTGGTAGTTGCATTATGAATAATCAGTGTACACAATATTAGTAAAAATTTCCACATTGTCACAGAGTTGTTAAAACCTGTCGGATTGTAATAACTAAGAAGCGCGTCAACGTGAAAGCAATAAGACCTGTTTCTTGCTTCCCTGCCTTCTTCAACCATCAGTCAGTCAGCGTTATTGTCTCCGACGTAGTGTTGACATTTTGTATTGCTCCAATTGACAGCTTGAGTTTCTTCAATATCATTTGTTTTATTAACTGTTCGGGTGTGACAGAGAAGAAATTATACTTTGCTTAGGAATTCTGACTACTCCATCCATATTAGTAATAACTATTAAGAGTAATGAGAAGTATGGTGTTGAGAAATTACTACTTTTTGTATTTTACTTATGGCCCATTTTAAATATAGAATATACAGTTATTCGTAAAATAAAAATTATGCTTTTATTACAGATACAGAATATCTTTATAATTCTTTACACAGAGGTTCTCGTTTACGTCAAGTATCTTTTTTTGCAAATATTGGCTACATTTAACTTCATTATAACAAGCTTTGTTTTTTATAAATATCCCAGTATAATGAATTTTTTATGAGATTTTTTTATGAATTTTGTTCATTTTAAGACTTTATTGTAGTTTAATATTTGGTAGTTCCAATATTTTAAGTTTAAAATTTACATATATAGAAAAGGAAATAAATAAAATACAAATGTATTTTTTATTTCTAATTTGGTTAGATTTGTGCTATTAAATTAAATTTTGACTTTCATTTTATATATACTATTATGTATCCTGGTTGAATTTTAAGTCAATTACTGATGTATTTTACTTTTTAAACCAAGTCAATAGTAGTAAATTTAATTTTAAATACGTCAGTATGTGAATTAAAATTAAATTGACACAGAAAATAGAGACTGTAAAAAGTGTACGAATGTTTATTCTTTAGCTGATTTTAATGTGCTATAATACTCAAATGAATCCTCAGTTACACTTTGAAATTTATCTGATATAATATGTTGCATTAATTTAACATGAATTTCATATTTTATGGTATATGGATTAGATTTCCAGAAGTTCTGTCAAGCGAGGCAGAAAAATTTAAGTTTCTGAGTAAATGAAAAATAGCGAAATTGGTGATTTGTATTTCTACTGCCAACAACCATTTGAACATTGACAAGTTCGTTTTCTTTAGTTTAAGTAGCAGACTGTTGTAATTGTTTCAATATGAATTAATAAGCTGATTTCCAAACTGAAGCTTTGTTTGTTAACTGATTACCTACATTGAGTATCGTATTTTAATAGGTGGGTTCACCTTGAACACAATAACCTGAGGTAACAGATTATAATAATAGCTCCAAACTAAGTCACTTTGCCACTTATGAGCTAGAGTTAATATCATTATTAATATCATATTGTATTGTGCATTTCTGGTTACTTTGAGTCTGCCTCTGAGTACATTCACTAATCTGCTTGTGTGTTCTCCGTTGTGTAAGTGACTCTCAACTTCATTCACCACTCAAGCGAGCATTTTATTCAATAGAACCCATGTGGGCACTCGCCAAATACAACATTTGAATCATCTTTATTCAACTGATCGATTGTGAAGAACCAGTCAGTGGTCAAGCAGTCTTAGACATTGGACTTTGTATCTGAGTCAATGATACCACAGGTTCAAATCCTGTCTGTGACCGTAGCACTTTTTAATAATACCACAGATCTTGTACTGTATCAATTCTCCTCCTTATTCTGATAATATCCTCGCACAGGATAGTGGCTCATGAGGATGGGCAAAATAAGCGATAAAAGGGATCGGCCTGTATTTAAAAAAAAAACAAGTAATAATCAGAAGCCAATGTTAAATGAAACATTACAAATATGCTAGTAATAAAATAACCCCTTGAGTGCCAACGTTTCGTACAACTTGACACTATCTAGGTGGCCTCATAGCCTGTGTGCCATAATTGTTAATATTCATCATTCATAATAATTGAATGAAAATGCAGTTATGGTAATATATATTTATTGGAGTGAGAATTTATTAATTAAAGAGCCTACATGTGACAGCTTTACAAATTGAAATTCAAAATAAATTTTATTCACAAAAATAACATAATTGAAAATATCCCAAAAACAGACAAATAATATTCTCCTCAAAGATTAAGATAGAGGAGCGTTCAACATGGACACTGCGTTTCCCTCATATTAAATTAATGAAAAAACTTTAAAATTATGAATCGCAGAGCAACTAAGTATTAGGATTGACAGAAAAATAATAACACACATTGATGTAAATATACCATTTCTATCAGAAAAAATATAATTATTTTCCTTAAATAAAAGGGTTTATCCTTATATTATTTCTGTGTTATTCTCATCACCTGTTTTGTTTTGAAATTTGTTTGCTGACACATTGTTTGATCTCCAGGGGTCATGGATAGCAATGTTCCTCACTGTTATCATGTCACTGTACCTGTTCTCTCACGTCTACAACCTGCTGATGCTTGTCTTCTACGATAAGCCCAGCTACCACATAGACAGTCGAATGGGTATCACGTATGCCAGGTATTTAGCTATTCCTTTATTATGTTGAATATTTTGTTTCATTGTCTAATGTACAAGCTTCGTCTTACATTTTTGTTTTATGCAATTAACCATTTTAGTGTCGAACATTTTTGTGAAATATTAACCAAAAGTGTCTAGGTATTTTATAGGTGTATTTTGAAAATGATGTGTCATGTTGTTCATAAATTTGCATAAAGTTAATAAAAAATGTTGTAACTTTATTAATTACCGGCCAATGTATTTTTTGTGCAAAAATATGTTTGTTAACATTAATATACAAAAGAACTTCTTACAATAAAAAAACACATAATCAAGTTAAAAATTTAATTTATTTTTTAAAGAAATTGCTTTGACAAATAAATTATATCTTCAGATTATATGACTTTATATTTCAGTATTATGAAGACAGCAGCAGCTTGTGATACACGGATGTGGCATCTCATCACGGCCCTGGTGGTGACAGTCATGATGGTGCAAGACAGTCTGTACCATGAGTGGACCCCTCTGTTCTGCAGACTCAGCGTCATTCCAATATCCCATGTATACTTATCATAAAACTGCTTTATTATATTTCAGTGTGATGAAGACAGCAGCGTGTGGCACCTGGTTGGGGGATCTCATCACAGCCCTAATGGTGACAGACGTGATGCTGCAGGACAATCTCTACCCTGAGTGGGCCCCTCTGTTCCGCAGACTCTGGCGTCGTTCCAATATCCCACGTATACTCATCTTCTGGGTGGGCTCAGTGTTGGCTACAGCAGTCGTCGTAACACTAATCGTCAGTGACTACATCAGCTGGGACAAACTCAACAGAGATTTCTATGCAAGCACTGGTATTGATGCATACATTTTGTACATTTAATGTGTTTCTTTTTAGATGTCCATGTTATTTAACATATTAGTTTAATAATTAATCTGCGTTCTACTGAGTATAATTTTATATTTGGTTGTTTTCTTGTCTTATAATTGACCTCTGAACTCAACCTATAATGCTTGAGATATTGTGTGGATAGACGAACAGACAGATATGACATTAATGCTCGTTCAAAAAGTCATTATGTTCTCTTCATTTTATCCTATAACTTAAATCTACTATTCATATATTTTTCTACATGATATTTCCTCTCTTATATCCGGGCAAACCCATGGATATCCAGGAGCAGCACATCAGTAATCACAAATGTCAAGATATTGGGGTAAAAGGATTAATTGATAGTTTACTGCGGAGGATGACTGTTGGAGAAGGTGGAGCTCTCATTGTGTTAAAGGCAGTTACCAACCAAAACATGAAGGAGTACTGTTTCCTACCAGGCTTTACAGGAAGAGGAATCTAGCCTTCCTTTCTTCCTAGGATCTTGACAGTAGGCAGTCTCTACCTAACACATCCTCTCACTCCAAAAGCAAGGGCAAAGTTCCCTCTAGGACTAAGTGCAATTAGGGGTTTACTCAGCTTTTTGTCCAAAAGTGATAAAAAATTATTTTTTGCTACTTTTGTTGTATGGAGAAAAAATATTCCATGCTCTTGTTTTAGAATTCTGAGGAGTCTGTGAGTTTATCTATATTTTGAGGCTCTCCTTATCTCAGAAAATAATTGGAAATCAGTAGAACCCAAATGAAGACTGTACAGAGAATGATAAACAAATCCCATTTTGAATTATTAAGAAATCCTTTGTGCATTTAGTAGCATGTGTTCTAGCATATTCATGAAGACTAATTTTACAAGATTCGTCTTTTGGTTGAGAAAACCGTACGTTTCCTTACAGCGTTATCACTCTTAATGTTTTTTATATACTTCAGAAAGTCTATAATAAATACCTATAGCTTTTTATGCTGGTCACACACAGAATAAAGGATACAACTAATTCGTCAGCAGTATTTTCAATAGTAGCACCAATTTTGACCTACAGTTACGACAAAAGATGGTAAATAACTTCTCTGTGTCACTAACAGGCCTGTCAAAGTTACACATATCCCACATACCCGCAGACTTGATATATTATCAGAACTTACTTTCAGGACAGGACTTGTAATTTTACAACCTTTTGAATGCTCTGCACATTTTATGATTCTGTGTCGTACAGAACTGTCTCGAGCGTTCCTTGCATCGTTCATCCTGGTGATGGACTTGCTGATCATGATGCAGGACTGGGACTTCCCCCACTTCACCACCACTCTCCATGTCAACCTGCCTGGGTTCAGCGTGGCCACCTTGGAGTGGAAATATGCCGAGGTTCATCTTACCGGTGAGTCGGTAGTCTAGTCACTCTGTGTAGTGTACGCTCTGATCTGTATCGGGTGACATGATGTTAACACGTGTTGTGTGCAGGCAAGTGGTTCAACTATGGGTTGATCTTCATGGTGATGCTGTTAGACCTCAACATGTGGAAGAACCAGATATTCTACTACCCCAGCAAATATGGCCAGTATGTGGGTGAGTACTTTTCACTCAAGTTGCCCTTTAACATAAACTTTTAAACTGTGATAATTTCAATATGTAGAAAGACTTGTGAATAAGTAAAGAGCAAAAATTAACAGATATCAGAATAGAATTATATTTGCGCTCTCTCTGTCTTTTGAACATATTACATTTGGATCTTTGGTACCCGTGTTAAAGAAATGTAGTTAAAGATGTATTAATTTTCAAATTATTGGTAATTAGCTTCTTCATACTGACAAAAGAAAAAAGTAAGACATTTTAGGCAAATATATTTTATAAATAAGCTGCTGCATGTGGAGGGTATTATATTGGTGTTATATGGAGCAAAACAATGCTGTCAGCTGAAATCATGAGGAAATCCTCCCGAAACGGGTTAATATATTTCCCAAAGTTTGTTAGTATAGTTTTAACTCGCTTTTAACAGTTGTAGAATGCTGCTTTCTACAACAGCCCAGTTCTATTTGTACTTCTCCTCTCAGGTTCAGAGTGTACTGCCACATGATGGTAGTAACCGAAATAATATGCTCACAATGGAATGTGGTAGTATTGAAATTCAGGAGAAGTCCTTAGCCGATTGATTCCATGGATGTAGATTTCAAGAGGAAAATGACCTCTGTCTACATTGATCAGGGCAGGAATTGAGTTGATCGTAGTTGAGAAAAATGAATTCTAGGTCATTCTAACCTCGATTAAAAGAAAACATTTAGCTTGTTTCAAAATGAATATCAAGTTTTTAAAGTGTTGAAGTATGCTATATTCGATTTGACTTACATTTTAAATAAAAGCATCTCATACATTTTTTTGTTCTTCCTACTATTTATTAATGTTAGCACTATTTGTTACGTGCTATATTTATAGTCGTTTGGCGGGTTCTTCCCAAACCTTGATCATGGCAGGTTGTTCTTCAATTCTTTTTCTTACATTGGGTAGTGGGGAAACATACACTTGGCCCTATATGGAGCACCAAAAGATAATAATAGAATAGTGTTAGATCTGGAGAACATGGAGCTGAAGAAAAACAAACCAAGTTATCCAACCCTTGGTGGCCAATCCAGTTGTTGGCAACACTGTTTAACTTCGTTAGCCAGCTCTGTTTACTGTCAGATACTGTTCATCCCCTTACCAATGCTTCGTCTTTGGACGTTTATTAGTAATGAAGGGTCGAGAGAGATTGTTTTTAGATATTATTTTATTTTGGAAATACAGTAGTCCCTCTATAGTCCGGCCCTGCGCCAGTCCGGTTCCCCCAGTAATCCAGCCAGTAGACAAAGGCAGGGTGTCATCATAGCCGTCAATTCGCAATCCCAGCTCATAACGACAGTGCATTTAACAGCATTGTTTTTCTGTTTTTGAATATTGTACATATAATAGAGAAAGTTTGTGAGATATTTTGGTAATTTAATTTTTTTTTTTCATATTGTGTTGTTCATAATTTATTGGTGGTCAGTATTTGTTGTGTGTTAAGTTGATAAATTTTGTACTGTATATTTAATGATAGTAACAAAGTGAGTTTGTACTGTACTGTGACTTTATTTTATGTAGTTTGAAATATTATCTGATATTGGAATTAGCATTTTATTACTATTTTTTATGAATCAGCAATTGAGCCTTATGAGCAAATCTTTCTAAAAGTTGTCAGTGATTTGAAACTTGGTCCGGACCAGGTGTACTCGTATAATGCCAATGAAGGTGAACTTTTTGGAGGCTTTTATCTAAAAAGGCCGATAAGTTTTGAAAGAAAGAATTACATTCATGCATGTGCTAACTTTTTGATTTTGACTCTATTGTAGATTTTTATTATTAGAATTCACTTTTTGAGTAACAATACATTATATTATGTAATTTAAAAGTGTTTTTCAAGTGACTCCAGTAATCTGGATTTTTGACTAATCCGACACTTGTTTGGTCTGAATTGTGTCGGATTATTGAGGGACTACTGTAGGTGCATATCTGTTGAAGAAGTACTGAGCAAACTGTGTTTCAGAGCCCACAGGAAACAAGATCCTGACAGTGTTAGATGAGGCCATATTGATGACTGGCAATAAGAGTCTGTGGACTTGGGAAAGCAGATCACAGAGTAACTCCACAACTGGCCAGCAGTTCTGCACAAGTTAGTAGTTCAAATGTTTTAAACTCAAACTATCGCTATCCCAATTTTTATACATGAATAGTGTTAATATAAACTAATTATTAGATATCACTATTTTATTTTTACGCTAGACAAGACAATTAAACAGGACTAAGCGCATATCTTATTTTAACTGTGCACAAAAAAAGCAAGCAGTTTTCATTAAAGCAAAAATCTCAGAAGATATTTTATTTAATATTTTTTCTATATGCATGTCCCAGCATGTTTACCAGCTGGTATTACTAAACCAAAAAATGTTGTGCTTTGTTCGTGCTGAATTTTCCGATTGTTAATTAAGATTTTTGGTTTTCTTGTATTTTTTGTTGTTTGGTACAAAACGTAACAGTAGTTGTTTTATTAGCATTGAGTAGAAGGCATCTTTCACTTAAAAATTGATTTTCCTTTACTACATCATTGCTACGAATAGCTTCAATGTCATTTATATTTTGTCCAAGTACCAAGTAATTTGAGTCATCTACATACAGATAGATATGTCCCCCATCAACCACTCTGGGGAAGCCCCTGAGCTAACAGACAAATAACAAGGGTCCTAGGATGGATCCTTGTAGCACACCATACAATATCTTCTGTAAGGATGGCTTATTTTCTTCTGTATGTTCTTTACCATTTTGTTTGGTTCTTGTACATAATTAAATCAGATAACTACGAATGAAAGCAATTGTACTCTTTAGCTCTAATACCAAGGTTATTTAGAGTCTGCAGATGTCTTCCATGGGAAACAGTATCAAAAGCATAGCTCAGGTTCATGAATACTCCAGTAACAATCTGTCTTTCCACCAATTCATAAAATTGGTGTCCGATTCTATAAAAGCTGTAATTGCAGTTACTGTAGACCTGCTACCACAAAAACCGTTTTGTTCCCTGACCAACAAATAGTTTTCTTCCAATTTGTTGAGAAGCTGAAATTGTACTACCTGTTCATAAATTTTTTGAAATAACTGGAAGCAGATTTATTGGCCGATAGCTTGTTACATTTTAAGCATCACCCTTTTTATTTACTGGCACAATCTTTGATATTTTAAATTTATTTGGAAAAATACCGGTAAAATAATTATCTTGAGAATGCTCTTAACACATGTTTACTATAGACAAATATGTGCTTGCAATATAGTTTAACTATGTATACCACATATGTGCTAGCTGTCTCATCTTCTGCTGGATGATCACTATTCCACAATCATATCACTTATATAGTATAAATAATCATCCATGTCGTAAGATAATATTTAGTTGTATAGTAATTATTGTTGTATTAGTAATTGCGTACTTCATATGATTTCCATGTACAGCAAATTGGGGTAGAATTAAACACAGTAAGGTTTTGCGCCCATAGATATATATTTGCAATTTTGTGTTTTCAGGTGTGTCAGCAGAATTCAATATGAAGTGGAAAATTATTGGTGCTGATACTTCACTATTCACTTTCTGAAAATATCCTCTATATAATTGTAGTAGCCTTTGATCTATCTAGAAGTATGCACAAAGTGTAAAATGTCATGAACACAATTTTTCAATTTCATTTTCAGTATTGAGAGTCCAAATTAAGAGATGTAAAAAAATTACAATTCAATTGTACTAACCGAACTCTCCAAGTGATTTGAATTGAAGAGTTACGTATTTAATGGTGTTGCAGAAGACATGGTGATGAACTCCCGTTACATGGGCTACCCTTTACTGCTCAAGTGTACTGCCATCATTCCGTCCTTTGTGGCCGTCACTCTCTTCGTCACCGTCGTCAGCCTGTATGGTCGCTTTCCAGAGGACCAGGTCAGCAGTTTACTATCTTAAGCCACCGTTCTTAAGCAGAGCGACTTTATGGTATTTCAGAGTCAAGTGAACTAAAGTATTGTCATGTGAAGAACATTGGAAAATTTGTAAGGGTTGATAAAGAGTATTGACATGAAAGTAGTTTCTTAGGAATGAGTACAGAACAGAGTGAGAGTAAAGTATCAGGAGTGCAGGAATTGGACACCTCCATCATGAGATCTGCATTAGTTGAGGACATGATTTGTTAAGTATGCTGTTATGAGAGCATAAAACTTTCTTGAGTTGCTCACAGATTGGCTTCGTAGTTGACTGGGCAAATTACAGTATTGTCAAGATTGGGCATGGGTTGATACCTAAACAATCCAATTTTGACTCCAAAATACCAAAATTGTGGTTACAGTTCTAAAGTCAGTACTGATTCTTGTGTTATTTGTAACTAAGAATATAGGCCGCTTCCAGCAAATTGTAGTACCCTTTTAAGTGGGTACTAATTTAAGTTAGCTAGCTGTACCGTACTGTATTATCAGGATACTTAACCCATAGCGATCAGCATTAAACTTATATGGTTATCCTCTCAGATCGCCCGGCCACTATGGCTGTTCTCTGTATCAGGTCATTGATTTATGACCACATCCTGTCCCTCAGTTCGGCGGGCCATGCCTAGTGATCCTCAATGTTTTGCTGTTCAACTTGTCAGGCCACTACGTGTGGCCCACTGTATTGCGCAGTTAAAAAATTCAATCCTTATCCAGTTGTGGCTGAAAAGTGCTCCAATCTCTGCCAAATATGTAACTAAATTAATATTTCTCTATTTGCAGCACATACCATTGTTCAGAATTGTTTTTCGTCCGAGTGTCAGTGTAGTTGCTATAGTGTGTCCTATCTATATATATTAAAATACTAGTGCATTTTGTGGAGACAAAACTCAAAATATGGATACGAGTCTATATTGTGTTGATACTAGAGACCTACTTGAGACTGATTGTATTTTTGCTTTGCTTATAAAATTACTGAAAAACAGATGAACCTCAAACTTAACTTATATATTACTTGGTTTGTTTAAAATCAAATAATAAATAACCAATTGGTGAAGTTTCAACCATGAAGCGTGAACTTGGTAAATTATTTGAGAATTTAATTTAAATCTCAGTCATTTTAGTAGACGAGGGTCCAACACTGCCATTTAAATCTGATCGAAGTGACGTACATGGTACATAAGGGCCGAGTGGTGACGCAGAACGCAGTTAGACAACCTTTATGTGTGACCCGGTGAGTGGGTAACCACCTGAGACCATCCAAGCTGAGTGTGATATCGCACTGACTTAGGTTTTAATACAAAATATAGAAAAAATATCTGAGAAACTGGTAGAAATAAAAGTGAAGCTGATTTGTAGCTGTGAAACTCAAGTCAGAAAGAAACAGTTAGAAACTGCAATAATTTTAGGACTAATCTGTTTAAAAAAAAAACAGTTTGGTTTAGTTAAACATGATTCATAGCATTAAATAAGATGTAATATTAATTAGTGATGAATTTGGGCAAATACACAAAGTTAAGTTATTGTTTTGTTAATTTTACTTATATTGTTATATATTTTAATCAATATGACACAAGCCATACAATATTGTAATTTTCTACGGCAATAAAGCTATTATTATTATATGTATGCGATGGCAGCAGAAACGGTAGTGTATGAAGTTTATGTTTCCAACTTCGTGTCACTGACATTGAACGCATCAATAAACTACTATTATTGAACTTTTTTTGGATATTTTCCATTGTTAAGTGTTACAAAAAGAGGAAATAAATAATACTAAGTAGTTTAAGTTACTTTTTTAAAGTACTCTGAAGTTCGTAGTTTATTGTCATGAGGCACATTTTTTACAATGGTGCAATATAGCCAGTACTAGACATGTAAAATATGAGTAAAGCTTAAAATAAGAACATGACAATGTTAATCAATTAAAAACTAAATTTTTGTTTAAAATTCCTTAAATCCTGAATAACTATATAGATTATGTCTATTAGTATTTTATCAAAATAAGTCACAAAACGTTAATATTAAACCACCACTTAAACACACAAAATTTCAAAATAGATATAAATATAATACTGTAATTAAATTTAGAGCACAATATAAAACCGTGAAAAACTTATTGAATTAATATTACAGGAATGTAAGTTAATTAAGCTATTTATAGCAGATTTAAATTTCGCTACAGTCACTGTCTTTGAAATTTCTGGTAGTTTATTAAACAAGTTATTTTTTGTACCAAGATGGCTGCTTTTTGTTTTCTGTAATCTTACTAATGGAAAGTTTTTACACTTTTTTTTTCTTTGTACCACGATTATAAACTGACTTATGGTAAATGTCAAAAAAGTCCCATTACCAACCCTCCATGTCAAAAACAAACTTGAAGCAAAGACAAAATTTTAATATAATGTAATCAAATGTACTCGATGAACGTGTTCTAACACGCTTGAACTTGCGTTGCAGGCACACCCCAGCAATCGCAGTGGCAGCCCCTGTCATACCAGTGCCGGTGTCAACGTCTAGAACTAAGGGGCTGAATTCCTCTCAGAGATTCACTCAGCTCATTCTCCTGACCTGCTCTTGCACGTCGTCTCCTGTCAGACAGTTACTGTACGAACTTCTCGGAGTTTGCTTTCAGTGCGTACCATTACTTGTTTCCGTAACATTTCTGCTTTAGTAAAATAATTTAAATGCTACAATTCAACATTTCCGTAATGAAATGAATGTGGGTAATACACCAATCCATGAAAAGTTTTTAATTACCGTTACAGGTCGAGTTTGAAATGGTTTTCACAGTTTCTTTTTACACATATATATTTTTTTACAGTGATATTATTTTTATACATAGGCTATACAATTTACATGATTACTTATATTTCGATTTATGCCATATAATTTATTATACAGTAACCAAATAAGTGCGTACCAAGAGGATTGCCTATTCCAGATATTATTTTTATTTGTTTGTTACGCATACAGGTAAACAAGCACAGGTTTATCTGTTTTAAATGTAAATCATGATATTTTTCTTCAATTATGAACTTGCATTGTCTCTTTTGGGTAGCTGTGGGTGAACACTAATGGACTTGATTATGGAATACATGAGAAATAGGATAATCCTAGAGACATTATGGGAAGAACTTAGGTCTGATGAAGAAGTCTGTATTTTCTACCGAAGAATCTCCAAATATGTTTGTGGAGGTCATAAACCTAATTTCATGATTAAGTGCCAACTGCCTTTCCTAACCGCCACACAAGCTTTTTTACTTTCCATTCTCCTTGGTTAAACAGTGTTTCTTGGACCTAAATCGGACACAAAACAAAAACACAATGTTACCGTATTATCTTAGCTCATTACGTACGATTGTGTGGTGAGCCAAAAAGCAAACTCCGAGACTCGGCCAGTATTTAGAATCCCCCTCTGTATTTGTATTTATTATCGATTGTACTCACGCGATAGGTCTTTCACTCGATGTTGTGTCTAAGTATTATAATTTGTGTACAGTAGGCATGTATATTTAAGGTTCATTTGATGAAGCACTGAGGGTTAATACACCACTATACTGTTACGGACACAATAAGTGATGTTCTACCTTACTGTACTGTGTATGGAAACTTTTTTAATTTACGTAGATTTTAATTTTTTATAGATACATTTTTACAAAATAATCTTCAGTATTTGAAATCAGTTCCAGTTCGTTTTTGTACTCTGTGTAAACAATTTTACGTTTTAGTGTATTTATTTTATTCGGGTATACAAATGTATGCATGTTATTTTTTTACGCAATTAGTGTGTATATACAGCTTATAACGCAACACAATGTAAAAGTGTTGTACATCGGTGTGTATCTTGTGTTGTGTATTGTTTGTAAGGTGCACTTTGTTTTTCCCTAAGAAATCTAATAAGAAGAATACTCTTTTATGAATTGAATTCACTCATTAAACATGTTAAGATTTACGTCATGAGTATTCTAAGCTAAGCGAGTCATTATTTTGATGCAATTTGATTGCAGGTGCATTTAAAATTATTAAGTATTCTTTTTTCTTTTTTGATAATTTCAATTTGCATTTATAATATAGTTTTACGTTTCTGCAGAAGCTTTATTACACTCGTTGCGTAGGTATTTCGGCTCTGCAGGAGTATTATAGTGACTCACAGAATTTAAAAATTGAAACATTGCAAAAGAAAAAAGTTTTTGATTTTATAATAGTTACAAATTCTTCAAATTTAGTATTACTATATTTTTGTTGGAGGAAAAATGTTTATATGAATTAAATAAACTCAACAATCTGGTTTTTTAATTGGTGTGATTATTTAATTTTTACTTAATGTATGTTAGTTTGTGCAACACAATTTTCACTTCATAGAATTTCGCAATTTTCCTGTAAACTTGTATTCTTCAATACTATTTCATCCACCTAGACTAATTAATAAGTGTCAACGTAAAAGATTCTATTTATGTTCCTTTGGGAAGTCCCTAGCTCTCGGATCTGGTACAGCCAGATGCTTCTTGATGTATTTGGAACATATAAAAGTACGTAACTGAGCCTTTACCGAATTTTACAGCATGGGAATATTGAAATTTATTTGTATAAACATAACATAATTCTGTCATTGAAATGAGTTTATTTAATTTATTCAAACAATTCTGTGATGTTTACTATAATACATGGCAGAGTCAGGAGTGGTACAGTAAAAATATTGTAGATTGATTTTACTGAAGTGTGCATTTTATAACACTGCAATTAATTGTTGGTTTGGGTGAACGAGAGAGATTCTATTTTCAACTCAATAAAGAACTTTTGCTTCCATCTTCAACCTATAACACTGTGTATAAATTCATGTTTCCCACTAAATAATGAACTCCTTGTTTACTATATGTGAACTTTTTAACGTCCAAATAACACTAGGCACATTATCCCAGTGTAAAATACATTCTTTACTTAATCTCTTCCTACAGATTAACCCTTGGTGGTTGTACAGGAACTATTTGTGGCCCTGAATGTTCACCTAAGAGGTCACTAATAATTTTGACCGTGTCACGATTATAATTTTGGAAGAACAGTGTTGTATTTTCACAGCTGTCTAAACATACATTTGGATTGTAATGACACTTGCACAGGCCAAGTTACTTATTATTATTTATAATCAGAAACAAATGTTTAGAACATAAATAAAAGATTCATTGATTTTTTTTTGTTTCAAATCATACAGGCCTACTATTTCAATATATCAATCTCAGCACATCGTTATTATTGCCCATTTGCTAAAATTATCTTCTAATTTGTTATATTTTTGTGATGAATTTTGTGAATCATTATGAAATTCAAAAAACAAAAAAGAGTGGGATACAAGCCACTGACCTATTAAAAAATCTAAAATTGTTGTGTAAATTGTGTACGAAGCAATGTTTATTCAATTGTTTACAAGTAAACTGCAAAACTTCTCAGTAAAAATACTTTATAAATCTTTACCATTGGAGTATACCACTGGAAACAAAGGTCCGAGGAGGGTTCTCCTCTGCACGGTTAAAACCTTCCAATTGAATGTACACTGGGTACAGCAAAAATGGATGCGTCACTTATATCTGGGTAACCTTGGATGTTCAGTAGTGGAACATCACTAACAGCAAATATTGAGATATCGGGGTAAAAAGGGAGGATTGATAGGTCTAGTCTGCTGCAGAGGTGACTGTTGGAAAAGGGGGAGCTCCCTCAGTGTTAAAAGCTGTCCTGCCCTGCTTTGACTGGAGAGTCTGGAACAGAGCAAACCTTCTTTATCCCAAGGTGACATAACTGAGATATAATACCCACTATCCGGAAGCAAGGGCTAAGGTCCTTTTAGGACTTAGTGCGATGAGAGTTTCTCACCCTCTTTCCCTTAGTAAACAAAAGAAGAACAATGCCCAATACAAATGTGGCATTTCTAACTGGAGGTGAATACAAGATTTCAAAATATACGAGTTACTGATTAGAATTTTAAAAAATGCATTTGTCACAAGTTTAATTAAACAAATAGTTATGGATTTTTTTCACCTTACTATTTTTCGGCCACTAAGGGTTAAGCTTTATCTTCCAAGCGTTCTGTGTCTTCCATTCTTCCAAAATACTGTAGTTTACCAATATTTCATCCCAGCACGTTTCATTATCTTCCAGTTTCAAAATATAGTACTTCCTAAAGTATATTTTTCCTAACGTAATATCGAGTAAGCTACGTAGGATGCACATTTCAGTGGAATATAATAAAATGTAGGTTGAGGTAGCAATTATAGTTTAGAGTCACTGGCCTCAAGTCTGTCTGTCTGTCTGCCTGTCACTAATGAAGAATCTCTGCTGGAGCGAATTCAGCCCCTAAGAGGGGAGGCGAGGGTGTAGCTTAGCTTAGCTTAGCATAACTTAGCTTAATGTCATTTTATTGTTTTCGGTCAAAAGTGAACGGTTTTCAATGAAAGGAAATCAACAAACTCTGTTTTTTAATATTTGCTTAAAGTAACAAAAGCGGTTTTCTCTTGAGTCTAAATCTAGAACAATCTCCTGACTGTTTTTTCTCTGCGCTAGTGGTGCAGTTCGTTTTTATTGGAGGGAATTCGTTTTTTTTAAAAATGCTTAGATGTTAATTAAATACAATTAGTATGCAGTTTTTCAAACTGAATTGGCCTAGACTAAATTTCAGCGTAATTAAGAAATAAAACTTATAGTTCATTGTAAAATACAACATAACCGGATTTTAATAATTAATGTATTAAATGCCAATTATTCCTATCTTATTAAGACAGATCATGTAACCCTAATTTTTCTAATATGATGAAAATTATTCTTCATATTTTTCAAAAGGCGTTCTAATACTTTGTGGCATACATCAGCAGTTGCATATGCTGACAATTATTTTCAGTATATAAGATATTTATGAGGTTGTTAGTATCTCAACGATTCCTTAACATCTTTTTGTACCCTCCCCTGGCGAGTAAAATACTATCATACATGGGGAAAGGGCCACTTTCAATGCAATAATGAAAGGTTTCACTCATGATTCACAACCTTGCAAATCAATAGGGAGTGTAGAAAAACTACTTTTCTATCAGACAAAACTCAGGATCGCATGATAAGATTTTTGAATAATTTTTCACTTAATTCAGTATTTTTTTGAATAAGTTAAATACAAATCTTAATGGGTTGTTTAGGGTTTGCAGGTTTGTAGTGTTTCAAGATATACCATTTTGTCAGTTTACAAGAGTTATTCATTCACTTTTCCTTTATTCTTATTACTATTAATTTTTATCTCTTTCTTCTTGCATACTCCTTTTTTTGACTAAACCATGTTAACGTTCAAAAATCATTCACTTCTTAAATCTCACAATTCACCTTTTTCCACCTTTCTCCCAAACAATCATTCCCAAATAAAATTGTTTATTTTATTTTCTAAACACCCTGTTGTTCATATTTTTTTTGTACGTTTTACATTTTCATTTGTGGTTTTTAGTTGTTGTAACTGTCGTTTACTTTCTCCTTTTCCACCCATCTTGTCAATCGAACATCTAAAATTATTTTGCTACTATTCAATGAAAACCCACTCATTCTAATTTTCTTTCGGTTTATCACTTTTATTTTGTATACCGTCACCAAGAGTTTGTTGATTTCCTGTGATACTTGTACAATGGAGGCTATTGGTAAAGTTATAGGAGATGGATAGTATGAAGACGTGTTAGTGTCATGACTTGTCACATTTACATGTCAAGAGCCTTCCAAGACATCCACTTGCGTGTCAATTGTCTTTATTGGTTCATAATTTTAATACTCACACGGCTATTTTAATATCTTGTCTAGGCTTCAAAATCTTAGCTTGTCATTGTAGCAGTTTTTTGTATAATCGACTACTGCGATTCTAGTGATGTATGAAATGTAGCAGCTATTTTGGATTCAAAATATTTGCGTGAATTGTGAACAATCAAAACTGTCATTGGTTTATTTTCGTAGTAACATTAACCTGATATTGCAAACCGTAATGAGTATTTTCGTGTAATAGTAGGTATTTTTTCAAATTAGTATTAGAAGTATTATACTGTTCTGATTATTAGAACGTTAAAATGTTGAATCATTATACTGTACATAATGTCTATTAACACGACATTTAACATAATCTATTATATCCCACCCCCCCCCCCCCCCACCCCCCCCCCCCCCCACCCCCCCCCCCCCCCACCCCCCCCCCCCCCCACCCCCCCCCCCCCCCACCCCCCCCCCCCCCCAAAACCACCTCAGAGACAAATCATCGAACCCGTAAAACTTCAACTTTGCTAGTAAGACATCATGATTTACCGAATCAAAGGCTTGTCTGTAGTCCAGGGCAGCTACGACACTGCACATTTTGTTATTTCTGGCCCTGCAGACTTCATCGACCATATTTAAAAGTGCAGAGCAAGTGCTGAAGCCTCTCCTGAATCCTGACTGTGTTTCGAACACGATTTTCTCATTTTCAATATATGAAATAATTTGTTCTGTCACGACCTTTTCCATCACCTTTGATATAGTTGGGAGTAAAGAAATAGGTCTAAACTGAGAGGCAGTAGAAGCATTTGGTACCTTGGGGAGCGGAACCACGACGCTTTTCTTCCATGCCGTCGGATAACAACCATCCATCAGTGATTTATTGATAAGGTGAGTAATTACTCCAGAACAATATGGACTTAAGCCTTTCACCATATGGATGGATATACCATCTACTCCGAAAGCTGATGAAGAAATGCTGTTTATTACTTGACTTATTTCATACTCACTCACTTGCCTAAATTTAAAATCACTCCTGGTTTCACTGTGTGAGTTATTTTTATAAAAATTAAGCATATCTGTACTTGAGGTGTTTCCTGCACCCATTTGAGCAAAGTAAGTGTTCAATACATCTGGAGTTATTTTGCAGGTATTCGTATTATCTTGACCAGTATTCATAGCTCCTTCTCTTCGCATCGCCTTCCAGAAAGCTTTAGGATTTTTCAGATCTAAATTTTTTTTGAAATAATTTTTCTTTGCAAGCATTATGGCATTGTTTAAATTATTTCTCAATTTGCAATAAGATTGCTTAATGGTGGGGCATTTTGTTTTTACATAATCGTTCCTCAATTTATTTTTCATTACGGTTAATCTTTTTATGTAATCGTCACGCCATGGTGCTCTATCTTTAGTGACACGCTTTCTAACTAACGGAACATATATGTCAAAGATATTTATTATAACTTTTGTCAGTTTATCGGTCATTTCATTAATACACTTTAATTCTTTAATCTCGTCCCAGTTAGTGTTTGATGCAAGATCAATAAAACTCTCCATATCGAAATCTCGAAAGTTTCTATAGGCTATATACTTAGCTTCCCTTTGGCGTTTGTATCGAGAAATATCACAAAACACAAGCTTATGATCAGTTATCTTTCTTCCCCTTGCATCAAGCATGATTGAAGTGTCTATTAAACCTACGTGTTTAGGAACGAAGTTTTTGTCTGCAATAATGTGGTCAATAAGTGTTGATGACGAATCTGTGGTGCGTGTGGGTTCCCTTATCAACTGAGAAAGACTTAAAGAGCCAAACAAATTTGTCAGATATTTCACTTCAGCCTTAACAGGCTCAAGAAGATTAATATTCAAATCTCCTAGCAAAATGACAGAGTCCACACCTAAGACATGATCAATAAAAAGTGACTGCAACAAGGAACCCAGACAAGTGTAAGGAGTTTCAGGAGGCTTATATGCTATACAGACACAAATTTTGTGGTTTCCTATGTCAGTTCTACAACAGATATACTCCAGCCGACTGTCAATGTTGTCAAGAAAAATCTGATTTAAAGTCAGACCGGACTTCACATACATACCGACTCCACCAATAGATTGAAGTTTTGAAGTCTGTGGCATCATTCTGTCGCTTCTTAAGAGATTGTAGCCAACCACCCTGAAACAATCTGAGGGGGTCATTGGATTAAGCCACGTCTCGGAAACACCCAAAACATCAAAATCGAAATCCTCAATGACACTGCAAAGTTCCTCAAATCCTGTATTTAGTGACCGGATATTTACATGTCCTATCCTTGAAAACAAGGCCTCCTGCTGGACTCGTTTCCCGATGGCCGAGCCTGAACACGGTCCACCGAGTCCGTGTCACCGATTTCAGAATAAAGCTCTGGGCCAGCACTAGATCCAGAGGACACATTATTATTAGCTAAGAGAGTTTCTCCAACACAGATAGACAAGTTTAGAGCTGATGGCGCTGGCTCCCTCACCCCAGAGGCATCCTGAACGAGATTTTGGAAAATAAAATTCCCCAAATTTCGACTTCCAATACGATTTAGATGTCTTCCATCACGAGCTAGATGGTGATAGCCAACAAACCGATGATGAGCCACAACAAACTCCACACCAAAATTGCTGCACATGAGGCTAAGCTGATCATTTAAAGAAGACAAAGCATAGGGATTGATGTCCCTGCGAGGAAGAATGCCACCGACAACTGCCCTAGTGTCAGGAAAACTCCGTCTTGTCACACTCAACAGGTCCGCCATACTGTGCAGGGCAGCGCGCTTACCCCAACCACCATTGTATCCAGGCCCTCCGTTGTAACCATTTACAAGATCATTTGTTCCCACATGAAAGAATATACATTTTGGTTTCACCTGTACATAATTAATGATCTTTTTCTTGATGTTAAAAATCTTTGCCCCTGGATTTACATCTACCGTGGCACCATTGTCAGCACATCTCTTTCCAGAGAACTTCAGTAAAGAATCTCCAATAACCAATGCGCCCGCCAAAGATCCTATTGACCTCTCGTACTTTGGAAGGTGTTGCTTTGAACTAGAGCTATTTACATTTTGCTTGTGCTTAGATCTAAGTTCACGATTTCCATGTAAAGACACTTTCTTATAACTACCTGTTTGTACATTTTTTATGTAGCTTTTCCGTTTTTAACCCACCAATTTCCACATGATGTTTTTACAGCTTGTTTATTTTTCTTCTCTGACAAAAGAGGTTCACTTAAAGCTAAATATCTATTTTCACAATTTATACTATTTTGCTTGTTAGAATTTTCTACAGTAGAACGAGGATTACGTCTACGTCTGGGTTTTACAAGGTGCCATTTAGACTGGATTTCACTCTGCGCAGGAGCATTTTCAAGAGACTTACAACTTAAACTAGATGAACTATTTACAATATTTACAAGATTACAGTCGTCTTCAGATGACCGTTCAGACACAACAATGGGATCAAAAGACGTCACTAGACGACCACAGTCAACTACAGACTCCTTACTCATGCGCTCATCTTTCCCAGCAAAACTAAGATACCACTCACGAAAATTTAACTTGCCAGGAGTTCTTACTCTACAAAAACCATCATTGATTAATTTCGCATTTACTAAAACATTCAGTCCGCATTCAAATGAGTTCCTCTGTTGTGCACAGGGTAACTCGATAAATGTACTATTACCAAGACCAAGATTCTTGGCAACAGCCCTTGCAGAAGCAGCATTTTGATTAGTTAGTGAATCCAGGTGAAACACATTCCTTGCCGCAATATCCACAAGATCAAGCTCCAGTGTGAACCTGAATCGTCAGTCAATGTTATAGGATTATTATTAATACATATAAAAGCATATTCTGAAGAATAAAATAACAATTCATTCAACATCGAGTTTACAATGTCTGAATCCCCATGCTTGATCAACTGACTCACAGTTGGGCCTAGAACCAGAGGTTTACACATTTCCTCAGTATAACTAGATGAAAAAGTCTGGAAATAACAATCGAGAATTTTATCGTCCAGCCACCTGCTGTTTAGCCACGATTTTTCATTGGCTTCGTTTAATTGTATTTCCATGTTAGAGACAAGTTTAAAAGCTTCTGATCTGGACTTTAAACAGTTTTCTAATCTGTCATTGAGATCTAAAATTATAGATTCTTTTTCGCTTATTTTTAATTGTAAAGATTTAAAATCATTAGTCAAATTGTCTAGGCTAGTCTTAACGCTACTTAAACTATTTTTTAAAACTACGTTCTCTTTTAAAATGTTGTCTTTTTCCTCTGTCAAAACATCTTGCACATTAAAGGAGTTGTTCAGGTCAGAAAGTCTATGCTGTTTTTCTTTCTGGAAACTTTCTTCTAGAGTGGCGACTTCGATCTTCAATGCAGCAGCAAGATTTTCCAGCTTAGAGTTGTTTTCTAGGGATTTGTCAAGCGCCAGGATCAAGTTTGCCAAGCCCGACTCCAAGTCATTCAAACACATCCCCGGATTATTGGCCACAATTTTTGTAAAATTTCTGCACAAATCCACGAGTAATGTCTCAGAAGATTCATCGAGATTTGTGGCGTCGTAAAGCGCTTTGTCCAAAACAGAAAATGGATTCGATGACATAGCACGTGTCAAAACCATTTTTGCTTTCTAATTTAAAACTACAATATTAGTGCCTTAAATATAATAGAAGCAATATCAATGACGGGCTGCAAGAATATTGCATTAACTAAATGCAGGCAACCAGACAGTCCGCGCTGCAATCAATAGAGTCAAGGTCCAGTACCGTTATCAGATAACAGATAGCGCGAGCATCCACTAAAGCGCCAGCTCGGAGGTAGCCTGTGATCACGGGAATTGTCCCTCAGCTTGCCACACTGATATGCGCTGACTGATTGCGCAATAGTTTTGCCAGTTCATATTTATATAAAAGAAAATCATGGAAACAGGAGGCCACATTGACCGAACTGAGGCGGCCTTAACCTACCGACATACACATCGACTATATGGCTAACCACATCAGTCGAGACACTTATTTATACCGCTCTACATGATACCTGGTACTTTCATCCTGGTTCAACTACTCAAAATCGTCTACAGTCTATTAAACCAACTGAATTTATTACAAAATTGAAGAACAAACAAATTTCCGACTTCACTTTGCAGCACAGTAGTGCCAACACATTAACAATTTGTTTCTCGGCTGATCAGGATAGTGCTACCTGCTGGTACACAGTGAGTGCTATGTGCTCCTGCTGTATTTGCTGTTTTACGACTGTCTTCTTTTACTATTGTGTTGCACCTTATACGTAGCCTGTCCATGTAATATTTTATGCTCTTTAATATAATGTATTTTGGTTTGGAAGAGTACAGTTTTTGTGAAGCTATATCTATATAATTTAATAGATACATCTCTTTATTCATAAAAATATTATATGTATGAAATATATTTGATAGTAAAATACATTACCTTAACTCAGGGCTGGGTTTACTGGTTGAAGGTGAGTAGACATTGATTGTTCCAAAATCCTTATGTCCTAAAAACCCATTCTTATAAGGTTTTTCATCAACATTTATCAAATATATTATTGTTGTTACAATAGTATAAAACGAGATTTGGATGACCAGTTGGAATTTCCAACTAATAATAGTTTAATGAGATAAAATAAAATGAATTGCAGGATCATAAGAAAAATATTATTGGACGTGCTCAGTCACTCAACAATGGATTTTTTCTTTCCTTAGCACAGGAAGGAAGAAGTTAGCTAAAAGAAGTTCTTGGATCAGAGTGCACAAGACCAGAAAGAGCTCAGGGGAGAGGAGCTCCAGCTTCCACACAAATGTTTAATGCATCCTCACGATAGTTCATGTTTGCGGTAGATAATTCGCTTCATACATAACAAGGTACTTTAAGGGGTAAAACACAAGATAACAAGAGAGGTTTAAATGACTAAGGCATCGGAGTAGCTCGGGAGTGCTAAACTTGGAATTGGGAATATTTTAATAGAGGGACTAAAGCTGATTTCTTTCGCTCTCTCACAGTTTTTAAAACGTGTTAGAGTAAGAAAATTAAGATGTGTATTTAAAAATAAATGTCTCTGGGAATAGTGTTATTGACTGAGTATATAACAAAGCATCACCTGCCAGTTGCTGATGACAAAATTTCATTTACGTCTGTCTGTTCACACGATAACTGTCAGACAAGTTCACATAGAGAGTTGAAATTTGAAGGGAAACTCCATCTCTACTCTCTATATCGGTATTGAAAATTGTATAGATGTGTCCATTGAGATTCATTCTTTGGGCTCATTATGATGTCTCCTGTGGGGCATACGCGAAGGCTCCCAAATTAACCCGAAGTATGGTGTGCGTTTAACCTTGTTTATTTCAAGATTGACTTCAAGATCGAGTCAAGACTTAATAATGAGGGTCGGTATTGTATTTCATATCCTAAAGTGACAATTAAGACGTTTTAGACTTATGTTCATATTTTGAAACTGTACTCACTCAGGTAGTCATCCATAGTGTCACCATAATAAGAAACTGGTTTTATATGGGTTAAGACTACAATGAAGCATAAGCAGTGCTTAAACAACTTGCACCTATTTTCTCCTTCCCTAGCTTCACTCAGTTCTCTGATTTTTAAACTATTATTATAAAATTTGAGATTGTTCAATAGCTCTGTTTGTATTTTGGATCTGCGTTTATTACTGGAAGGTTAATTGAGAACAGATTGAGGACCAGACCTGTGATTATGGTGCCTTGAATAAACAAAAATCTTTTTTAGCAATGTATTCAGTACCTATTTAAAAATGATCGAAGATCATATGTTATAACACTAACTCACATTAAAAAAAATACGTTTGACATAATGATGTATTCAAGATAGTACCTGAAAATTTTAAGTGGCATCATAAAGCATTCCATTTCTAACAACAAAGAGAAGTGATTTGGTATCAGTATCAGAAAAAAGTGTAAATATTTATGAGAAGATGCGTTAAAATGTACTCATGATATTAATCTCTCTCCTTTTATAATCGCAAACTGTAACTTTAAACTTTATTATTTATTTCGTTTTTAAAACTCTTTGAAATGTAGTTAAAGTTATTAAATGTTGTTCTATGTTTATAATATACCCCCATGCAATGTATTGAATAAATTAATTCAAAACATTGACTAAATCTCCTTAAAATGTTTTAAACCCATATAACTTAAATGACTCTAAGTTATTGAATGATTAATTCAACACTGTATTGTTTTTATAATGATAGACTACAGTAAGGAAAACCAGAAAGTGCAGTTGAGGGAGGAGCCTATTTGGCGTGGGGCATTGGAACAGCCAACGAGGATTGTGCGACGTTGCCAAACTTATTCCCCGCTATAACCACAGCGCTCCGTGCCGGGCGGTAGTTCTGTTGTGTGGCATCGTCGCTCAGGTCTGTCCATTCTATTGGTTACCGCCAACTGCACTTTTTCATGGCCCCTACTTTAGTTAGTTAACTTCAGTTTGAATGATAATTTTTTGTATGTTTTAGGAAGCAATAACACACACGCATCTAATTTAAAATTTTTCATATTCACAATTATTATATTTTTATAATAAATATACAAGTTAAATATTTACTAAAATAAACATAGTAATAAAAAATAAATTACAAATTGAACTACTTTCTCCTAAAATCTAAATTAATACTGTCAATGGTAGAGCAACCACTTTTACATCTACTTTTTACATACTACAACATATATAAAACAAAAAAGGAATGAGAATAATTGTTTATGCTGTGTTGTCACAGAGATAAAAAATAGATTTAAATAAACATTAAAGAATATACTGATCGCTGAATTAAGCAATTCTTTGTACAATTTCATATTGATCACTTATAAGTAGAAAACCACCCATTCTGGGCCACGTCTATGATACAAACATTTAGATACACAAAAATTAAACAGCCTACATTTTAAATAGAGTAAATTTTACATAAATATAGTATCACATTTTTCAGATATCAACAATAAAACTGTTTTACAACAATAATTTGAAATAGCGAGTTGGTTGGCAAGAAATATTAAAGTCAACATTAACAAAGCTATAAATTAGATAAAGACTACATTAATAAATTGAGTTGGATAATATATAAACTATACAAAATAACATATATATATATATATATATATATATATATATATATGTATATCCAACGCATTCTTTATATATATAAAGATTGTCAAATACAATACGTGAACATTTTTAATTAACACAGAAATTTGAACATTTTGTAACTCATTGTTGGTTAACATACAAGGGGTAGAATAAGAATGTTAATGTGCATAATGTACAGAGTAACTCAAGCAAGTATACAATGATGATGAAAACAAAAACCTCTAATGATGTTGAAACATTGCTATATTGGTGCAGACATTGTTAGGATCCTGAAAGATATCTGAGAAAATTATTTTGAGAGAGTTTTGTAAAAGTGTTTATGATTTTAAATGCTAATTCCATCCTTTCAGTGACTTCTGTCACTGTTACAATGTGCTAAATAATGATAATCCATTAGAGGTGTTTTGTGAATATTTTTAGAACGACAAATATGTAACAAACGATACGTGCGTTTAAAGTTTGTTATTGAGGATGGATGATTTGATTTGTTTATTAACTTATTATTATCATAAATAATATTATTAATAAATACATTATTTCCAATAATAGTTTTGAAAATTCAATAAACCTAAATTTAAAAATGAGATAAATACCTATTATAATTATAAAACTATCATGTTTATAAATTATTCTTTTCGTAAATTACAACAGTTCAAAATTTGAGAAACTTTGTACATGCATTATAAAGTTTTATCTTATGGATTAAATTTCTCTTTCTTAGCGTAGGTATTTGGATGTGCAAACTGATTTAAGGTATTTAGGTTTCCCATAAGTGTGTTTCCCATATATGAGTATAGTACAACAAATATCACTTATATTTCAAAATGAATCAATAGAAGAAGAAAGGTGATTACTACTCATATATGAGTTTTAAGTTGATTATTGGGATATGCAGGAGAGAAGGATGGCTATAAAATATGATATAGATAAAGAAGTTTAGTTATTTAAAATGTTCACATTGAGTTCAAAAATTGTTATGAACCAATAGAACTAGAACATTTTAAAAAGAAGTACAATTTTGTTCAATTACTGACTAATAATTTAAAAATTCTAGAGTTAAATGGTTTTAATAGTAATTTTTATGGTTACTCAATTTAAAAATTTAATATGCAACATCATGAGTTTCAAATAAGGTTGAACCACATTTTAAAACTGGGTATGATTAAAAATTATGATAATACAATATTTGTTTGATTATTTCCAGTAATAATCAGTCATAACACCAATATACAGAGTGTTACAATAATGGTGACAAATATCTCACGACTTTGTTCAGAGCACTGAAAGAAAAAAATACCTCAACATATGCATCTGCTAATAACATGTCAAACCATCATCATTGTGCAATTCATAAAAAACATTTTGTTTGTACTCACTTATAAAATAAAACTATTTATATTGGTAGATATATCTATTCACAATTTCCTCTTAAGACCTAACACAATGTGATTTACTTATTCATTTTTGTGAAAAAAAACATATGATAATGACAAATACACCAAATTTGAATGCTCTGTCTCAATAAAAGAACTTTTGATGAATAAAAAAATGTCTAAAAACACAGTTAGACCAAAAATCAAACATTTTTGAGCATATGTCCTATTAAGTTATTTTCTGATGTTAATTCCCAGAAATATTTGTTGCCCGTAATCACCCTGTATGTACACTGAGAGTGTTTCCTTCAAGAGCCGGCATTTATATACCTCTCATGTATGTAGAGATATTTCAACAACAGTACAATAGATGTTTAGTTGATATTACGATATCGTTGATTACAATATTGTAGTAATTAGTAAAATAAATTGGTGCCAAATGCCTTGACAATGTCTCATTGATTTTGGATTTTGAGTTGGAATTCATCTTTCCTTCTTAGAGGTTATTTTTATTCACGTTCACTTAAAAGCTACAACAGACCTTAAAAATGTAGAAACCTGTAGTACCTTTCATAACCTGAGTTGAGCAATAAAATTGGATTTTGCTTCTCTTATAACCATGAACAGGCTGGTCATCAAAATCCGTTTTACCGTTTTATGGCAATTACAGGTTTGTACCAAACAGTTCACATTCCAGCACCATTGATTTGCGGTAAATAGATACCAACATATGGGTTAGTTTCTAAGTGTGAGGGAGCCAACACTCGTGGTCTAGAGGAGTTTAGAGAAGGCCAGTTTGGTAGGACTCGATGATCTTGCTGACACTAGCGTATGTTCCTGATACAAGGGCAAAGATGGACATGAGGATGAGGATGAGGTCCTTGAGGAGACGCCACTTGAGAAGGCCGAAGTATTCAGGTTCCTCCCAGAAGGTAATGATCTCGATGATGGCTGGACAGAGCAATCCCAGGATGGAGAAGCAGATGGCACCTACAAGGGAGATGAAGGGTTCCAGGTCTGGCAGAGCGATGGCTATCAACACTGCAACAGAGCATCAGCAACAATTTCAAATTAGTGTACTTATCAAACAAACAATGCTTGTTATATTAAACATGTTCTTATTGATGGGACATTTATACTATCCCAATAACATAATAAATGCATAATAAATGTACCTTTTTTTGCTATTGAACAGATTGTAGTGAAATTTTGCACAGACATTCTTAGGGTTGCTGGAATGAATATAGAACTATTTTTATTTTAAAAATCCCTACACCTCACTGGTCTATAAAGCAGTTAAAAATCCCATCTTGGCCTCTAAAGTAGCAAAATATTAATTGAAAGAGCCTGTTAAATGTAATCTATTGACTTGTGAAAACATTATATTGACATTGCGGGCAAAGCCACGGGTATGTGCTTGTGAAGTAACAATTTAAAAGCGCTACCTTTATAAAAATTGCTGATCTGTAAATGAAGGTGTAAGGATATACGGTGTCGGAATAAGTTATGGTATGCATGAGGGATAACAAAAATGACAATAACTTATTCAATTAAAATTTTTTATGTTATGGATCATATTCCTTTACAGTGGTGGGGTTTCAAATAGTATGAACTTTTAATCTTTCTATAAGAAGCAATCAATGTGAGAAGATCATGCAGCTCGAGTGTAGATTTATTTCAAAAAGCTGTATAAAAGTAAGATGAATTAACTGATCTTCCCAAAATACTCCTTTCTAAACTACCTGCTAAAGGATTATAAAGTGAATCCACGAACTAGTATGACTACACACCGATGCCTAGTGAATATGTCCTTAAAGAATTAATCAAAGTGGTCAATGCTTTCTGGGCTAAAATTAAAACGAAGGACATCCCATACATTTTAAGGATGTTGATGGAAGTTTGAATTATTAATGGATTTGCAACTCTTGACATGTTAAAGTACCTGTTCCGATGATCATCAGAGCTCGCATAACATAGTAGCACTTGTCGTGGTGCTCTTCCTTCACCTTGTGGCTGATCTTCTTCCACACAATCTCCGATGGCACAGTGAACTGCAGTCCGTACGTGAACAGGATGGACAAAGCAACCAGCACTTTCACACTCTCCCCCAGCCTGTGGAATTGAAATATTGCTTGAACCTGGCAAAGTTCTTTGTTTCAAGTTTGTTATTGACGATGCATGATTTACGAGGATAGCAGGATTTCGGATATTTACCATCGTTATATGTTACAAAAAAGTATAAGACTACGTTTCTCGGATTGAAATCTATTCTTTTCTTCAGGTATTAAGAGTTTCTAGAAAACTAAAAAACTAAACATTTTGGCAATGGATATTGCCTCTCAGGGTTTGCATTTGAGTTGTACAACCCTGAAAAAGTTCATATAACTTTGGTTTATTAAAAAATTTAACTAAATTTCTGCCTTTGTGCTTATACAACGCAAATTGGTTCTCGTTTCTTGGACTAAAATTTCCAACATAAATTTTATGTTTACTCCAGTTCAATTTGTTTCTAAGTTGAAAATTGTTATAATCACTCAAAATTCATGATGAAATAATTAATAAAAGTGGAAAATAAAAGTACTTTATTGAGTAAATCTAATGTGAAAGTTTTTAACCCTCTTAACACGAGGTGGTGCTGTAGACAACACAAGGGTTCACATTTAAAGTACAGTTGAATTTTGTAGCTAGGGTCCAAAGATTAATTTAATTATAGCTAAATAAAATTAAACTAGTTTGCCATTAATAATTTGCTGTAGATGGAGCTTATATTAGTTACTGTTAACTTACATTAAAACATAAAACCAATATTTAAGACTTTTATTGTTTTGTGAGGCCTTTCGATAGTGAGGGTATCTTCTTCAGACACATCACAAAAGTAAATTTACTAAAAGTCTTAAATATTGGTTTTATCAAGTTCTTTTTTGTGTTGACAAGTACTCACATGTCATAGGGCAAGTTAAGCGTAACACTGCCCTTGGTGGCCTCTCCGTACTTGAGGTAGCCGCAAAACCCTACGAAGGTGTACAAGCAGACAACGACAGTCATGGCGATATTCAGCACTCCCGGACACCCTAAGAAGTGCTCAGGGTTCTTCATGGAGTTCTCAATGGGCAGCACCTAATAAAGGGCATATAATGTACACTCTATATTATTTTGTTAAAAAGCTTACCATGTTCAAACTTAGTTTAGAAGTTTTGTAATATGCAGATTGTGCTAGGAACAGCTATTCTTGTTATTCTCAGTTTTCAAAAAATTTTCAAATTCCAAAACTTCAAAATGGTTTGGATATAAAAATCCAGTCATTATTTGTCCCATAATTAATTGACATCTGACACAAGGACGTAGCCAGCGAGGGGATCCAAGGGGTCCGGACCCCCCAATTTTCTTTTTTAGTAAACGATTATTATTATTTAAATAATTCAGTATTACTGACATGTACTGCTGAAAGGTCATTCTCAACAAAGAAACATGTCAAGAACTTTTAAAGGAACAAAATGGGGCCTTACTCTCTGCCCACTATGGGAAAATATAAGTTGTCTAGACCCTCCCCAAAAATCTTTCCTGGCTATGTTCTTGATCTGAGAGTGTGAAAATTCTCAAAATGAAGTTCTGGATGTTTACGTGTACTCACTGTGCCAATTCCCTCCATGGCGAAGAGTACTGTGGAGAAGAACAGGGGTAGTTGCTTGATACTGCTGAAGTTGTGGCGGGTTTCTAGGGGAGGCAGGTCAGTGAGGGTGTACCACAATGTGATGGCCAGACCGAACATGATGAATGCTGTGGCGAGGGCAGAGAAGGGCACCAGGTACTTGAGTGTCCTTATGATACCCAGGGGGATCAGAGGGATGGTCAGCAGCAGGATGTACAGGCGGATGTTGATATCTGCTTCTGCGTGCATGTCTATCACCTAAAGAACAGATTTGGTCATGGTAGGTAAGTATGTCATTCAAAAATTTAATGTGAATCCTTTAAAGGTTATTCACATTAGTGTTGGCTTTTTCTGAGCAATTATTCAATAAAGTGTATTTGTTTATTAGCTGTAAGTTAAAAAAAAAATGTGAAGTATTTTCAATCTATACAAGTAATTTTATTTTTCAATAGAAATAGTTAATACATTTTTAAATTCGATTCTTATAAATAGAAATGTGTATTAACACAGTTTTTCAAACAAAGAACTACCAGCAATAAAATAAAAAAGAAAAAGTAATAATGAATCATCTATAACTTAATGAACGACACATGTAGTTTTATGCCTTATCTTAATACACAAAGAGTACATTATAATTTATTGTGCCCTATTAAGTTAGGTTAGGTTAACTTTATGACAATTTCTTTAGGTCGTTCTTAAAACTGAGACACGAGTTAAATGTTATTTTTTTAGAATTGAATGGCTACAACCAACTATACAATTATAATGGAGTAAAAACACTCCTTATTAAAATTTTTATTATTAAAAAAATTTTAAATATTAAATTATTTAATTATATTTAAAATATTAAAAAATTAAAAATAAAAATTATTAAAATGAACATTTTACTGAGGTCTCAACTTTTTTTAAACTTTTACCAGCAAAACTTATACATACTGCAAAGCAGTTGTAGTAAAATTAGTCCTTTATGAGTTAATCCCATTGTACTTGTATATATGTAGGATAAAATGTTCTCATGAAAAAATTTAGGAATTCTTTAACAACTTGAAAAACCATTGGACTAGTCAATAAAACTAAAAACTATTGTTTTTGAGATTTTTTAAATATTAACATTTTCTGGTAAAGAAATGAGTGCATTAATGCTCTTTAATATTTTAACTTTAATTCGTGGGTAAATTAATTAATTAGTAGGTTTAAGCTATGCAATACCGAAACCACAGAGTAAATAGTGAAGTGTACAAATTTTCGTATCACAATTGAATGAATATTGAAAATATTACGATTTATAAATAGTAAATAAATATAAACTCTCCAGCGCCTTCAATATGTTGGACGTGAACACAACACGTATCTATATTGCCAAAATTGTTTGGCAGGCGTCGAACGAGTTCGTGATAAATTCACCTCAAAACGCAGAATCTCGTTGAAATACAGTTGTTACAATAAAAATTTATCCTTTCAATAGCTCGGTCTCTTGATTAGTAATGCATTATCTTCTAAGACATACAACGTAATATATTTTACCTGTTTAAATGAAGATGCGACAAAAACTACGTAGACGGTATTTCCGAAGTAGTATGTGCAAAAGAGTGAGAGGTTCACGAATTCCCTGAAACAACAGAAATGAGTTATAAAATAGAGTACGTACTTTAGTAACGATTTGATATGGTGGTTGAAGATGCATAGACAGATAACAGTCTTAGGATACGGCCACATGTGTATTTATTCATGCAGATATGTGGCATGGAAACACACGAAAACAGGGGCAGCATTAAATATAATGGAGTATGTTACACACAGTGCGTTTTCAACCGCTGGGGTTTGTTGCGGGTTCGTCTTCAAGGTCACCCGCCAGATAACAGGCGCTGGTCTATTTCTGTTGCCTATTTTCCTGCTCATCCTCTGTTTACAAGAGCTAGTGATGGGAAGAACGGTTCTTTGGAATGATCCAGCTCATTCGGATCAGATCACTGAAAGGAACCAGCCTTCTGCGCGAAAACAATTAAAAATAAACAATTAATTTAGTGAGTTATTTTATCTTGATGCAATCATTTATTTGAGTTAAAACCGTTTGTGTTGCTTTTAATATTAAAAATACAATAACACAAATTATTTCGATGTTATTTTGTCCTGTGTACTATGAAATGAGTGATAAAAATCATCCTTATTATCTGTACTGTAAAATAAAGTTTTAATGGTTCAAAGGCTTTGTAAGTAAAATACAATAGTTTTCAACGAGGTGCAACTGTCGTCCGTAAAAAGTTCAGATTCAAACGGGTTTCCTCTATGTCTAGCAGATAGATCATTCAGATCGTAAAGAACTACGAGAGACGAAGACTTTAAGTGTTGTTAGCGTTCACAAGGTTGTTAAGAAGCCCTCGTTGTAGACACTGTTTACAATTGCGTTGTAATTAACAAATTAACGAATTGGGTTGTTACTCTTTGATATGGGTTAACTATGTAGTGAACATATAACTTTGGAGTTGGAACACCGTCACTCACAATTGGACGAGTCCAATTTTTTTCTTGCGGCGACGGCGAACAACCATCACACATCCATCACAAGGCATTCACTGTATTTTTTGTATAAACCTTCTTTCCTGGAAGTGGCAACCGACATTATAATGTCGATCTGATACGCACCCGGTTTGAAAGTTCATACTAGAGTGTTGATAAGTCAACACTACCAACAATATTTATACACAATTTCAAACAGAATGAATTGCTGGTTTCAACGGTGAAATTTGCTTTAGCAACAGTGACGTCATGACGTCATGAACTTTCCAAAACAATCGTCTTCATCTAAAAATTTTGAAGCAGGCGTCTGTCTGTTATGGTCTTTAGAATTAGTTACAAAAGGTATTTATTTCATGAGATAGTGTTACGGTAATTTAATTATAAACGAGTTCATTATAAATTTTAAAAAATCAATATGTAGTGTTCTTTTTTAGTAACTTCATAATTTTATATGCGATATGTAATTATATGTGGTGATATATCATGGGAACGGTTTATAGTTTTGGTTTATAACTTCTTTTAGCTTTGTTTTAGGCTCTCATTTCAACAATGTCCCAAACTTTCGCTGATTTTGGACACTAGAGGACTTGTTGACCTGCCAGACTCAAACAACCTAGGCAACAGTGACAAACAGCGACACCGAGGTTTTACTTTATGCTTTCTGGGACCCCAGACTACGCCAATATTTCAGGAAAAGTTCAAAATGAACGTAATTAATGAAATACTTCCAAATCAAAATTTTCTTTTTGAACGACCCTTTCCGTAGTAATAAATTTAGATAAATCCCATCACTTAAAAAAACTTTTATTAATTTATTCAATATTTTGTATTCACTATAATTCTCTAAATTTTGGTATATATTGGAAACATTTAGTTTAAAAATTATATTTTATGCAATTGAAAAAAACCCGTACCCACCGTAAAAAATTAGTCTTCGGTGAATCTATGTGGGTTTTACAATAGGCTGTATTTAATTTTTCTTAAAGAGAACATACCATTATATATTTTCTGAAACTAAATGAAAATATGAAGAATTAATTGGCTACCGTACCTGAGATTCTAATATTAATAATATGATCACACTTACACAAGAACTTTTTGGGTTATTTGTATATTTTTTACAAGATTTTATGCATAATGTTTTTGTACCATAATTATATCTAAACTTTCCTAAAAAAAAAAAAATGTTTTACACATATAGGTTTATAGTAAACATGTACTTTTACAAAACGCTTAAATATGGCCTGCCATGGGAGGAAAATATGACTGCCAGAGGGTTAAATGTATTGAAGTTTGTTGCTACGAACGTTCACGTAAAGCAATACGTGAGTATTTCGGTTTTCCACGCGTAGCGTGTGGCTGGATCTCGTGGCGGGATTTCAAGCAGCGGGAACACAAGCTACTTTACCGCGAGAAAAACCGTGTGTGGTCGTAGCCTTAGACTGTGAGGCTAAAACTCCCAGCCAACGCAAGGTTCCGGAGCTCTATCGTTATTCCTGTGAAATCCTTAAATCTAAGAAATCTAAAATGGAGACTACAACACTGTATCGACTTGAATAATATAAAATAAAGTTAAATTAGAGAAAATTATTTTTATTTAGTAATATTTGTCAATCTGCACCAACAACTAAATTTAAATAATGGAATCAATATGTATACAGTCCAATCTTGATAATCCGAAAGATATGGGACCAGCACACTGTCGGATTACCGAGGAGTCCGGATTACCAAGGGACAAGGGTGCTATTTACACAATGCATAAATAAACTATAATCAGTAAGAATAAGCAAACAAGTGAAATAAAATTTTTTATTGTACGTACCGAATTATAGTAGAATGGACAAACTGTGCATACACAATACATAAGTGAAGATTCTTAAAATACCATCTTTACACTAAAAAAAAAAAACAAACAAAAACAGTTTTTTGCTTCTTATTACTTAAAGATTCTGTACACTTGTACAGTACTACAGTGGCCTGAGCGGCCAGCGCCGACTGCCGATAGCCTTTTTCGAACGTGTCGGACTGCCGAATGTGTCGGACTGGCAAATGTCGGATTATCAAGATTTGACTGTGTATTTAAAATTAGAGGTTAATAAGCAATAATGTTTTTATTACATGTTTCAACTTAACCTAACGCATACCTTGTATACCATCTTTGTCTAAAATATAGTCCCAACCAATATTTATGGGGAGGGAGATAAGAACCTATTATGAAACCTATTATTATTAAGAAAGCGAAGTCTATAATTACTATGAACGCCCCTTCAGAGCCTGTGTTTTGTTGAGTCACTACGTGGTCATCGCTCGATGGTCCCTGACTATACCAAACTAGTGCCGTCCTCTCGGTGCTATTATCCTTCGCTTCCGGCGGACGTCCATTCCCGGGAATGGTGACACAGAATCCGGTGGACCGCCCTCTAATCTCGATTAGCTGGGTTAAGAACTCTGGGTCAGGCCATTATGGACGACATGACCACTGCTCTGATATCTCTTAGTCTATAAATGAAAAATCACAAATTTTGAAATGAACGACCTTGAGTTCAAACGCAAATAGCTTGCCATACTGTATGTGTATAATTGATCAAAGGTGTAGCAAACTATTGGTATTGTACCGCCAAAATGTGTGTATTCAAAATTTAACTTCAAGGTTTAATCTTGGGACCATTCTTTTTTATGGTTGAATTAAGAGGGTCGTATGTTTTCTTTAGGGAAATTGATTTTAAATTGAATCATAATACAAAATCCATCTCACTTGATTTTTGTCTATGAGCGTATGAAATGGAAACTACTTCAAAGTGTTTCTGCTTTGTGGAGTTTTTTGAAAAGAAATGTGTATTTTTTAATTCAAGTTCAAGAATTTTATAATAGTAGTTTTTAAGATAGACACTAACCAGCGCAGATTTAATAGACTTTGAGAGCATATTAGTAAATCTACGGTATGTCGCTAAAATATTTTACCATGTAAACAGAATTTCCCTCAACTTAAGGCATAAAGAGTGAGCAAAAACGCAATTTAAAAAAGAACTTGCACCCTAGAACTGTTAAGACCAAGCTATAAGGCGAAACATTGCACCGACCTTTAAATATACTAACAGTATGTACAGTACATGTCTTGTCACAACTAATTTATTTTAACAAGTATAAGCACAATTTTTAATGCATTTAACTCAAAAAAGACTGCGTTCTGTAACTGGAAATACATTCAGCCTAAACGAAGTTCCGGTAGTTTTTTTCAGTAACTTGACATATCAAAAGTCTCGTACATTACTAAATTCCAAGAGAAGGCTATAAACAAAAAGTTGCAAAAGAGATTCTGTGAATCAATAAATCACTGTAAAGGTTAAACATATGGTTAAAACGAGTTGGCGGTATATGTTCCGGACGTGCCATATGTGAGCGGAAGCCCCCAGGAGTGTAAACCTTGACACACTGGGGGAGACGCAAAGGTATGAGGCCGTGAACCAACGCAACTTGGAGTGCCTCAAGTCTCAAGTGCCTAAGGAGTTGTCTGTTCTCGCTCTGACAACTTAGTTATGGAAGGACAACAACATTTCATCATACCTCCCTCACCTGACGAAGAGGATAGATTCCAAATCTCGAAACGTTGTGTTATACCTTTTATAACGTATACAGATGGTAAATGTTCAAAATCTTGTTATCGTTTTAAACCTACCATCGTCAATAACAAAATCTTAACAAAAAATTACATATGGAGTCCCGCAGGGTGGAATTCTCAGTCCAATTTTCTTCCTGGTCTATATTAATGACACACAGTCGTTAATTTTGCAGGAAAGAGTAGCGGTAGAAAAGTAATATTTGAGGAGTTCAAGATATGACTATCATAAATACTTTAACGTACGTTTCCAACCGATTTAATGACACAAATGAAAAGTCAATTAATATTAAATAATTTTAAACAATTTAGTCACCCTATGAAGTACAACAGAGGGGAACGGTACGTTAAATTACATAGGATTTGTTGATCCTATCCCATTCTATTTCATATTCTGTACAATGTAAAACTTACAAGTACTACTAGTCCTTGTTCTTCCTATGTCTTGCCATAATCGAATAATTTGCTCTCATTATTTAGTATTTTGTTTTTCTTATACTTATGAAATAAAACTTAATTTCAAACTCTTGCATGTATGAATATTGGGTAACTACCCCTAATCATCACACCTTTAATATTACATCTAAAAACGATATTTCTTTATTTTGCAATACATTTAAGAACAAAATAATAAAATTTCGCTCTTCCTTTTGTTCTGGATGTTATCATGTCTGTATCATGTTATACGGGTAACCATTTAAACATCAAAGGAACATTCCATACGGCTAAGTTCAATTCTCACGAGTGGTTTAAATATGATAATCTAAATATAAATGAAGTCAGTTTACATCAGGAGGGTTCAATTCTGGCTAGTTTATACTTCCCACGCTGGGCACAGCAAAAATCGATGTGTCATTTAAATACTGGGCAACCTTATGGATGTCTAGGAGCGGCACATCAGTAACTGCAAATGTCGAGATTCTGGGGTGTAAGGGTAATTCGATAGGTCTGTGGGAGATGACTATTGGAGTTGGCGGGGTTTCCTAAGAGTCAAAGGTTCTTGCTAGCCTAGACATAAGGGCGTAGCACCCCCTAGCCTGCTTTGATTCGAGAGGCTGGTTCAGACAAGACTGAGATTAATGCCCTAAATTATTCCTCATGGATCCCAACAGGATGTGGTCCCTATCCCCAATCTTACCCATCCAGAATATCCTATCAATCCGGAAGCAGCGCAAATGTCCTTCAGGACTAGGTGCAATTTTTAAGCTTCTTCTCCTAAGAGAACTAAAAATTAATGCGTGCCAAGCTTTTGCACTGTCAAGAATCATGTGACGCAGATTGACTCAAATTCCATGGAACTTCTGAAACGTTCAGATTATATAAGATAAATGTTCAACTTCCACAATTCATTTAAGGGATTAAAAAGGGTACGTTTATAAGGGTCGAAGGCCACCCCAACATCCCACAGACTGCACGGACTCTGTGCCCTTAATCTGCTTAAGTACTCCAATCTCCACCACACAGCTGTATAACCTTTGGGTTAGAATTTGTAGATTCGGCTAAGTCTGCAAAAGGTGGTTTTAGATGGAGAAACGGGAGTCACTTATGAACAGCAAAGTAATAATAATTACTCAAGAGGTTCATAAATTAAGCCACTCAAAATTAGGCTGATTCAATGCCAACTTCGCGTTTTCACATATATTTTGCATATTTAATTTTCGACTTGCTAATCAACCTTTAATGTATAAATATCCCATAAAACTAACCATAATCAAGATAAAGTTAACAGCTAACGTTCTTCATCACGTATTACAACAGTATGTGAAGGACATGACCAACACGAGAGTCAGACAAGGACAGCGAGTGATATCAGCTCCGGGTGAGAGGACAAAGCCGAGCTCTGTTATTCTTGTGTATGACGTCATTTTAAGAATAATGAGCCAAAGTGACTGAAGCGAAGACTTGATTTAGTCGAGTAACTCGAGACGAGGATGGTTTAGGGAGTGGGGCAGGCTCCTGGGTACCTCGGATAATGTCAGGGCAGTCCGGGGCGTTATGAACGGTTGCCGTTGCCCACGTCCATGACGACTGAATACGTAACTGAGCTAAGAGTCGCCTTCTGTGACTCTCTTTACGTGTAGACTCAGTCCGCAACCGCAGACTCCGTAATGACCAATTTGTTGCAGTGTATTGTACATGTGGATGCAGAAACTAGATGCTAGATGCTTATTAAAGATCGACAAAATTTAATGACTGTAGGGCGCTCACGTTTGGTGTAGTGAGGGGTACGGGGGTGCGGGAAACAGAGAGAAAGAGAAAGATTGAGAGAGAGAGAGAGAGAGAGAGAGAGAGAGAGAGAGAGAGAGAGAGAGAGAGAGAGAGAGAGAGAGAGAGAGAGAGAGGAGAGAGAGAGAGAGAGAGAGAGAGGAGAGAGAGAGAGAGAGAGAGAGAGAGAGAGAGAGAGAGAGAGTCATGTATTAAAAGTTATTCACGAGCATCCCTGGTCGACACAGGGCCCATTCCCTATATATGTGTTCCACGTGCTTTAGTTATTGTATATATATATATATATATATATATATATATATATATATATACAGTATATATAACAGACGAAAAGGGTTAAGATGTTTAAAACGACTTAGTTAGGGTCAAAGGAAACAATCTTACTTTGTTTTTCCAAAAAAAACTTTTTGGAAATGTTAACTTAATTGTTATTTCTAAAAGTTTTGGTTTTGTAGAGGGCGTCCTAAACGGATTAGCCTGCTATTAAGTTGTGTGTTGATTACATCAGTTCTTCTGGGTCCTGTCTAGTGTTTTCCCATGCAAAGAACATCAGTCCCAGTGACATCAACGAATAAACATGACAAAAGTGACATCAACGCATGGTCATTATTCAAAACGCCTACGTGCCGCCGCGCGTCCTATAATGATCGACTCTTTCAGAAAGAATGGGTTTAAAACTAATTTATCCTTTAATCAGAACTCCAAATACATATGTTGATATCACCGAATGGATTAGGATACCGCTAACACAACACATAAGGAACATAACTATTTTAAAAGGACGTTAATCAAGGTTTCGAACATTAAATTAGTCACTTTTCAGTAAAAGTTAGGCCGTTTTGGTTGCCAACACTATAGCGCGAACTAAAAATGGCGCCTAAATTACCAATCAGAACAGAGATTTCTAATAAACCAATGGGAAATCTCGGTATGGTTTAGGAAGTAAGCAATAAAATTCAAGTTTGGTGCCATCTTGTTTCTGCCGAACACCGCCGTCTGCTATTGGCCACTGGTCAGTTGTCAGTAGTTGGTTGTTGCGTGCTGACATAATGTGAATTTTTTTAGTTTAGTTGATAAACATTATTGTTCGTTTATTAAATATATGTCTTAGGAATAGCGAGGATGCCGTTGACACCCAGCATGCTTGTTGTGATTCCTTACTTGCGATTCACAACACTCTGGTATGAATTGTTTAGTTTAACCCAGATTGTAATTATATATTAGGGTTAGAAAGATAGAACTCCAGATTTAAAACCGTATTACTGATTTTTCGGCAAATAAAAGAAAACCTGCTTCTTTACAATCATGTGACTGCCAAAAGTGAAATTTAAGCAAAGAATAAATCAAAGATTCGTGTTACAGCAAATTATAGAATTATCTTTAAACGCGTCAACCTGGACTCTAAGTCCATTTTGTATTCTTGGCCTTTCTGAAGGATATGCTTTCTATCACTTCAAAGATTTGATTTTAATTTGAACGAGAAAATCTTGAGAAGGATTAGCACTGCATAATGCTCGGAACTAGAACCAGTAGACTTAGGTTGTTGGTCCAAGAACCGTGTCAGTTATGGGGCTAAGAGCCGGACTAAGCGTCCAGTGGACGCTCGGTCCACCCACCCCATTTTATGTGAGTTTCTTAGCACTTAATCCGGGAATATTTTCAATTTGAATATTAGCAATATTGCGTCACGAGGACAAATATGAAAGAGCCGAACCACAAACTGAACTGAATTGAATACTCAATACTATTCTTAATCTTTTCATCCCGAATAATCATGTTTAATTCCCAAGTTTATGTTTCAATATTACTCAACAATGAATATTGCAAAAAAAGAGAATGCCTGGATACCTTCACCTTTGTCAACAATATTTATATAAGTTATATAACATGCGATTGTCGCAAGACTCGTACTTGGCTGTTTGACTTCCTAGCCTTGACCTTGTCGTACCGTACCCTGAAGGACGATCCTGCAGAAGTCGTGTTACTTACGGCGCGGCGTCTCTGCCGCCTCCCCCCTGACTCGCGCATCCTCTGGCATCCTGCCAGTAGCCGCCGCAGTGCCCTGACCCAGTCTCGCGAGGCCGCTAGCTTAGACAATGTAAATATGTACAACCTGTTTAAACGTTCACGGCCAGTTTTAACATTCAATGGCCGGAAGTAATAAAACTACCTTCGGTGCAGTATTGGATGGTTTAATAACGGATGAAACATATTTAACTACTAATATTTGTATGTATAAATAATGTTATATATAAATGCGAATGTTTGTTTGTATGTTCCGTTATAACTCTGGAACCAATGCACGAAACATCGTGAAATTTTGTACAGTGATTCTACACGTTCCTGGAAGTAACATAGGCATACTTTTAGAGAGGTGGCGGTTTCGCTGTTTGTATGCATATGTCCTTTATAGAATCGTAAACTATTTGACCGATCATTATGAAAATTTGTATATGTATATTTATTTTTCGACGGAGAAGGTTTATATGCTATGCCTATAGATGTATCTCGCCACTAGGCGGCACTGCAAAAGTTACAAGTTTTTAAAGCGCCTGTACACTATAAACTGCGATTACGAGACAGTTAAGTATATTAAATAGCGAAAAACTATTTGAAGGCGCTAAGGTTTGATGTATATTTGTCTTCAAAATACATTTCTGCTTGAACTTAAAGCTTTAGTGTTAGACCTCTTTATAATAAAGTACATGTACGTAGACAATGGCTATAAACATACACTTTTGACAGATTTTCTTGATCGTGGCAACAATACAAACTCTACATCGTCGTTGGAAATATAATTCATTTGAACCAGAAGTGTACATACACGGGCAAAGCTTACGAAAAGCGTGTGAAGCCGCGGGAAACAGCTAGTAATGTTATAAAAAAATAACATTATATGGCCATAGAAACTAGAAGAATACGTTTTATAATTGGTATATAGTTTTACATTTTTAGTTTAACCAATTTGTTTGTGGTTTATTAAAGAGCACTTGTACGTACAGTTACATAAAAGCAAATTATTAAAATTAAATAAAACATAATTTTCATAATAGTCAAAACAATTAAAATTATGCAATTTCAAAATTGCAAATGTATAAAAAATTGAAAAGGGTATCACATTAAAACAAGATAAAATATGATCATTGTTTGAATCCTGAGTAAATACTTATCTAGAATTGAAAATTGGCTGTACAGGTACAGACCACCCTTCTTACAATTCAAACCCCTTTATAAAAAGAGCTGAAATAATTGATCCGAAAATCATAAATAAGTGAAAATGTATATTTTTCAATTAGTCTCTTTGAATAGATATTTAAAGGATTTGTTTTTTTTTCTATCACATATTTTGTGGTTTCACATGAAAACGATGATAGGATGAACTAGAAGGTCCATATCGAGAGCTGAAGGAGATAAGTCAGAAGGAAGATGATGAGGATGAGTACGTAACTGGCGTAAGAAGATCAGAGCTTGAGCTTACAAGAAAGTGGTCTTGAAGCAAGGGTAGAAAGGGTTGGAACTTATCTGACAAAAGAGGACCATAGTTTGAGTAAATAAAGGACTGGTCTAGAAAGATTAGGTACATACCTGGCGAAGGAGGATCATAGTATGAGTAAATAGAGGGATAGAGGGGTCTAGAAGTTAGGATAGAAAGGATAGGTACGTACTTTGCGAAGGAGGCCCAGATCTTGAGTCGTGGAGGTCCGGTCTAGAAGCCAGGATAGAAAGGATAAGTACATGTACCTTTTGGGAAGGAGGCTCAGATCTTGAGTCGAGGAGGGCCGGTCTGGAAGTCAGGATAGAAAGGATAGGTACATACCCAGCGAAGGAGGCCCAGATCTTGAGTCGAGGAGGGCCGGTCTAGAAGCAAGGATATAAAGGATAGGTACATACCTAGCGAAAGAGGCCCAGATCTTGAGTCGAGGGGGGCGGGCTGGCAGGAAGGATAGAAAGGATAGGTACACACCCCTGCGAAGAAGGTCCAGATCTTGAGTCGAGAGGGCCGGTATAGAAGCAAGGATATAAATGATAGGTACATACCTTGCGAAGGAAGCCCAGATCTTGAGTCGTGGTGGGCCGGTCTGGAAGGCTACCTCAGCCGTTTCGGCGAACCCCAAGCTCGGTTTTTTTATTCTTACAGAGAGGATTTGGGAACACCAAACCTGCAAATGGAAGCCTACATTAGCGGGCAGTTGCAATAAGGTTTTGGTACCATCATAAACAATACTGACATCGTGTCTTTGGATGAAATAAATCCACAAAATAAATAAACTGCATTTCGCATCAATGCAGAAAATAAACAATTAGAAACTCATACAATTTTAGGATTCTACAGTGCATTAAAAACATTAAAAACCTATTTTTGAAGACTGTTTCAGCGTGGTTTTATCCCAAAGTTACAATTTGATTAAAGGCATTTTAACTTTTGACTATATATTATATAGTCTTATGGTTGGCGTTCAAACAAGTAGATTTGTATGAGATTTTAAATTACAGTTGTTATTTTTATTTTGTTTTAAGATACGGATTTTGATACAAGATCTTCTACTTTAAGCACTGTGATAATTTTATAACACAAGTGAACACCGACAAAAATAGACTCGTCACTAGTCATAAGTCTCTGTGACCTATGTAAAAACCATTTCTTTCACAAAACGTGTTACAAGTGTCTTTATAAGTTACTGAAATAAATGTTTATTTTTGTCTTGATTTTATTTATTAAACCTCGAATTCTATAGCCTTGATTTAAAGTCACTACTTAATTAAATAACAAAAATGCCGTTATTCATAGCGATTTTAGGTAAGTTGACTATTTCCTACATAATATAAATAAATACTAAAAACCTATAATAGTACAACACAAAATAACACTATGAAAAATTAAAAACTAAAGGCCCATTATTGTATTACAAATACCCACGTATCTAACTTGTAATGTTACATCAACTCTTATGATACAATCAGGAGAACCCCGACAAGAGCAATAATGTTTTAGAGATTCCTTAAGTTTAGATTTAAATAAGCTAGATGCACTGTTTTTTTTTTTTAGATAAATGAAGAGGTCGTTATACAGTTTCGGGCCGAAATATGAAAAGATTCTCATTATAATTTCCTATTTCTCTACAATAATTGCCAAGAAAGTTAACTCTACAGTAAAAGTTCATTTTGTTGCCATAAAAAATTAATTCTTACCTATTTCAATTTTTATATTTATGTTGTAAAATCTTTGACTTTCAAATTAAATCAAATTTCATTACTGTTTTATATAGCCGCTGGTAAGGGATCAAATGTCAGGTGTAGTAAAACACAACTTGAATTAATATTACTATTTAAATATTAAGAAAACATGTATTATTTATTTGACGTCAATAAAGTTATATGCATGTATAAAGTATTGCGTTTAAGTCATTGTGTAACAATTAAAGAACCAAGGCTAGCTGGTGTTGGTACTGATGGGATCGATATATCTTCCACTCTTCGAAGAAATCATTGGCAATCAACGTGTAAACTGTAAAAGTACATAGATTACTTAACTTCTTTGCAGATATCATGTCAATGTGTACTTAGCAGTTCAAGTACGAGTATACATGATGATAACGATGTTGTTTTAATTTTTCCATCCCACTTTTCTTCAGTCCCAAAGAATGGACAGAATCCAACGTTTGTAGACTAAAAGTGGATATTTTACTTTGTCATGTCTTTATCTTAACGCAGATGTACAGTGTTCTAAGACAAAAATGTAAGTTTACATCAGACTTCTAAACCTCTCAGTCGAAATATCGGTATTTTTAGGTTCAAGAGAATACTCTTGTTTTACTTACTGTTCTTAATTACTAGATTGTGTATTATAAATACTGTTACTGGCGAGTGTTTGATGCATAGTTTAATACTTATTTTAACATGAGATTTAGCTTAGTCACAGGGCAAGTTCTCACAAAGTTTATTTACATCTCCAGTGTTAAAATACTTATATTTCTTTATTTCCAGGGCATTATCTTGGTTACTATTTTAGAATTGTAGTGCCAAGTCCGACTCCTGCAGTTCTCATATCAATAGTTACAGACAGTATAGACCAGTTGTAGTTAAAAGTAACAACTAGTTTGAAATTGATTCCAATTTGCTCAAAGAGTCATCTTCAAAGCCACAATTCAGTTATTCAATTTATCCACGGTAAACATCTGGAACAATTCTTATTTTTTAATTCCATCATTACTTCCGACAGAGAACTTCTCTGTGATGTTTTATTTTCAAACTAATTCCATCTATTAAATTTTTACTTTACAAAAATATTTATTATATAAGCTATTATGTGCGGTAACATCATTAGTCCAATATTCCATTAGGTCATCCAATAAATTAAGATTTATCCAATGCTCCAATCTAAAATATTTAAACAAATCTTTACAGAATAACAATAGGGATTTAAAACTACAGAGATGATTAGGCTTAGAAATATTGCTTATTAATTAAATAAAAAACATCAAATACGTAATTTTTAAAGTATTGTGATGCAAAACTGTACTTAAGGAAACAGGATTTTATAGACATTTGCTATCATTTAGTGATACAAAATAATCAGAAACACGACGGGTAACACGACGTTTCAAGATCTACAGTTTGATCTCTTCATCAGGTTAAAAACTTCAAACAAAGAAAAGTACTCTAGGTGGTTGGTATAATTTATGTGTTGTGTATTAGAGTTTACGATGAATGTAAACTACTGTACTATCTTTTGGGAGAGTAACGTTTATAATTTCATTTTGGATGTTGAAGCTGAGTGTAAGCGAAGATGTCTTGTGAGACGTAAAGCTAGAACATTAAATAGGTCAAAGTCTACGCAATATTAAGCTAAGTACAAACTCCTTAGCAATCGTACTTAGCGAAACACGAATTTTAAGTTTACCACAGAACTATGTTCGAGTTCGCTATGGAACAGGGTTTACCGTGATTTTTGTGGTATGGATCACTAAATTTCAACTTTCCGTTTTTTTTTACCTTAATATTATTAATGAGTATTTTGTATTTTTTTTTACTGTCAAGGTCACTTATGCCATTTCATATACTACGTTAACTCCACATAATTTCTACCATACATATATTCAACTATAAAACATAAATACCCTGTTTACCTGTAGAATCGTTTTAGTTTTATGTTTGAATTGCGTGAACAAGCTGCAAGAAGGTGAGCAACTTTCCTATCAATTCGAATAAATCAATTAGCAAATTTTAATAGGTAGTTTACTGGTCAGGGTTTTCGCATTCGAAACGCTCTTACTGATGATATTAAAAGCATTGAGGGTCGTACTTGCTTCAGGATGAGGGTCAGGGACTTCCTGCTGAGGGTCTGTGAGGGCGGACAGGTTTACAGCATACGTACTGGCCAAGCAGTGTGAGGAGTTGAATGTGTTTTTCTCTCTTTTGGTATTGTTAAGTTTACTTATTTACGATTCATTAAGTATGACTTTTTAAGATGATAATATATTGATGTTAAAATATGTATGAAGTCACAGTTTTAATACAACAAGTTGAAGTTAAACGACACAGAATTTGTAAAAAACCAAGAAACAAGGAACTGAAAGTTTAGAATACGTAGGCCTAGTTAGGATATTAGTATAAGATAACTTAAGTTTTAAATTATTGATTTAACTCGTATTGTTACGAAAAGGAAAAACATTATTAAAAAAAAGGAAAAGGTAAAATTAAAATGTTATTCTCGAATTACTTTACATAATAATTCATCACTATTTTTGCTGGTAGCTTTTTTAGATATCACAATGTTAAAATTATCCATATAAAACTATTGGATTATATACTATTCAAATCAATGTGTTTTAATAACGATTTTTACAGGTATTACTTTTCTTTAATATTGTAATTTAATTTGATGTTGAGTTCTCCAATCATTTGTTTGATTTTGACTTCACTCCAAATTTTATGATCAAATTACATCCTTTACTATAAGTTCTATAAGTGGACTGTTTTGTAGCTTGAATTGTACTCATTCATGCTTGCAAACAAGTTTCAAAATGTAACTATGCATTTATTCTTTTCCAGAGATATTTAAATTTTAATAAAAAATGTTGAACTGAAACTTGATAAAACAAGATATGTTAGGTGCAAGCATAAAGTGATTTTATTGTTTGTCTTTATTCAAAATTAAGATGTGATCTATCATATTTTGAAATAAGCAGGCAATTTAGAGTTCCCTTATAAAATACTAACTCACCATAACAGTTCATAATCCAAAATAAATATAAGTTTTTGGTACTAAGAGAGCTACGAGAATAGCTGAACACAGCTCTAACAAAATACAGCATTCATTTATTCAAAGGCTATTTTACATGGACCCTTTGTAAACAAAGTGTAAATATAGACACTAGAAAAATTGCTTTAACATCCCTTAACGTTCTTACTGAAAGAAGGTTTTATGTAACCATCCACTGGCCCAGCCTCAAATTGATCAATTAAAGTATTAAGCTCCGCGTAATGATCATAATAATGTCAGTATTTCCAAGAAAAAGTCTACACACCAAGTCACTGTAAAATTTTGTAAATTGTTGGGATAGTTAGACTACTGTACACGTGTTTGTATATAACAAGTTTTAATCTGTCACGGGTGTGTTGAGTTTGTTTACAAATTTATTTATTATCCTATTTTCTCGTTGCCATCATGAGCTATAAGACCAATGTAAAAAATCTTCGCTAACGCTCAGCCAAATCCCATGAAGTGACATGCACCATCAATGTACTCAGTATTCCTCATTTTGAAATGAAGCTTCATGCACAATTTCAACTATACCTCTATAGGTCAGTTCGTTTTTAAGATACAGTGCAGGTAGACAGACATAAATGAAATTTTCCATCCCCACGAGTATAAAGCTCAGCCGATCATTTACTGGTAATGAGAGAGCTACTAGAATAACTAAACACATATGTAACAAAAAGTGGCATTCATTTACTCAAAGACATTTAACGTATATTGAGTGAAAACAGACATTAGACAAATTACGCTATTATCCTTAACGCTCTTACTGACAGGTGGTTTTATGTAACCATCCTGTGTTTTTAGATTTTGCAGCAAATTAGCGACTATAGATAAATAGATAATTCTGGGCACGAGATCCTGAAGTCCTCTGACACTGAAACAGTGTTATAGGTATTGTAGAGATAGATGAAGGTACATCGTAGTCCAGGATCCAACACAGTGCAGTAAAATCTTGTGGAGTGCGGAGTTAAGGACGTAACGATCAATTATTCCTCAATTCAGGAATGCAATTGTTGACAACAACTTGGTCGAACCCACGTCGATAGAACTAGTGGAGAGTAATGTGCGGGTTTGTAGGAATGGGAACACCCCCAATGTTCTAAGGTAGTTGATGTAGACCAAACAATAAAATAATCACATAACTAGACTGGGAGATACCACATGATCTAGGCGTCGAACTTAGAATCTGAATTACTGTAACCGTTACTTCAGATACCGTTACTCGGCGATACTGAGTACAAATACTAGTTACAAATACTAGATACTCAAAATCAGCATTTCAGTATTTGTATCGTTTTAAATACTAGATACTTCAAATCAGTATTTCCGTACTGGTAACGTTTTAAATACAAGATACTCTAAATCAGTATTTCCGTACTGGTAACGTTTAAATACCAGATACTCTAAATCAGTATTTCCGTACTGCTAACGTATAAATACCAGATACTCGAAATCAGTATTTCCGTACTGGTAACGTTTAAATACCTGGATACTCTAAATCAGTATTTCCGTACTGGTAACGTTTAAATACTGGATACTCTAAATCAGTATTTCCGTACTGGTAACGTTCTAAATACTGGATACTCTAAATCAGTATTTCCGTACTGGTAACGTTTTAAATACCGGATACTCTAAATCAGTATTTCCGTACTGGTAACGTTTAAATACTGGATACTCTAAATCAGTATTTCCGTACTGGTAACGTTTTAAATACCAGATACTCTAAATCAATATTTCCGTACTGGTAACGTTCTAAATACTGGATACTCTAAATCAGTATTTCCGTACTGGTAACGTTCTAAATACCGGATACTCTAAATCAGTATTTCCGTACTGGTAACGTTTAAATACCAGATACTCTACATCAGTATTTCCGTACTGGTAACGTTTAAATACCAGATACTCTACATCAGTATTTCCGTACTAACATACTTTAAATCAGTAGATACTCTAAATCAGTATTTCCGTACTGGTAACGTTTTAAATACCTGGATACTCTAAATCAGTATTTCCGTACTGGTAACGTTTTAAATACTGGATACTCTAAATCAGTATTTCCGTACTGGTAACGTTTTAAATACTGGATACTCTAAATCAGTATTTCCGTACTGGTAACGTTTTAAATAGGCCTACTGGATACTTTAAATCAGTATTTCCGTACTGGTAACGTTTAAATACTGGATACTTTAAATCAGTATTTCCGTACTGGTAACGTTCTAAATACTGGATACTCTAAATCAGTATTTCCGTACTGGTAACGTTCTAAATACTGGATACTCTAAATCAGTATTTCCGTACTGGTAACGTTTTAAATACTGGATACTCTAAATCAGTATTTCCGTACTGGTAACGTTTTAAAATACTGGATACTCTAAATCAGTATTTCCGTACTGGTAACGTTCTAAATACCGGATACTCTAAATCAGTATTTCCGTACTGGTAACGTTCTAAATACTGGATACTCTAAATCAGTATTTCCGTACTGGTAACGTTCTAAATACTGGATACTCTAAATCAGTATTTCCGTACTGGTAACGTTCTAAATACTGGATACTTTAAATCAGTATTTCCGTACTGGTAACGTTCTAAATACTGGATACTCTAAATCAGTATTTCCGTACTGGTAACGTTCTAAATACTGGATACTCTAAATCAGTATTTCCGTACTGGTAACGTTCTAAATACTGGATACTCTAAATCAGTATTTCCGTACTGGTAACGTTTAAATACCAGATACTCTAAATCAGTATTTCCGTACTGGTAACGTTCTAAATACCAGATACTCTAAATCAGTATTTCCGTACTGGTAACGTTCTAAATACCAGATACTCTAAATCAGTATTTCCGTACTGGTAACGTTCTAAATACTGGATACTCTAAATCAGTATTTCCGTACTGGTAACGTTCTAAATACTGGATACTCTAAATCAGTATTTCCGTACTGGTAACGTTCTAAATACTGGATACTTTAAATCAGTATTTCCGTACTGGTAACGTTCTAAATACTGGATACTTTAAATCAGTATTTCCGTACTGGTAACGTTCTAAATACTGGATACTCTAAATCAGTATTTCCGTACTGGTAACGTTCTAAATACTGGATACCCTAAATCAGTATTTCCGTACTGGTAACGTTTAAATACCAGATACTCTAAATCAGTATTTCCGTACTGGTAACGTTTAAATACCAGATACTCTAAATCAGTATTTCCGTACTGGTAACGTTTTAAATACTGGATACTCTAAATCAGTATTTCTGTACTGGTAATGTTTTAAATACTGGATACTTTAAATCAGTATCGAACACACAGTTTGATGTAATTAATAGTATTCAAAAGTGCAACGCAATTATGTAAAATGAGTATAAACATAATTTATTATTTAAAAAGTTTATACTTTTTGAGATGTCACTAATGAATTTTTCGATACATTGAACTTCTGCTTATTTGAATAGAGTCAAATGGGCTGTTACACTGGGTATTCTTTAAGGTTATGAACATAAAATTCTATTTCTTAATTAATTTAAATTTCTTTGGTGTATTTTTGGTACATTAACACACTTTTGCATTACTAAAAAATGAAATAAGCTCTCATTTTAATTAAAAGCATAAAATATCTAATCATAGTTATATAATTAAACACCTTTAATTCAACGTATTATATAAACTGTTTAGTTTTCTTCGAAAAAATATTTTCATTACTCAATAAATAATTCAAGAATATCACACTGACACCGAGGTTGATAAGTGATTTAGACTGTGAAAGATACTGGAGAAAAGTAACCGTTACAAAGTACTGATTACTGAAATACCTTCTCACCTCTATGTGACAGTTGCACTCTTTATAAGTACTGTACTGACTGTCTCCTTTGTTCTGTTTGATAAGGGCAGTGGCCTACGAGGATGGACAGAAGAGAGCTAAAAAGAAGACCTCGGTTTTTTTGTAATAAAAAAAGGAAAGTAACAGATAAAATCTCTATTTTTTTGGGAGAGAATTGACGTACTCCTAATTGAGGTGAAAAATAGCTATTGGCAGCAACCACTGAGGGAATGTGTAGCCTTGAGACTGCATTGCGAAACTGGAGCGCTGGGTACAGTATGTGGTTACAGCGCCAGGACATGATGACGCCGGGAGAGTCGAAACGTCAATGTCAGACTACGCAAAGGCGGGGCGAGCACGCACTCTACTGATTACGGTCAGCTGCACGGTGCGATAAGAGTGGTTCTCATTGATGCTGATAAAAAAGGGTTTATTGGTTCAAACATCGGATAAAAAATTAGCTCAGTGTCGAAGTAACAAGGTTAGCGGACCAAATTGTAAATTGTGAATGTTCTTATTATCTTTAACATGGTCCCTTTTTAAACTTTACTCTGTCCATTCTCCAAATAAGAAGGTCTGTCCTGAGGCCGGCATAAGCTAAGTAAGAGGGAATCAGTTCAGCCTGAGGTGGACAGTTATGATGAAAACACTACGGTCAAGGCAGGTCTTTATCCTGCTAGAGCCTTTCAGATTCATAATAGTGTTGTTCTTACTGTAGCCATTCAAATTTATACTACTCATAGTATTGATCTTGTTAAAACCTTTAAGATTCATTACATTATTTATTTTGAATTAGTCTTTCAGATTCATACTAGTATCGATCTTGCCATAACCTTTAAAATCCATTCTGTTATTGATCTTGAAATAGTCTTTCAGATTCATACCAGTATTGATCTTGAAGTAGCCTTTCAGACTTATACTAGTATTAACCTTGCTGTAGCCTTTCAAATTCATATTAATATTGATCTTGCCATAAACTTTCAGATTCATACTATTATTGATCTTGATGTTTACTTTTGGACTCATAGTATTGATCTTGATATAGCCTTTCAAATTCTTATTAGTATTGATCTTGATGAAGACTTTCAAATTCATATTGGTATTGATCTGCCATAAACTTTCAGATTCATACTATTGATCTTGAAATAGTCTTTCAGGCTCATACTATTATTGATCTTGAAGTAGTCTTTCAGATTCATACTAGTATCGATCTTGAGATAGCCTTTTAGACTCATACTAGTATTGATCTTCCCATAACCTTTAAGGTTCACATTATTATTGATCTTGATGTAGCCTTTCATACTAATACTAGTATTGATCTTGCTATAGTCTTTCAAATTCATATTAGTCAGCATCCTGACAGATTGCGAGATCATATATGCGTATTTTACCTATCCTTACCGGACAGAACGCAAGCTTAACTACTCTCTAATGGCATTGTTTTGAAGAACTGTCAAGAAGAATATAACAACTATCAAGAACATAGTTTAATTGCTTTTCCAAAGAACGAACTGGGTGACCGCAATCAAAGTCTGGTATGTAGAGAACATACCGAGATATTATGTAGACTTGACATATTGCATGCGTTGCTATCCCTCTAGGAATCGTAAATTGCTCTTGTGTCTGCTTGCTTGTTTACCTCAGAATACTTCAAGAACGAAATGAGTTTTATGATGACTTGACTTCAAAATGACTTGAAATTTTGTATGAATGCATTTCTATATATGAAATATCGAATTGGATGATGGTCCATGTTCCTCTATGGAATTAAATCTTAATTCTATAATTAGCAACCCTAATACGCACCATGTGATCTGGTGTAGCCTATACCTTCATACCTAGTAGCAACAGTCATATACGCGTTCCATAGTAGGTCGTGATTTGAATATTGTGAAATATGTCTTTATTAGGATACTGCAATCACAAAATTGAAATTAGAAAGTCTGTATTAATAATAAGATTTACTAGTTTATTTTACTATCTGTATAGTTTTATTTGGAAACCTTAATAATATTTCAAACTTTTGGATATTCACGTTTATTTTAGGATAAAATACTCTAGGAAGTCCTTGCTTGAAAAAATGGGTATTTCTGTATTTTTGCAAAAACTTTTTTGTTGGTTATGCTAGGTTATTTTATAATTTTCTAAATTTTATAAGGTCAATATTAATAGCTCTATTTCTAATTTGTTATTTGGTTCCATCATTACACCCTTTGACAATACAAATTATTTCTCTTATAAATACGTTAAAATAATAATTTTTCAAATTTTACAAAAAATCTAATATTACTTTATTTAATATCAACAGCAATTGCAACATTACGGAAAAAGTATAGTCGTCATCCAGAATTTTGGAATCTGTTGCTAGTTTATAATTTAAATATAATTTCTACCCAGTCCTCTTATAAAGATTTTTCAATATATTGTATGAATAAGACAGTAATTATGAATAGAAAATAGGTTTAGTTTATTTTACAAATCAACTACAGCAAAATAACATAAATGTACTTTCTGAGGATTAAATTGACATTTCATAAAAATATGATGTAATATTATTTATTGTCTTTAACGAATAACGAGTTAAATGTCCTTCGTATCTTTTCATTATGGTGCGCAAGAGTTTATTGCATGTTAAGGAAACCGAACCTTATTACTATGGCAATAAAATTATGATTGTAATACACCTAAACGACCTATTTACGACTAGCCGTATCTTTTATCGCTGATTACACAACGTCATCGGGATATGATTGTACTAGTATTGTAAAACTATTTAAAAAAATTAAAAAGGTAAGATTAGTTAAGAGTGCCGAGGTTTATACATCAATTTGTGTTTAACTAATATACAGTGTAGAAAATGTTTGAAATTTGAAAGTTTTTAGTGTTTAATTGTAGATAAAAAATGAAATATTCTCCATCAATGAGACCTACTATTTTGGTGTACTAAAAAACTTGGATGGGCACATGGAGGATATATTTCCAAATCAGAATCTTTAAATTGCAAAAATACTTGGTTCATTACAGGAAAGGGAATACACATTTTTCTTTAATTCCACAATCCGAAGGTACCTTTGAAAATTTTCTGGGTAGCCATGAAGATTTATATAAGATTGATTTCTTAAGACTTGGATTCCATGTTAAACTGTAGGATTTTGTTTCCAATATATCAAAATTATAACCACTGTAGGACAGTTTTTTAAATACAGAAAACTGGACGTATCACTTCTAAGTAAACATTAACTGCTATATGGTACTTCCTTATCTTATCATGCTTTTTTGTCTTGATATAGTAAGAAGAATATCCTTACAACAGGTCGTCCTGATAACAGTGGTAAGATTAGATAAGCGTAGATCACGTTTGTGGATCACGTGACCACAACTAGCACCACGTCTATATCACTGTGCAAGTGTGTATGGCATTGGTACGACCACGGTTGAAATGTAGAACGTGCCTAAATGTAATTTTAAAGTACTAATCAACAGTACTTATTTATATTCTTATACAAATAAATTAGATAAAAATTAGATAGATAGAGTGGCCATACACCGTAAACTATAGATTGTACATATATCAAGGCAGGTATTGAAAATGGCCTAGTGAATAAACTGTTTTTTTCCGATGAATTTTGTGTGCTTAAGTCTTATTTGATGAATGCACTTACGATTTGTTCTTGTAAATTGGTTTCTTCTACCATATAGAAATAAAGTGCCTAAGAGTCTGCAAAATAAAAGTCAGAACGGAATGCTCCATCAGTTATAACATCACCGCCTCTTGGACCGAGTGATTGATTGATTGAGTGATCTAAATGTGGTCGGTGACGCGCCCACTGTTGGCCCAAGGACGAAACTAATGAGGATTGTGAGACAGTCACGGCTCCAGGGATCGCGAAGGTCACACTGAATGGAAATGTGGTGCAGAGTTCCTATTCATTACCGCAGGGCCTCAACAAATGGCCATTACGACTTCTGGAGCAGTTGTGAAATATCGTAAAACTTCGGACATTTGAAGGTCACTGTGTGAACAAACGAGTTGCAATATTATGGTTAAGAACTGAATTGTTTTTCTTTCTTTTTTGCCGAGATGTAATGGTGCCATAACCAAGCCGAGCTTATGCGCGACCAGAACTCATAAAAAGTTTAAGCTTCATTGTTTAATCACTACGGTTAAAAGTTTGCAAACAAATACATTAATATACCGAGTATTATTATAGTTGTTTACTACTGTTTATTTTATATAATAAATTTATACCTGATATGATGCTTGATCACAACTTCATGATTACGTCATTACACCTAAATCTGTTCTTAGAAACATACTGTACATTGAGTTAGAAACATGACAGAATCATCGATGGAAAATTGATTGGTAATTCCCATTGCTCCCAACACATGAAAGCCAATTACAATCCAATAATTACTCACTGCACTTGTTATTAATGTTTCCTGTGGCCTAGGTTTCTCCTCCGCTGGAAATTTCATAACTTCCGCTGTGGCGTGCCTCAAGGTTTGGCTCTGGGACCGATAATGTTCTCAGCTCCAGGCCGTCCTGATAACAGTGATAAGCAGCGCGTATGCGGACGACGTGATCACAACTAGGGCCACGTCTAGGTCACTGTGCAAGCCGTGAGGCGTATATGGCATTGGTACGACCGTGGTAGAAATGTAGAACGTGCCTAAATTTAATTGTAAAGTACTAATCAACAGAATCGCCTTGAGTAGAAGTTGGCGAGGAAAAACTTTCTTTTTGTAATATTTGGAAGAAGAGGGGTCTCATAAACAAAAATATTAATGCAATCTGAACTGCAAAGTCCAGGTGAGTTGAACCAGCCAGGTTCTGGAGTGTAGATCCCAAATACATAAGGTAAGTTTTAGAGAGACGCTGAGTCAAAAATGTTGTTAAGACTTCTGGAATACATTACTGGCTGTGTAATCTCTAAACTCCCAACCGAGAGATATTTTTAACATTTCAGTTACACTTTAATCTGTAGCACTAAGGAATATTTTAGGCCTCCAGATCCTTATGACTGATATCCGTTATAAATGAATCTATAATACTAATAATATAATAATAATAATAATTTATTCCATCAATAATTTACAAAGTATAATTCACAATAAACTTTTTCGGAATTTACTGACCACTATTACCAGTAGTGTGGCCAGTGATATAATCTAATAATAATATTAATACACTTAATCTAGAGACCAGCAACTTAAGTAGTTATTTAAAATCGAGCCTTCCAATTGTAGTGTTTTTCTTTTTATTTTATTTATTTTTTAATACTACTGACGTGAACCAGAGCTGATAGGTTTTCTATGAATATCCAAATATTGTTGAATAACGCCGGCCAACAGTGATTTTATTTTCATTGGTTGTCCAACCTGTTTTCAGAGAGCAAAGTTCAGTTTCGCTCTCAGACAGAGGTTTTTCCAAATTGTGCCTGATTCAGTCATGCATTAGCCGGCGTCACTCTGGATACTCAGTGACATAATTCATCAGAGATAAATACTAAACTATCCATTTACAATTTACTATTCTATCCATATTGTGTTTTCCTATATTTTGTTTAAACTGTCACAAGTGGCTGTGTTGTGAAAATTAATAGTTGTGATTGTGTGGTAATTAATACAAGTGATACAAGTATTGTGTTGTGTGTAACTAACCTCTATCTGGGTAAGCTAATCCAGTTCTAACTTTTCCTTCCTTCTTGTTACTGACTGCACTAACTTATTTTACTGTAGAACATATACAATATATATGTCGGTATTCATGACGTTAATAACTCAACACATAATAACAGCAATTAAACTACTAGTAACACATCAATAATAATAATAAATCTTAACAATAACAATAACATATTAGCAATAACAAATAACATTTTAACAATAACCGTACCAAATCACAATATAATCACTCAACACATGTAACAAATAAATAATGCAACAACAAATATATAACTTTTCCTTCCTTCTTGTTACTGAGTGCACTAACTCAATCTTACTGTAGATCATATACAATATATACATATATATATATACACACATGCACATACATATATATATACATATATACATGTCGGTATTCATTATATCAATAACTCAACACAGAATAACAACAATTAAACTAATAATGACACATCAATAACAATAATAAAATCTTAACAATAACAATTACATTTTAACAATAACCGTACCAAATCAACAATATATCATTTAACACATGTAACAAATAAATTAAATTAAATAAGAAATATAATAATATGTAAGTATACAAATTCAATTTCATGCTAAACTAACTGAACTACATTCTATCTGAGGACATAATTTAAAAAAATTAACATCTTCCTGCAATAAAAGCCAGTTGAACAGTTTAGCACAATTTGCTTTAAAATGAATTACAAGTCCTAAAAGAAATTGGTATTTGATTAAAATATTTAAGTGCAAGGTATTGGAAGGAATGCCTAAACATTTCTTTTTTCACTTTAGGAATTCTTATTGTACCATGTTGTACATTACGGGTAGAGTAAAATAAATTTTGGTTTCCATTATTCCCGCTTCTAATGAAGAAGGTTCTTAACACCTTGTATACAAACAGATGTTGAAATCGGTAATATTTTTAAATCAACGTAAAGTGGAAATGAACTGTCAGTTTTTGTCTACTTAAAATTATTCTGAGGAAGTAGTTTTGCGTAACTCTTAATTTTTCAATTAGATATTTAAACGTCCCACCCCAACAATTTATTCCGTACTGCATCCGTGAATGGATTAGTGCATAATATAATGTTCTTAATAGTTCTTTATCACAACAGTTTTTTTCAAAAAATATAACTTTCTTATTGACATGCGTAATTTCTTATGAAGGTCGCTTATATGGTTTTCCCATGTTAACCTACTATCAAAGACTATACCCAAATATTTAATGTTATTGACCTTTTCTATATGTTGACAGTTGCAATCAATATAACTACAATTATAATTATGAAATTTTAAAGTGAACGGTAATGTTGTAATCTGAAAGGCTTACAACATAATATATTAAGGCTATAACAAAGTATATTAAGGTTAATTAATATACTTTGTTTTTGTCAACATTAACATTCTGTTAGCTTCACACCAATTTTGTAATTTTGCGATATCATGAGCCATAATATCTCCAAGCAATTTACATCAGAATGAGAGTAAAACAACGCCAAATCATCAGCAAATGCAAATACTTTTCCTTTAAAATTAGTTTGTAATAAATCAATTTATAAAAATTAAGAATAAAGTTGCAGAGATAACGGAACCCTGGGGCACTCCTGTCCTAATTATTGAGGGAGAGTACTAAGGTGGTTACCTATTCTCACTTGTTGCTTTCTCCCAGTTAAGTAGCTATTGAACCAGCTTAAGGCGGAACCCCTGATACCGGCTGACTCAAGTTTAATTTAGGAGTATTTTGTGATTTACCAGGTCAATAGCCTTTTTAAAGTCGACAAAAATACAAGTTGTCAATTTACTATTGTTTAAGCTACCGTATATCAAGTTAGTTATGTCAATGAGAGCGTCCTCTGTTGATTTTCCCCTTTGTAAACCCAAACTGGTATGTACTGAAAAATCTTCTATTATTGAGAAAAGAGACTAGACGAATTATTACAATCTTTTCAATAATTGTAGAGAAAACTGAAAGAAGGCTTAATCGGTCTTAAATTGTCTAATTTTATTGAATTTGTTTTTTTTAAGAATTGGTACTGACAATGCTCTGTTTGAGGTTTTCAGAAAAACTCCATTTTGGAAGCTCAAATTGATTATGTATACCAATGCAGGAGCAATCAAATCGATGACATTTTCTAATCAATTCTACATTAAAGCCATCAATACCAGCGACTTTTTATTTTTAAGTTTTTTTACAATTCCAATTACCTCGAAAAGTATTTGGTGCTGTGACTGTACAAGGTCGGCCCTCTTTCACTAGATCAGTCTGTAACTCTTATCAGGTACTTACTTATCTCTTCGGCAATCTCCCTTGGTTTCTAAGATTACTGACCCATCACACAGCTCTATTTTGTTAACGCATTTAATTGAAGCCTCACCAAATATACCATTGATTACTTTCCATTGTTGTGATACATCTCCATTGCAATTACTAATTTTTTTCCCTTTGCGAAAAATTCATTTTTGGTTTTATCTATCTCTAAATTGCAAATTTTTTACAAAAACGTTTATAATAAGCTGTAAAATTTATATCGTATGGTCGCTTTTTAGCAATTTTGTATAATTTTTGCTCTCTTTGAGATAAGTAGTATAAGTGTTTTATTAATCCATGGACTAAGTATTTTTGCCTTACTGATTTTTTTGTTATTAGTTGGGTCTCATTCTGAAGACCCCCATAGTGAATTATGTGGTTTTAAGGGCTTTCAATTCTCACAGCCTTCAGTCCCATACTTCCGTTTAATCACCTATCTTCAACATCACTCCAGTAACTAACCTCCCAGGTCAAAGGATTCTCTCTTCTCTTTAGTTTTAAAAGACATACTATTTGATTTTCTAGATCCACTGATTTCGAACACTTAAATCTGCCTATCTTTGGATTTATCTTGGCCCATGAATCTTTTTAACTTCATACTCCTTATATAAACTAAATATAAGTTTTCAATCCCTTAACCATTAATTCATTTCTCACTTGTTCTAATTTCCTAGGTTAAATAATAAATAAAATTATGTGTATGTACTTAATTTACAAGAATAAAAAATGTAATACTGGAATCTCCTTTTGTATATTTGGTCTTCGATCCTTGAAAGTTTCTTCTTCTTTTCTACGTTATTAGAATCTTTATTTCCCACAACGATCTTCAAATTGTTGTATTTTATATCATATCAAAATTGAGATAACCCTGTGATTATCTCAATTTTTGTGAAAAATGATGCAGTCGGTGGAGATTGGAACATAAGCGCTTATGAGCCGGCTGCAATAAAATTACCTTGGGGTTTTCCCATGAGAGTACTGTTAAACCTCATGCAGTCTTACGTCTTTATTTTAATCACTTGTCTCGAATAAAGACATAAAAGAACTTAACACTAGTCTAAAAGTAACATTATTAGAAGCTCGAATTGGTTCACAATAAATGGGATTGTATGAAAAAGCAACAAAAGCCCACTCTTACATTTCTCAACACTACATAGCCCTGACGTCGAAGTGAAATTTGAAGACATCTTGAGAGTGTCTTTTAAGCATTGTTAGTCGATCAAAATCTGAAATTGAGGGATAATTTCTCATACTTGGCCAGCATGTGAAGCTCTCTACTTAATTTGTTGTCAAAGTTAATGCAGGGTCAGCCAAATATGGTAGTGTCAGAACAGTCCATTACGCCTATGCATATTCGCACTTGAGATACGGGGTGATGTTTTTGGGGAATTCATATAGAGCCAAACTCAATTTTTTTTATTTAGAAAAGGATCGTAAGGACAATGTTCAACCTGAAATTCAGAGATTCCTGTAAACAAATGTTCACAAAAATAAAAATTTTAACAATTCCACCAATTGACATTCTTGAATGTCTAGTTTTTCTAAAAGATACTGATAGTGAAAAAAAAACTACAAAATAGTGAACAAGCAATTAATTATTTAGATAGTGATTGAAATTAAGAAGAGTTATAGCAATCTTCATTGCCTATTATCTAGGAATACAGAGTAACGAGCCGTATTTTGCATGTAAATGCGTGCACGAGATAGGATTAGATCCGCCAGGCTGTGAATTTCTTTCCGAGACCGTAGGCGGAGAAAACTAGAAATTGGCCAAAGCTGAATTTTCGTACGCAAAGAGTATTCTTAGAATCATGCTTGTTCTTCCTGGAGATTCTAATGGTTTGTTCTCCATATTCTGGCTACCAACTATCGTCTTCCATTGGACATTCACCGATTTGAAACTAGTTGCTGTGATGGGATTATCTTTAAATTTCAAAATTTAAAGATAATCCCATCACAGCAATTAGTTTCAAATCGGTGAATAAACAGAGTGTAGAGAATAATCTGACAGAACGTAAAGAAAGACACAAAAAATTTGAACAGAGAAACTCCATTACGTGTTGAGTAACTTACCAAAAAATGTCACTTGATTGTATTCAGT